>NW_020837951.1:3060199-3206270 GCF_003676395.1 Aethalodelphis obliquidens
TGCATGTGTGTGTCCGCGTGTGTGCATAGATGGTAGTGATGGACGCCCAGGACAGCCGTCCGTGCTCCAGGACCCTCTCACTGGCTTCCGTAAATGTGGGGCCCATCGCTGTCACCTGGTCAGCCCAGACCCAGAACATGCAGACCTTCGCAGGTTGGATGAACCGTGTCTTGAGGCCCCCCTGAGGGCAGCCTTCCGGCCCAGGAGACGGCTGTTGGACAGAGGTCTCCTGGGCTCCCTCCACCTGAAGACCACTGAGTGGGTGGGCGGCCTGGGTCCCTGCAGCCCCTCGGGGTCCACGCTGCCTGCTGTCTCGTCAGGAGTCAACCCTGCCCACATAGAAGTCGGGTGTCGGCCTCAGAGGCCCCGGGAAGCCAGTGGGCTACTCGGGGCCCCTCACGGCCCCAGGGGAGCCAGACTCCCGCAGGGAGCTGCTGAGGGTTGGCAGAGCTCGGGAAGCCGCTGGCACCCACAGGGGCCAAGGCCCGGCCACAGGCACGTGCTCCCTTCCCACCCGGTGCCCGTGAGGAGCACACCTCCGGCAAGCTTCTTGCTCGAGGCAACCGCAAGGCTGGCTCTGGGAACACGGTGCCCGCCTTTCCCCCGCAGGGACCCAAAGGCGAAAGGGGAGAGAAGGGTGAGTCGGGCCCTTCTGGTGCTGCTGGACCCCCTGGACCCAAGGGCCCTCCTGGAGACGACGGTCCCAAAGGCAGCCCCGTGAGTACCTGGGAGATGCCAAGGGGCCCCTAGATCATCCTCACTCAACGGGCAGTGCGCTGAGGCTGCCTGACCATCGCTGGTCTTGGGGTGATTTCCTGAGGTGTAGAGGCTTCCACACCAGCTGCTGAGCCAAAACAGTGGAGGTGGGAGAGGGGAGACACCTCGGAGGCCGTGTCCGTGGACCAGGCAGCTTTCTGGACGGAGCAGGCTCTGTGTGGCCCCTCTCCCCTCCCGCAGCCTGCCCCGGCTTTGCATCAGGAGGGCCTGCAGAGCAGTGCCTTCTAGGGGTTAAAGGTCCAGCTTCCAGGGTCAGCCGGGGGTTCCAGGAACAAGTGTGGGCAAGAGCCTGCCCTTTGAGGGCCTCCAGAGGTCGAGAGGGCTGGCCCGCGCTGCTCGCTTTCAGGCTTGCGTGGCTTACGTGAGAGGATGTTCTGGAAAGGCCTTGCTGTGAAGGGCACTGAGGTGTCAGAGCTAGTGGGATGCTCTGGGGCTGGACGGTGCAGGGCGGCAGTCTGGACGCAGCCACGCGGGGCAGCGCGCTCCAGGCCGGCTTGCTGAGGGCCCCAATGCCTCTCTTACTCTGTTTCAGGGCCCGGTCGGTTTTCCCGGAGATCCCGGTCCCCCCGGAGAGCCTGGCCCCGCGGTAGGTGCTCGAGGTGGCAGAGCCCCTGGGTCCCCACAGCCCATGACCCACCTCGCTGGCCCTGTTTTCTCCTTTCCGGTTCTGTCTGTTAGGACTCTCCTTTCCCGCCTCTGAGCGCCCTAGGCGCCGGCACCTCTGGGATGGAATTTGACTGGGGTGAGGACCGGGGACGCGTTGTGTGTTGGTGCCTGAGCTCGGGTGCCGTCCAGGAGGCAGAATGAACTTGCTTTTGGCCCCACAGGGTCAAGACGGTCCCCCTGGTGACAAAGGAGATGACGGTGAATCTGGACAAACGGTGAGTCCGCCCAGGACCTCTAAGGACCCTGACGCAGCTCCTCGGGGAGGTGTCAGGGCTTGGGGTTTACAGCTTGCTTTGTTCATTTCTGAGAAAAACCTACACCCAGTTACCTTAGACTAGTGATTCAACCACCACAGGGGGCTGAGAGCTCCCTCTGAGGAACCTTGAAAGCTGGGGACCCTCCTCCCAGAAGGGGAAATGCACACACAGTCCCGACAGTGGTTCTGCACCCAGAGCCCGGCGTCCTCGACCGCCCCCGACCCCCAGAAGCCCCGCCCCCCGCCGGAACGTCAGGATGACCTGTTTCTGCCCGATGGGAGTCAGATGCTCTCCTCAGAAGGCTCTTTCCACATCAGCCCCTGGAGCTGAGCTCACGTTAGACGTTGCCTCTCACCTGATGTCAAGTGTTCTGAAACGTTGCTTCAAGTTTTGAAAGCTTCGGGACACCGGCTCTGGGGCCAGTTCCCCCGGAGAGATGTCTGCTGTTCTGCCACTCCCTAGCCGCTGACCCAGGACAACACCTGCCCTCCCTATGCCACGGGGTCCACTTCTGCAGAAGGGGTGCTGGCAAGCGTGGTGGGAACGTTCCCCAAATGTAGCAGAACTGCAGGCGGCAGGCGGGTCCCCTACGCCGCGGCAGCCCACGGGCTGAGTGTAGAGGTCAGAGCAGAGGATTCCAGGACCACCTCCACGTAGGGCTAATTCTGCAAAAGAAGAGACAGGCAGTTTCAGGGCTGGCCGAGGACAAATCAGACTGAAAACTCTGCGTTTTTCTTAGCCTCAGACCCACCCAGCCCTGCCACATCTTAGCTTAACTGTCCCTGATTCCTAAATGCTCTGTTCTCTCTCTGACACCAGGGATCCCCGGGCCCTACTGGTGAACCAGGTCCGTCTGGGCCTCCGGGAAAAAGGGTAAGTGATGCTGCCAGGCGCCCTTGCCTGTCAACCTCCTGAATGAAGTGTGCCCTTCCCCCGCCCCGGCTTGGACCCTGGGGCCCTAGGCGGCTCGAGGAGGAAAGTGCTTCTGTTTGAAGCGCATTCCCTGCTCAGCTTCCTGCCTCATCATCAAATCTCAGACCCACTAGGTCGATGCTCCGCTCCGTTTCGGATGAGCCCACTGCTGACGCCATCAGTAACGGCCTTCGTGGGAGAAAAACACCCATGGAGCTGAAAAAGCCCCTCTTCCCCCTGGGTCAGACCTTTGGAAAAGTCAGAACAAGCTAACTGAATGATGCAGTCTCTCTCTGGGGCTGCAGTAAACTTGGCCCCTGGTGTGCAGCCAGGAAAGGAGGCTGCTGGAGTGCCCTCTCCGCAGCCCGACCGGGGGGGGCCTTTTTTGGAGGCCCTGGCCTCGTGCTAAGGGCCTGGGAGTGACCTCCACGGCCCCTCCTCAGCTCCTCACTAAGCTTCTGCGGACCCACTTGTCACGTGTTGCTCTCTTGCTCCTTCCAGGGTCCCCCCGGCCCCATAGGTCCCGAAGGCAGGCAGGGAGAGAAAGGAGCTAAGGTAAGTGCTTTTCAGCCCGGCCGTGGTCACGACCGCGACCACGCATAGACCTTACGGAGCGCGCCGCGGCACGGTGGCCGCAGGGGTGGGGACTGGACACATGCGTGAACGTGCGGAGAGGGGCAGGTCGGGCTCAGAGGGAGGGGGGCTGGCTGCGCCTCTGGGTCCGGGGTCCCCGACTCTGCTGTCACATTCTGTCTGCCCCGCCAGCCTGAGCGGGGGAGGCCAGTGCTGGGTGCCCTCGGGCCTGGCGTTGACCCGGCCAGGCCTCAGCTGCCTTGCCTGTGAAGCAGAGATGGTGACGGTGCCCACGTCAGGGCTGAGGAGACGGTGGGGTGCCCGTGCGGTGAGGTTAGGGTGCAGCCCTGTGCCCAGAGCCCTCGAGGCCGCCCCCCCGCCGGGAGGTGCTGGGCGGGACCTCTTCTTGGAGGTGCTCCGGCATTGCCTGAGACAGTGATGGAACTCGTCCAGCCCCACGTCTGCCCAGGACGTGGCGGCCGTGCCCACCAGGGCTTCCGCGCCAGCCATAACTGCCGCTTTGGCCATGACAGCTGGGAGGCTGGAGCACAGTTGACTGTGGACACTGGTGGGTGGAGGATTGGGCAGGGCGGCCTCGATAAGGAATGTGGAGAATCGGGGGCAGCCCCTGGATATCTGGGGGCATCTGGGGTTCTCTCCAAGGCTCCTGGGGGTTTCTGAGCAGCAATTCTGGGCTGGGGTGACCGGAGCCTCAAGCATTGGGGTCCCACCGTGTCCTCCTTGGTGCCCTGCAGGGAGAAGCCGGCTTGGAAGGCCCTCCTGGGAAGACTGGCCCCATCGGCCCCCAGGGGGCCCCTGGGAAGCCCGGGCCCGATGGCCTGCGAGGAATCCCTGGCCCTGTGGTGAGTGGCCCCCGGGGAGGCCTGGGGGGCGCGGCTACAGAGGGAGGGGAGCAGGGGTGAGGACGGGAACGGGGATGGCCAGGGCGGGACTCACACGGAGGGTCAACTGTCTTTCAGGGTGAGCAAGGTCTCCCAGGAGCCCCAGGCCCCGACGGCCCCCCCGGCCCCATGGTGAGTCCCGGATATGCTCCCGAGGAGCCCCCGGTGGTGGCGGAGGGCAGGATTGGGAACGAGAATTCTGATCCCGCTGCCTCCCCCGCAGGGTCCCCCAGGACTCCCTGGCCTCAAAGGAGACTCTGGACCCAAAGGGGAAAAGGTGAGATGGGGCTCCAGGTGACTCTGTGGTTGAAACTCAGGTTGAAACTCAGCTGTGCTGCCACGTCTAGCTGGCCCGCGTGGCTGGACGGGAGGTGTCGCCACCGCCAACGCCCCTTCATTTTCCCACAGGGACATCCGGGCTTGATCGGGCTCATCGGACCTCCGGGCGAACAGGGAGAAAAGGGGGACCGCGGCCTCCCCGGCCCGCAGGGCTCCTCTGGCCCTAAGGGAGAACAGGTGCGTGGGCTGCTGGCTCTGTGTTCGTTAGAGCCGGAAGGACGTCCCCACGTCCATCAAATCAAGATGGGAACAGCTGAGGGCACGGGCTCGCCCAGGTGACAGCAACCTGGGGCAGAACTGGAGCCCAGCCCGGGCCCTCATTAGCCCTCGTGGTCCTGGTGACCTCAGAAGTGAAGGTCATTTCCCCCCACTCTGTGCAAGACCCTCCGACCCAGCTACTTGTCCAGGAGGTCACTGGCGACGCTCAGCCACATCCTTGCTCCCACCTTGACCCCGTGTATGCACACCTGACCCTAGACTTGCCTGGGAACCCCTGTCGCTAATTGGAGTTTGAAGCCCCCAGGAAACCACAGCCAGGGAACCCTTAGCCTGCAGGTTTCGCCCGTCCTGCGCCTGGGAGCTGCTTGCAGTGGATTCCATGGCCAGGAGAGGCGGGGAGCGAGTGGAGGCAGGGGGCGGGGGGACCTGGCAGGCCGGTCTTTCCCGTCCCCATATCAGGGCCACAGGGCCGCACTCCAGCCTGTGAATGACCACTTCCCAAGCCAGGTGTGACAGGCTCACATGTGCCCCTGTGCTTTGCCCACCTTGGCCTGCACCTGACCTGGAAGAGGACAGGACGCCCGAGACAGAGCTGGAGGCGGCAGAGCCGTGAGGCGGGGAGGAAGCTTGTGGGGTGACGTCCCCCAGCCCGGCCTCGTCCATGGTGTCTCCCTGTGGCACTGAGACCTGGAGAGAGGGTCGGCTCAGAGGCTGCAAACTCCGAGCGTGGGAGAAGCCACTGGGAGGCTGGATGGACAGACAGAGCAGACAGGACCCCAGGACACTTGCCGCCCCCGGCCCGCGGCCCCTGCTTCGGGAGCGGAAAGCGGCCAGAGGGGACCAGGCAGGGACGGTTCACATTAGAACATTAGAAGGCAGCGTTCACACTCAGCCGCCCCCCCCACCGCCCTGCGGGCAGCAGCGCCGGGTGCCCAGCCTCACAGCAGGTGTTCAGGCCCTGCCGGGCCCAGCAGGGAGCGAGGGCTCCCCTCGCACGTGGCCGGCCCGTGTTGGGGGAAGAGGCCAACGAGAACCGAGGGACGTGGCTGCAGGACAGGCTCCCTCTTGATCCGAACACCGATGACTGCGTTTCTGCTCTTTTCAGGGTATCACTGGTCCTTCGGGCCCGATCGGCCCCCCGGGCCCCCCTGGCTTGCCGGTGCGTATCTGGAAGGGGCGCGCGGCTCCCCAGGTTGTCCTGGGAGAGTGGGGGGATGGGCCTCAGAGTTACAGGGAAGTCATGGGACCCCCTGGGGTTGGGCCACCGCCCAGGTGGACCTGGTGCCCCGCACCACGGGTTGATCTGCTCGTTAATTCACATCCGCGTTCCGAGCAGTGGAAGCAAGGAAGTGCGGTCACTGGGCTCTGGTTTCAGGCTGGGGAGGAGAAGTGGAGAGCCTCTGTCTCCGGGCATTGTAGGGCGTGTGGACAGTCCACGGTAGGCACCTTGGGGGCGGCAAAGACGGTGGCTGGCCCCCTGCCCTCCCCGTCGGCATGAGCAGAGCCAGCCCGGCCCGGATGTGAGGAGTTGGTGTCCCGTCTTCTAGTCACCAGCCTGGGGTCCCCCCATGCAGCTGGGAGACCCAGGACTGCAAAGACATCCTCCGGCCTTGAGTCTCTTCTCGCCCGAAACTAGTCAGCCTCTGAGCCCCACCTGGGCCCGGGTGCACGTGGCCCAAGGTAGCCCCGGCTGGTCTGATGCTGGCCCCTGCTGTGGGCTGCTGCGAGGGCTGGAGCGGCTCCGTGTCAGGGCCTCTGGCTGCCTGAGCTGTGATTTCCCTGCTGGGGCGGGTGGGAGGCTGACCCGGGGCACTCGGGACCCTCCTGGCCTCCGTGTGGGTGAGCGCCTGCCCCCGCCCACCTCCCCTGTCAAGCAAGTACGAGCGTAGACTCTTGGAGGGGGGACACGGGTGCAAGCAGGGCGTGAAGAGCAGGCTGGTGCCGGGAGGGGAAGGGACCGCCCACCAGCTGACGCTCTGCCCCTCTCTCCGCAGGGCCCTCCTGGTCCAAAAGGTGCTAAGGGATCCTCAGTAAGTGGCGTTGCCCCTGAGCGGCCCGTGCGCCCCGGGGGGGACGCGCATCACCCTTGGATGAGAACCGCCCTGGGGTCCCCTTTCCCCCTTGATTCATGGGGCCGACCGTTCACACCCCTCCTCTGTGGCTGGGCTGCCCTGAGTCATCTCAGACTGAGGCTCCCTGCCTTGCAGAAAGGGCTCTGTCCCCCTAAGTCCCCTCCTTGGGGTGTCCAGTTCTCACACCTGGGACTGGGAAGGGGCCCCAGCATGTTAGGTTTGTCCCTCCACCTTCTCCACGTGTTTCCGGGGATCATTCTAGACCTCAAGGGGGACTCAAGTCACATCAGGCCTCGGTGACCACGGTTGGTTCTCTTTCCTTTTTCCCCAGGGTCCAACTGGCCCGAAGGGTGAAGCAGGCCAGCCAGGACCCCCCGGCCTGCCGGTGAGTAGCCCTTGAGGACTTGGGAGCCAGATGGGGGTTCTCCTAACACCGAGGGAATCGTGGAAGCAACTGTGTGGTTCAATCCCAAAACGTTATGAAACGTGTGTGGCAGAGCGGGGCCTGTCCCCTTCCCCGGGACACAGGTCAGCCCAGGGCGCCTCCGCCTTGGAAGTCTGGTTGAGGAGAGAGGAAGGGGGAGGGGTGTGTGTGTGCGTGCGTGTGTATGCCCAGGTGCCTCTGTGTGTGCACATGTGCATGCATGCATGTGTGTGCGTGTGTGTGCATGCATGCATGTGTGTGGCAGGAGCAGGCAGCCCTAGACAGGGCCCCGAGGGATGGGTGTGGAATGTTCCAGAGACAGAGAAGAGGGAAGAGGACTGTACTACCAGGAGGGGCCGGCGTCTGCGGCCCAGGACCCTGCAGGTGCGGCCCTGGTGGTCCCGGCCTGGCCACCACCCGGGGCCGCCTCGTCCTCTCCCATCCGTCACTGTCCCTCTTCCACACCCAGGGCCCCCCAGGCGAGGTCATCCAGCCCCTGCCGATCCAGGCGTCCAGGACCCGGCGGAACATCGACGCCAGCCAGCTGATGGACGAAGGGGAGGGTGAGAACTACATGGACTACGCGGACGGCATGGAGGAGATCTTCGGCTCCCTCAACTCGCTGAAGCTGGAGATCGAGCAGATGAAGCGACCCCTGGGCACGCAGCAGAACCCCGCGCGCACCTGCAAAGACCTTCAGCTCTGCCACCCTGACTTCCCCGACGGTAAGGCGACCGTGGACCCGGGGACAAACGGAGGGGTCGGGGCTGAGCAGCCGGTGTGGCGGGAGGGGCCCAGGCCTGGGCGGGCACGCACCTCGCTCGGCCTCAGGTCCCCGTTGGTGCAGTGGGGATGCAGGTCCCCCTTGTCACCTGACGAGGCATCATAGTAGGAGGGGAAGCCGTCCTGGGAGGCCGGGGAAAGAGGTCAAGTCTGTGAGGTCACGCAGAGCCGGAGTCTAGTCTAATCTTAGCCACTGTCTGGCAGGTAACCTGCTCTACCCGGAGTCCCATGATCCCTACCTACCAAATGGGAATTAAAACACGTGCCTATCAGAGGACATGTATACAGTGTATGAAATGCTTTGGGCCTGACGTGGTGTTGGCCGCAGCTGCTGTCAGTGTTAGCAGGAGTCCTCGTGCTGGTGTTTGAAGTTGTACTTGGGAAAGTACTATTTAGACTCCACAACTTCAGTCCCATTCTCACCATTAATAGCCAAGCACTACCTACCTGCTAGAAAATAAGATCCCACTGGCTTGCTCTGGGAAGGATG
Organism: Aethalodelphis obliquidens; assembly: GCF_003676395.1. Classification (NCBI taxonomy): domain Eukaryota; kingdom Metazoa; phylum Chordata; class Mammalia; order Artiodactyla; family Delphinidae; genus Aethalodelphis; species Aethalodelphis obliquidens. The sequence continues at coordinate 3,068,614 of NW_020837951.1, forward strand.
AACTCTTCTGCAAGGTTTAAGGGGTGCCTGTGGTTCCAGTTGACTCTGGTCCTAAGTACGTGAACTTCTAGTTTCCCTGGAGCACCTCTGGGTTCCCATCCACCCGCCAGCAGGCAGAGCTTGGACCCCGAGGGCCTCACGCTCCAGCTGTGCTCTTGGTGATGCGTCTGTCCCTGTCACTCCGTGGGCCCAGCAGGATGCCATTGGGCAAAGCCCAGAAAGGGCTGTGCTGTGGCACATGCCCGGGCTGTGTGCTGGCCCTGCTGGACTGAGATGTGGCAGCTGCTTCTGGAACTGTCCAAGGAGCAGCTCTCCCGACCCGCCTCCCTCCCTAACCCCACCCCTGACCCTGCGATCCAGGTGAATACTGGGTGGATCCGAACCAAGGCTGCTCCAGGGACTCCTTCAAGGTCTACTGCAACTTCACAGCTGGGGGCTCGACGTGCGTCTTCCCCGACAAGAAGTCCGAGGGGGTGAGTACCCGCTTCCGTGGCCTCCTCTCCCGGTGGGGCGGGCCAGGGCTCCAGGGATTTCATGTGCAGGCAGCTTTAAGAATGAAAACCAGAAACGGGCCAGATCTAAACTCAAGGCTGTCCCTCCGCAAGTAGACTTGAATCTGCCTTAGGAAGAAATTTCCAGCAGTGGGACGGGCTTAGTGCAGCCTCATTTGTGGAAGTTGAAGGGGTGGTTGGCTCGTGGCTATCTTCCCCCTACCACGCCTGGGGCTGGGATTTCCGCCACTGGTTGGTCAAATCCTTTCTAAAATGACCCTACAGTTCTGACCTCAGAGCAACCTGAAACCCATGGAAGGACTTTTGGGAGCGAAAGTGACCCAAATACGTCTTTTAGAAGCTGGCGTTTGCTGGAATTCTTAGCGTCAGCTTCCTGGGTAGTCGCTCCTGAGTGCCATGCGTCCCTCACAGTCTGTTCAGCGAGGTTCTGATCCGTGGAGATTTTGTGGGGTGTCGATCTGAGTCTCCTCTGTGGTCTTTCAGCGTCCTCGCCTCTGTGGTGGGGTCTCTGTGTGTGCGGAAGGTGTGAACCAGCGTGTGCGGATGGGTGTGCAGGTGGTGTGCGGTGGCACGTGGGTGGCTGGTGGATGGCACGTGGATGGCGTGTGGATGGTGTGTGGATGGCTGGTGGATGGCATGTGGGTGGCGTGTGGGTGGATGGCACGTGGATGGCGTATGGGTGGTGGGTGGATGGCGTGTGGATGGCACGTGGGTGGCATGTGGGTGGCGTGTGGATGGCGTGTGGGTGGCGTGTGGATGGCGTGTGGGTGGCGTGTGGATGGCGTGCAGGGACAGGCGTGTGTGGCAGGCGTGTGCTGCTTTCTCTCAAGCACGTGTTGGAGGCCAGGCCCACTGTGGCCCAGGACAGGTGAGGAAGGGGGGCGAGGTCTCTACCTGGGAAGATGGTGGAGACTTTGGCCGCAGTGCCCTTTGCATCTGCCTGGACAGACCCTCCTCCGTAATGTTCCTCCCAGAGGGCTCCCCATCCCATGCTGCACGCCGAGGGCAGTGGGTTCCTGGAGCCGCAGCCATGGTGCCTGTGCAGGTTCCGGGTCGGGCACAGCAGGAGCCGGGCAACCTGTGGTCCTTGGCTTCCCGGCTGCCTCAGCGCCCAGAGCCACTTCCTCTGGAGGGAGAGGTGCCCTGTCCCTAAATCTCACTGTCACTGAGGGGAGCTCCGGCACTCCTGTGGGCCAACAGGAACAGGGGCTCTGCACTGACGTGGATGTCTTGGGGACCCCTGTTTCGTGTTCACGCTCTCCCTACCTGGGATTTTAAATCCTTGGGAACCCACACTCCTGGCAACAAGACCCCTGTGGTTCACAAGGAAATTCAAACCTCAGGACCGTTGCATCTGGCAGAGGCCCAGGAGGAAATTCAAGTGGAAAAATGCTGGCTCATTCTTTTGTTGCTGTCTGTCCTCTGCAAACGGCCTCGCTGCTGGAGAACCAGTAGGACGCCCCCAGGAGCCCTCGCTGGTGGTGGAGCCAGGCGGACGGTGGGCTTGGGGCGCTGAGTGACGCCCGCTGCTCCTTGCCTTTCCTCTGCACCTGTGCTGACCGCCAGGGCCCCACGGGCTGGGAGCCTCGGGCGGGTTGAGGCATTCTGCCTGGTCTCCCGGGTTGCAGGGCCCCCTTGGTGGTGGAAGGGCTGGGGATGGAGGGCAGAAATCTGGGTGAGACGCCAACCTGCCCACGCCTCTGGTCCTGCTCTGGGAGGAGGCGGCCTTCGTGCTTTTCGGGCGCAGCGCTGACAGCGGCAGGTTTGGAACCAGAGGGGAGAGTCCCGAGGGGCGGGGGGCAGGCTGGGCTTGCTCTTCCTCCAGTGGGGCCGCTTCTCAGGATCCCCTGCACGAGGCCAGCTCAGGAGAAGCCAGGGAATGGGGAACGGGACCTGGCACCCAGGCAGAGCACCGGAGGGACAGCTGGGAACAGGCTGGACCTGTGGTCACTCTCCCCAGAGAGAAAACCCCACCACACACCCGGCACACACGCTGCACACGCACCATTTTACACCACGCTCACACACACCATGTACGCCCACATCCTATGCAGAAACACACACGCACGCCTCACACCCAGCCGGACCTCAGTAGGGTCTCCTGCCCACTCTGTCCGCAGGTAGAGGCCTTGGAGATGGAGCCACGCCCCCAGATCAGGGGATCGAGTCAGGGAACGCCCACCTGTCTGCTCTCAGCCTATCAGTAGTAGATGATAGTCTCTGGGCGAGACGAGTGAGGATCCGCCCGTTCACCCCTTCATTAGTTCACTCCACGAGCAGTTTTCTGCAGTCACGAGGTGCCAGGCTCTGTCCTAGGTGCTGGATACCCAGAACGGGTCAGATGCAGGCTCTCGTGGCCCTGCACGTGAAGCAGGCGCTCGCGCCTGGAAGGCACCAGGGCTCCCCCGTCCCCATCGCGGTCAGGGGTCCATGCTGGAGCGAGTGCCCAGCTCTGGGGGAGTTAGGTGCACCTAAGGGATCTTCTCCCAGGAGGCCATCTTGCATCTCCGTGAGGGCAGGACACAGGCCCACTTGGGCGGGGAGAAGGCGTGTGTGCAGGACGTGGGAGCATTTCTCGTGAAGGCAGAAGTAACACTGTCGTTCTCTCTGTTTCTCTCCCTCCCCACCTCCCGCCTCGATGTTTAGGCCAGAATCACTTCTTGGCCCAAAGAAAACCCGGGTTCCTGGTTCAGTGAATTCAAGCGTGGCAAACTGGTAAGACGGCCTTCGACTCGTGTGCAGTGTCCGTTAAACCCACCCGTTTCGTATCTTGCAGAGTAAAATGGCCCGCTGGCCCAAAGAGCAGCCCTCCACCTGGTACAGTCAGTACAAGCGAGGGTCCCTGGTAAGTGGCCACGGGGCTGTCTGCTTGCGGCTCGGCCTGGCTCGGCTCTGCATGGGACTAATCGCCCCCAGCGCCGCACCTGCTCTCGCCCTCTGGCCAAACTGCTCCACGGCCACGACCGCCAGACGCGGGCCGGCCCCTCCTGCCACGCTGACGAGGGTTCACTGTAGCCGGGAGCAGCTGAATGGTTGGTTGTCTCTTCGGGTGGAGGACACGAAGCTGGCATTCAGAGCCCCCGCTGGGTGCCGCCAGGAGTTGAGACCAGAGACACCAGGAGTGGAGGGTCTATTTTGCTAAGTCCTAGCGGGCAGCTTGGAGGAAGTGGGTCCTGGACCATTAAACCATCCAGTTCTTTCCAGGATCCGTCCTACTTGTGCCCTGCCCCTGCTGTGGCTGGGGGCCGAGGGGCCATTCCGGTTGCCGACGGGACCCTGGGCTTCTCCGCGGCATCGCCCGCGACCGTGCTGGTCCCTGTGTTAACTTCTGGGGAGCCAGTCTTGAATAGGCCATCCCGGAGGTGAAAGGCAACGGGCATCCCTCTAAAGTTCTGGATGTGATGCTTTTCTAGCCGATATAGAGGCCGAGGCTATTTGGACCCGAACCTATGGGGCCGGCGACGGCTGCCACGCGGCAGGGTGTTTTCCCCGAGCATCTCGGGAGTTTTGATTTGGGCCTGTTTCCGGAATCAAGTGCAGAGTTCTATGCTCCCTTCCCGGCACGTTCAAGGACTAGGTTCCAGATGTGGCCGCGTTGCAGGTGCCACGAGAGCCCCCTTTGCTTCCTGCGTTCACTCTTCGGCTAGTGTCCCACCTGGGCCATCCTTGAAGGACGTCCTTCTCACTCAGAAGCCAGCTCTCGGGTCCACGACTTGTGGGCCCGACCCTCTGCCTTCAGTTGGCTCCCCGGGGGGTCCCAGGGCCACGTTCCCCCAGGACTCAGAGTAGGGCCTTCTAGCGGCCTCTGCCCGCTGCACTTGGGGACCCCCTGTTCCTAGGCCCGGGGGTACTCGTGCTCAATTAATATCTCACGGCCCGTAGCCCTGATTCCCAGCCACTGCGGCTCTTTCCAGATACTGAAGGTTTGCACTCACCTTGACACGTCTGGGGACTTCCTCTCGTCTCTGTGTGGGGACCTCCGGCACCCTCACCCCCTTTTTCTCCTGCTGTTTCTTCTCTCCTTCACCTCCTCGGTGCTATCCTCGGGAAGGAGCCACTGGCAGGCAGAAGGACCTGAAGTGGACGCCCACTCGGGGAGGCAGTGCCCGGGGCCCTTGAGCCGGGTGGATAGAGGTGGGGGGGTGGGGGGCGCGGGAGTCAGGAGGAGCCGGGGCGCGGGAGTCCTTTCTGCAGCCGTGCTGGTGGCCTTCTCCAGACAGGGCCCCACACACCCACCCCGTTGCTCTGTGGAAGCAGGTAGAGAACACCCACTTTCAGCCACCAGCCCAGAGCCTGTCTGCTGCTTGGGTCCTGTTTCGCAGACAGTTGACCAAGGATGGAGGTGAAGGGACAGTCTAGGGGAAACATCACTGCATCTTTGGCATTTTCCTGCTGCATCATTTCTAGCAGCCTGTGACCATCAGAGTGGACAGGGCATAAATACAGGTCCCTCCCTGAAGAAAGAGGTGCTTTTCTGGGCCGGCTGCCCTGGGCGCCCCACGTGAAGGTGATACTGCAGAGCTGCTTCCCGCCGGGAGGGCGGGGCCTCATGACGGGGCTCTGGGACTCCATCGTGGGGCGGGGCTTGGCCGTGCCTGTCGTCCTCCACCTGCCCGGCACTGGGGGCTTCAGGTCCTTCTGCGTCCAGCACTGCCCGCCTCTCTCTGCGCATGCGTCCTTCCTACAGTCAGTCGCCTTCCGTCCAGGAGGAACAGCCAATGGCCCAGACTGCGGTTGGTATTCACTCTCCCTCCTCAAGGTCCAGCTGGAAGTCGGTGTCTGGTGGCTGTGTGGGGAGCTGGCCAGCAGCTCTGCGCTCCCCCCGCTCCGGCGGCAAGGGCAGGATCCCAGGCCTGGCTCACCGCCTTCAGCTCTAACTGTATAGACATCTCTATACATACGTGCACAATATCGGCTTAAATTCTCGCTCGTGTGTTCAGGACGGCTCTCTTAGGGTAGGCTGGGGGCTAGGGTCCGAGACAGAACAGGGAGGAGAAACGCGGGTCTCAGATGCTGACGTCCGTCTGTGCGTCGTCTGACGGGGAGACGTGATGGGCCACCCTGCTCTGCTGGGTGTGTGAGGAGAGCCTGGCCTCTCACGCTGAGGGCCTTCAGGGAGAGGAGAGAGCCGCCTCGTCCCAGGGGCTAAGGACCGCCCCCGCCCCTGCTGTGTCCAGCAGCTCAGAAAGCTGCAGTTTAGGAGACGCGGAAACCGATCCGTCTCTCGGGACGCCTGGCACTGGCCCGCGCCCGGCTGAGCTCTCAGCCCCGCGTGCATCCGACCTGCGATGCTGCGAAGCCACTGGAGGACCAACACTGTCTCCCGGTGCTGCCCTGGGTTTGCTGGCAGAGAGCGGGGCTTTCAGCGAGGCTCCTGCCGCCAGAGCGCCCCGGGCTGCCCGCTCAGTGTGGGCTGACCACCCCAGGCCACGGCACGGCCCACTCTGCTTTCCACTGGATTCCATGCCCTGGCAGGGGCAAGAAGGGCCTCTCCCCTGTGCCTCCACGATGCTGCCTGGTCCCTCCAGGCTTCTGGGTCTTGGCCGTATGTCCTGTGACCCTCTCACAGGCCAGCCTTCCTGTCTGCTGGCCAAGACCCCATGCCTCAGGCCCCTTCCTCCCCGAAGCCACCTGCCCTTCCTGTCTCCAATTCTCATGGCCCCAGCCAGGTCCTTGTACGTCACAGAGATTAGCCAGTGGTTTTCACGTATTAGCATAATCTAACAAGCACCGTTTTTTCTCCGGCATCGGGGCACAGTGACAGGGATGTACGTGCCAAGCTCATGCCCTCAGGGTACTCATGGTCCAGGGAGGGCTGCAGACCAGGCCCCAGGTGCCTCTGACACAGGAGTCCAGTGCTGGTGTGGAGGGCCTGACAGCCAGTAGGAAAGATGGACACTGAACCGGGCCAAGGTGGGTGAGGGCACCTAACCCTGGCAGGCTTCCTGGAGGCAGAGAGGCACATGAGCTGAACCCTGGAGGCTGAGTAGGGACCAACCAGGTAAAGTAGAGTGGGCGGGTTATCTAGGTCCCTGAAAGGAATGAGGCGTGGTTCACAGTGTTCCAGGGAACCCCCTAGAGAGCCCAGCGCATGCTGGCCTGGGGCCCGGGGCCCGGGCGTGCAGCAGGTTTCCAGGTGGGGCTCTGGGCGTGGCCCAGATGACCAGAGGAGACAGCGAGTGGCTGAAGCTCTGGAAGCCCCGGCCGTGTGGACGAGGGGCTCTGCGCAGCCTGTGTGCCCTCCCTGCTGAGCGCCCCTTCTTGTGCCCCTGCAGCTCTCCTACGTGGACACTGAAGGCAACCCCGTGGGCGTGGTCCAGATGACCTTCCTACGGCTGCTCAGCGCCTCCGCCCACCAGAACATCACCTACAACTGCTACCAGTCGGTCGCCTGGCAGGACGCCGCCACGGGCAGCTACGACAAGGCCATGCGCTTCCTGGGCTCCAACGATGAGGAGATGTCCTACGATAACAGCCCCTACATTCGCGCCCTGGTGGACGGCTGCGCTGTGAGTGTCGCCCGCAGCCCTGCCTGGGGGTGGGGATGGGGGACGGCATCCGTCGGTGCCTCACGCAGTTCATTCGGTCACCACGAACTTCCCGGGCACCTACCGTGGGCCGGGCCCTGTGCACAGCGAGGGCCCAGGCACGGTGCCGCTGACCGTGGCTGGCGGACGTGGAATCCCCAGGCGGTGGGGACCTTCCCACGGAGCTGGGGTCGGGAAGGCCACGCTGAGACCTGATGGCAAAGGCCGACCGGGGTCCCTGATCCCGTGCCTGCTGTGACGTGGAGCGTTCTTGGTCCGATGCGGAAGTTGAGACGCCTCCACTTTTTGGGGAATGTCCGGAGCTGAGTCTGAGTTTGCTCCTGGGAGTGTGGCCGTGCTGGGAGGTGTCCTGCAGACTCAGAGGGAGTTGACAGTGTCAGCCCTTGTGACACCCCCGGCCCTCACTGGGTCACCTCCCTGGACCCTGTGCCGCCCTCTGGGAAGGACGTTCTGCTCAGACCCGAGAAGCCAGTCAGGCCTGGGCTTGCTTCGCTCTTTGGCCCCGGGCCCCTGCGCTTGCCAGCATCAGCCCCCCGACTGTGCCTCCCGGGGCTGCGTCTGCCCTGGGCAGCCCGGGTCCGAGCTGCATCCTCCTGTCCTGGGCCGTGCACGGGCCCAGTCCTGGTGAAACCCTCGGTCGTGTCCCTCCTGTGGCCTTTCCAGGACTGGAGATGGGGGTGTCAGCAGGAAGCACCGCCTCTGCGGGTCTTAGTGTCACATCTGACATCAGACCCCCGGCCTCTCACCACCTGCTCCCCAGAGACCCTGCCCGAGGCCCCCCACCCAGCCTGGCTCCCTTGGGGGACACTTAGTGTCCAGGGCCAGTTTCGCGGTGCCGGCGCCTGTGGACACCCTCCTCTGGAAGGCACTGTGCCTCTGGTCTCGAGGTCGGGAAAGCTCTTCGCTAATTCCCAGGCCCCAGTTCCGGTCAGGGCCCTTCCCGTGGATTTCCACATTGAGGGAACCATGTGCAGTCCCTTCTAGTTCTTCCTGGTTCCAGAAGGTTTCACCACTTGGCTCCGACACCCTTGTTGTACAGAGTGGCCAGGACACGTATCAGAGCTGGTCACAGGTGTCCCGGGCACTGAGCTGCCTCTGCGTGCTGGTGAGCAGCCAGTGCTCCTGCCTGTGCGTCCATCTTCCCCGCTGGGCGTTCCTGTCCTGTGCTTTCGGGGCGTGTGTGTGGGATCTGAGGGTTCTCCCTAAGGCCTGCTGAGGTGGTCTGGCTACTTGGCCAAGACAGAGTGTCTGGATGGCCCTGCAAGGCAGGAAAGTGGGAGGGCAGCGCTGACCCACTGGGTCGCTAGTAGCCGCTGAGGGCAGGACTCGGGTGGATCCAAGTTCACGTCCCGCCTGCTCCCTGGCTGCCCCGCTGCGACTGGGATGGACCCTTCAGCTGTGGGAAGCTCCAGTCCTTCTCTCTACAAAAGGATCCAGTTATAACCCCCAAGGGATTCCTTGGGGCTAGAGGTGAGTGCAGGGCAGGCATGGGGCCAGGGTGCCCGGAAGGGCGGCCTCCCCTCCACGCTGCCCTGGCCCCTGGGACTGGTGACGGTCAGTCCTTCAGACCTGCCCATGGAGTGCGCAGAACTGGTCCCTGTTTAAGGTCAGATAGGGATGCAGTTCCCTGTGGAAAGGGATCCAGAAGCATCCGGAAGCCTCAGCCATCCAGCATGTGTTCACGTTCCTGACGCAGACGCCAAGCTGCTCCCAGAAGGCCGTGAGGCGCCGGGTAAAGTCATCCCTCACGTCTGTCTTCTACAAACAGAAGTAATGATAGCACCGCGTCACAGGGCTGTTCCGGGGGAACGTGCCTAAAACGATCTCAGAGCCGTGCTCAGCTGCCGTGAGCCCCAGAAGAATCCCTGTTCCTGTGATTGTTTTAGGCAACACGGGCTCACAGGCACAAGGCAGTCACGGTGGAGGTGTGAGGAGAAACAGGGACTCTCGCAGAGCAGAGGCAGAGCCTGGGACGGGGCTTGGAGCTCCTTGGCTTCCACGGCAGAAAGGGAGACACTCTGGGTGGCCCCATACGTGTCATCTGGTAAAGCGTGCAGACTGGTTTTCTGGAAGAGAGACCGTTCCCTGGAAGGGATGCTGGGAGAATGTATCTTGTGAAGAACCGACTGGGGTGAAAAGGCAGAGGCCCCTGGCCCCCTAATGCAGCTCAGAAGCCTCCTGCACTCTTGAGAGCTTCCTGGGAAGATTCAAGTGCCCCATGCCTCTTCCTCTCGAAGCTCCCTGCCCAGAAGTTTCCAGTACTGCTGTCGAACTCAGAACCTGACCTCCCGGCTCTGCAGGTTCCCAGTACAGGGCAGGCTCGGACCTTCCTTAATCCTACAATCCAAAGTCCTCTCCCTCTGGCCCAACGTCTCCTGATGACGTGGGTGTGCTGTCAGCATCTGGGGCAGCTGCCCATTGCTTGGGCCTTTCAGGACATCACCAGCATCCATGCACCCAGGGCACGAGGAGCACTCCCCACTCCTGGGTGAGAACCACTCATCAGGGTCTTTGCTTTATTTTGTGAGTGACCTGCCAAGACCCTCAGGGTGTGGCAGAGCTGAGTCTCATAATTCCCACCCCAGCATTCTTCCCACCACAGTCCCTTCCTGGCATAGCTGCACCTTGAATGCCTCCATCAACGGGGAGCTCACTACCTCCTGAGTCAGCCCAGGCCACGGTTCTGAAGTCTCAGTGTTAGGAAGCTCTTCTGAGAAATGAGCTGGAACCCGTTTGCCCATTATTTCCATCTGTCATTCCCGTTCTGTTCCCTTAAGGCATGCAGAGAAAAGCTGGTTCTAGACCAGAGTTTCTCAGCCTTTGGGGCCGGATGATTCTTTGCTGTGTGTGGGTGTGGCAGGGGAGTAGAAGGGTCCTGTGCACTGTAGGATATTGAGCAGAATTCCTGGACTTGACCAGCTAGATCCTCTACCCACTCAGCTGTGACAACCAGAAGTTCCTCCAGACATGGCCACATGCGCCCCGGGGAACAAAACTGCCATTCTACAGGAAGGACAGTCAAAGATTTGGGGATCGCTCAGAAGGCTGGAAGGACCGGGCTCCTTCGCCTCCACCCAAAGAAGTCAGCCCTGCTGCCCAGGAGCTCCGCAGCTGAGATCCACGGGACTCCCGACCGTGAGCTTCTCCTTGAGAAAATCAACAGCACCGATCCAATTTTCTGCCCCGACGCCAGGAATCCTGGCAGTCATTTCTGAGCTCTGTAGTGGTCCTCTGGGCATCGCCAATGCAGAGGCAAGACTTAGCATCATGGGAATATCTGGATTTGGCGCTTGACATTTTTACTTCTGGAAAAGATGTTGCCTTTGAGGAGGTGGAGAGATCATGACTCTAGACAGAATAATCCTGTTGATGGAGGGCATGGGCCCACGTTCCTTCAGGCAGGGGAGGGGATTCCGGGGAGGGTTGGGCCCAGCAAAGCATGGAGGTGGGGCATAGGGGCACTTCTGAAGAACGGCCTGGAACGGTCAGCGCCTGCTCACCCCACCCAACTCCGCTGCCCACCGGAAGTTCAGCCACAGTTTGAAAAGTCACATCCCTCCCAGGTAATCCTGCAGGAGGCCTGAAGGAATGCGTGCTAGCTGCCTCCCCCGGGACGGGGGTTGGGGGGGGCCTGCTTGATTCATGTGGTGATAAGGGCCAGGGCTTCCCTGGTGGCGCAGTGGTTAAGAATCCGGCTGCCAATACAGAGGACACGGGTTTGAGCCCTGGTCCGGGAAGATCCCACATGCCGCGGAGCAACTAAGCCTGTGTGCCACAACTACTGAGCCTACGCTCTAGAGCCTGCATGCCACAACTACTGAGCCCACGTGCAACTACTGAAGCCTGTGCGCCTAGAGCCCGTGCTCCACAAGAGAAGTCACCGCAATTAGAAGCCTGCGCACCGCAACGAAGAGTAGCCCCTGCTCGCTGCAACTAGAGAAAAGCCTGTGCGCAGCAACAAAGACCCAACGCAGCCAAAAATAAATAAATAAAATAAATCTATTTAAAAAAAAAATAAAAAATAAGGGCCAAGGACACTGGGATTCGGACGCTGGCACGGTGCGGCCCTGTAGCCTGATGGGTGGGCCACTGAGCAGGGCCGGCCCTGTGGAGGAGCACAGATGACCGGGCAGGAGGCCCAAGGAGCCATGCCACATAAATCCCCTTGCTTGTGCAGCTCTGCGCACCCCCGGGGGCCATTGCCAGCCCATAATGGTTATTAATGCCTCAGGAACGACGGGGTAATGGAGCGGTGTGCGCACGGCGGCTTACAGCTTACAGATGCCCCCGCTAAGCGCTCTGATCGTCAGAGCTCTGGGGCCCATCAATCCGAGAGAAGTCACCCTGCCAGCTGAGCACGCGCCACCGTCCCTTGTGGGCGGAAGAGACGGGCGCCGGCCCTGCCAAGGGCTGTTTGCCCCACTCCCCGTGGGGAAGGTGAAGGCTGGGCTGCCCAGCTCACGGGTGCACGAGGCTCAGGCCGCCTGTGGCCGAGGCCGCACAGCTCCCCGTGACAGCAGCGGCTCACGGGAGGCCAGCCCAGACGTCTCACTTGAGTCCCTGCTGGGTGGTTGTCGGACCAGTGAGGGGGTAGAGCTGGGGCAGGCAGGGTGGACTCTTGCCCCTCCTCGCTGGACTGGCCGAGAGAGGGCGAGGGCTCAGCTTCCTCCCAGGGCTCCATCCTGCAGGGGCGTGGCTGGGCATCCTCTCTGGGGACCCCGTGTTGGAAGCTCGTAGCATCTGTGCCCTTGAGCTCCTGGCCGCCGGAGCAGGTCCTTCAGACAGTGTCGCTCAGGGGATGGCCGTGACCCACGTGTGTCCGAATTGCCCGAGCTGCGTCTAAACCAGGCAGACGCTGCATCCACCCTAGGCCTCCTGAATCCCATCTCTGGGAGGGACCAGAGCCGGTAGTGCTAACGAGCTCCCGAGGGGACGCACGTCGGCTCGTAAGTGCGAGTCCCGGCTTTAAAGCATTTCCAGCCTGGCCTGCTGCGGGTAGGAGTGAGCGCTCTCCTTAAGGCAGGGCTGTGGGGAGGACAGGTTCGCGGGGTCAGGGGGGCCCTTCAGGAGGCGACGTCTAGAAGCTCACAGAGCAGGTCTCTCCCAGGCTCGGCGCCTTCGTGGAGGCCTGGCCGGGAGCCCTGCCCCCATGAGGCTTCCTTCCATCCTCTCCACCTCCTGGAGTTCCAGTGGAGAAAAATGAGCCGCAGAGAGCGTATTACTTATCCATGGCTCGTAACAAATTACCTCCCAAAGGTAGCGCCTAAAAAAACAAATATCTGTCATTTGACTCAGTTTCCGAGGGCCAGGACTCTGGGGGCAGCGTAGCTGGATGGCTGTGGTCCAGCATCTCCCGACTGCTTGAGCTGCCGTCACAAATCACTGCAGAGCAGGGACTTGTCGAGAACAAGCAGGGGTTTCTCACGGTTCTGGAGGCTGTATGTCTGAGCTGGGCGCTGGCTGACGGGCTCTGGTGAGGGCCCTCCCCCGGGTTACAGACAGCCGCCTTCACGCGGGGTTAAGAGCTTTCTGGCTGTTTCTTAAAGGGGCACGAGTCCCATTCATGAGGCTCCACTCTGACCTAATTGGCTCCCAATGGCTCTGCCTCCCAGCTCCGTCACAGTAAGGCTCGCCCACCTGGATCTGGGGGCCACACACAGTCTGTCCCTAATGGTGCCGTGAGGTTGCTGAGCTGCTGTCACATGAAGGTGCCCTCGTGAGGGGCTGTTCCTCACCAAGTGGGCTCCCCCGGGGAGGGATCCGTGGGGGATATGGGGCTGGGGCCGTCGTGGAAGCTGCCGCCCGGAGAGTGAAGGCCGCCTCATAGCAGCTGGACTTACTGAGCGCCTCCCCAGGGTCATGCAGGGCTCCAGGGGCTTTATGTGGTCACACAGGTGATGGTCACGGCCTCCCCCAGAGGGAGGGACCCACGCTGTCCCACGGGAGGGGAACAAGGCCCCGGGAGGCACTGCCTTCTCCCTCAGCAGGACATGCCTCGCTGGGGAAAAGACGGGAGGGAGGGCCTCCCCGGGGCCAGATCCAGCTGAGGATGTGCCTGGTCCAGTGCGAGGTGGAGAAGGCTGCTGGTCCCAGACAGGTGGGCAGACCGTGTCTACGAGGATCCGGGACCCTCGTCTTGGGGGAATTGATGGGGGACGGGGTCAGTGCCTCCCTGACAAGTGTCCTAATGCTCAGGGTTGGCTGTAGGTGCTGTCTGACCAGGGTGGACCTGCACCTTCACCCCCTGTATTCTGGGAGATGTGGAGGGCGGCAGAGGGGTGACACCACTCCTGGAGCAGTTCTGTCCCTTTCCTGGGGCTCACTCTCCTAATCGGAAACGTGGGGCTCACGTCCCCCAGGGTGGTGCTGAGCGTGAACTCAGATGCTCACAGGGATGGAACAGGTGGTCGGAGCAAGGGAGGGCCTGATTCATCCCAGTAGATGCTCCTCCCCCAAGCTCGCCCGGTCCCTCCATACCTCAGTTTACCCAGTACTCCTCTGAGGGCGGGTAAGGCCCCTGTCCTCGAACTTGTGAACGCGGATCCCTCTCACTTCCGAGCGCGGTCCAGCCCGCTGATGGCCCCAGGGAGGGCCTGCGATCCGCTGTCGCGGTCTTGGGATTCTCAGACTTCCTCATCTTCGAACAAGGAGTCCCTGGTGTGGATGTGCCACCTGGCGGGGAGGGGACACGGGTCCAAATGGGCTGCGGACCCTTGCACGGCCTCCTTACACGCGCTTCTGTGCCCCTCCCGGACGGGGGGTGAGGCGGACGTCTTGGGGTGCGCCGCCTGCTCCCCACGGCTCGCCCTGCTGAGGGTGGGTTTTCGGAGCCGTGGCGGGCGTGGATGGCTGGTTCATCTCGGAGCCCCCGCTGACCCGCATCCCCCTCCCTCCCCTTCCCCAGACAAAGAAAGGGTATCAGAAGACAGTTCTGGAAATCAACACTCCCAAGGTGGAGCAAGTGCCCATCGTGGACATCATGTTCAACGACTTTGGTGACGCGTCACAGAAATTCGGCTTTGAAGTGGGGCCGGCTTGCTTCGTGGGCTAGGAGCCGCGCGAGCCTGGCCCCAAGAGCAACCTCGTGACCTCAGCGCACCGCCCGCGGGTGTCCTGGACGGTGAAGGCCCCTCGTCCCTCCCCACCGCGCCGGGCCCACTCCACACCCAGAGAGAGCAAAGGGAAAGAGCCGGAGTCCCGGCCCCGGAGACGAATCACATGACCTAGATGCCCCGCAGCCGCTGCTTTGCTCCAGTTCCGTTCCGTCTACACCACACTCCCCAGGGAAGGGAACGGGGCCCACGCGTCTCGCCCCCGAGCCCGTGGATCTCGTTCACTGAGAGTCCACAGGGGCCCGGGTGTGGCTGCAGTATTTGGAGATCATGTTTTGTTTTTTTGGAAAAAATTCAACTTGAAGATGTGTACTTCCCCCGACCTTCAAAAATTGTTCCGAGGCAAGCCTTGTAAAGGTCGCCTCACCCTCCAGAGCCTCTGTTTTTAACAAGATCCATTCACAGGCCCAATGTCATCCTGCATGTGCCTTTCCGATGGATTAAAGGTGCTTTTGTTTTTGTGAGTTTTAAGTAAATATTTGTATTGTATTGTCATAAATGTACAGTGTCCCTGACTTTCAATCATGCCTGTAAACCCCGCTTTGGTCCCACCGGGAGAATTGAGAAAACAGGTGGGGTGTCCATCGTGGGATGCGGTCCACACCCCCGCCCGCTCAAGGACGTGTGAGAAATTAGAAGTTTGCCAAGGGCAGCAAGAATTCACCCCACCATTTACAAAGCAGGCGCCGGTGCCCCTTTCAGACAAGTCTTTGATTAGCTCTGGGTTTTACTTTTTAACAGGGAGAAAAAGAAAAAAAGGATTTTATACTTTGCCTTCTCCACATGCACTTAGATGGAAATGCAGGCTTAAGTTAATTTTAATTGCTTCCTTTTTCCATGTTTCTTCCTGCAGAGCCTGATGGGAGGATGTCCAGGGCAGGGAAACCACATTTTCTGTAGATGATAATTAAATGAAAATTGGTGCTTATTTTTACACTTCTCTTTCGTGGTGCTATCTGTTAAGATCTCCTTGAAGGTGACACTGGGGGTAGCTGCCATGCCTCGTTCTCCCATCTTTCTCCATCCTGGTTATTGCCTCCACCATCCGGGTTTTTGCCAAGCACATTAAGGTAAATGCGGGTCACCTTCCCTCCCATGGCCCCGTTCTCCTCCCAGACTGCAGTGAAGCCGCCCCAGGCCAGGTACCAAACTTAGGCCGTGCATCTGTGATCTGAAAACACACACACACACACACACACACACACACACACACACACACCACATGGTCGCTTACCGCGTGGTCCACGGTGTAACGATGGCGGATTGTATTCTGTTGCCGAACGTTTGTGGTGCTAATTTCTGCGTTTGTTGCAAGAACTGAATTGAAGCGGCAGCATGTGGCCTCAGCTGGGCCGCCTTTGCTGCAGCCTCAGCAGACAGACACATGTGCAATGAACTCTGGGAGTCCCTCCGGGGTTGCCAGCGGTGCCTTTTCCCCAAGAAAGCGATGTGGATTTTTCCATCCGCAAACGCGCTGGGTGCGGGTCTCAGCCGCGCGGGCGCTCGGGGCCAGCCGGGCTTCATCTGATACTGGTTCTCCCTGAGCGAGGGTGAGGGCTGGCAGGGCCAGCGAGGAAGGGCGATCCCTTTACTGTGAAAAGCTGCCCGTGTGCAATGCCCTTTCCTTCCACAATGGGAGAAGCAAGACAGGCCCCAGGGCCCCTTGCAGCCTCCTCGGGAGGAGCTGTGACAGGTCCCAGCTCTGGTGCTGTTCTCCGCCCACCCCGCCTCATTGGACCGTGGTTCCGGCTGAGGAAACCACTGCGGAGCAACCCAAGAATAACAACACACCGCCCACGAGGATTTCCTGGATTCCTCTGGAAACTGAGTCTTGCTGTTGCCAAAGAAAAGCCTGGCTTCGAGATTCTTCCGAACCCAGGATGCCAGCGTCTGCCAGCGACCCTCTCCTTCATCTCGTCAAAAGAAAAGCCATGTCGGAGCATCGCCCTAGGGCGCCCTGTGGGTTTTGTCTAGGTCATGTGATTCCACTTTGATTTCTCATCCTGCCCGAGTTCTCCTTTTATTCTGTCGATCTTTTCCTCCATTGGACCCTTCAGAGCTGTTGTAATTTGTACTGAAGTCAAAATGTGTCCCGTTTTCCCCAGACCACTTAGCTATGGTATATTGCAATAAAATTACTTCTTATATTTGCAGAAATTCTTCTGGCGTAATTTTATTTTTTCCCCCTCATCTACATAATTGGACACATGTTGGCGAAAAGCAAAAGAAAACGGTTCAAAGGAAACTTGTGGTAAAGATTCTAGGACATTAGGCCCTTTAAAACTAGCATGTTGAGTGACACATTGTACATTTCCTAAAAATCCAGTAGACGTGTTCATACGTTTTAACTGTAATGCCCAGGAAAGGGTGTTTTAAAGTATTTTAAACCTGTGTAACAGAGGAATAATTGTAATCCTTTTTCAATAAATCAAGATTAATGTTTCCACCGTAAACAGATGTGATCGGCTGTCTTCTTAAGTGTGACCAGGGCCTTCCCCTGCATTAAACCAGTGTTTGACCCCAGTCTCAGGACAGGAGAAACTCTCAAAATCCTGGCCAAGGTCACAGAAAGTGGAAGGAAGCCACTGCCCAAGCCACGCGCCAAGGGAGCTCTTCCTCGGAGGAAGTGGCAGCGGGCGTCCGGAGACAGAGCTGTGCCTTGGGGTGCCCTTGGGTTGTGGTCAGGCACCAGCCCTCCAGGCTTCCTGGGGGAGTTTCCACAATCCTGGGGCATCCCGACCTCGACAGTGTGCGGGCCTCACTCTCGCCCTGCGGAGCTGGCAAGTCCCCAGGCTCCCCCTCTGCTGTCCAGCTACAGAGTGGGATGATAGTACCCGGCCCCCTGGCTCGTCCTGGCCAATGACCCTGAGCAGAAGTAGCAAGTGGCTCTTCCAGTCTGACATACTGGCTCCCTCTTGCGTGTCACCAGCCACGTTCCCAGAGTGGCTGCGTCCCCAGTGAGTGGGTTCCCGGAGGGAGTCCCTGGCCAACCCTCCGTGAGCTTACAGCATGAGCGAGAAACATGTTGCTTTCAGCCAACGCTGATGTCAGGGATTGTTGTTACTGCAGCAAAACCTAGACCCAGTGGCTCTCAGAGCGTGGTCCACGGACCATCGGCACGGGCATCAGCACCTCGTTAGGAATGCAGATTCCTGGGCCCTGCGGCCGACCTGCTGACTCAGACACGTTGGGGGCGGCCCCGTCGTCTGTGTTTTGACAAGGCCCGAAGGTGATTCTAGGGTTGGCTCGGGTTTGAGATCCACAAAACGGAGCCGATGGGAAAGTGAGACCAGGAGTGGGTAATTGCTTTGACAAACACCAGTGCGAATCGGCGGGTCCCCCTGCCAGACAGTGGAGGCGGGGCTCTTGTCAGAAGATGGAAGGCTCCCTGTCTCCAGGGGCAGAAAGTGAGGTCAGATCGCTCTTTGCTCCCTGGGCGAGCTCACAGGCTGATCACGAGCAGTAGCGCGTGACCTGGGAAGAGGTCGGAACGAGGACGGTGACGCAGGCCACTTGCTCGCAGCTGCACTTGGCACGAGAGGAAACAGAGTCTGCAGACTCGAGGGTTTTCGGGACTGGAAGAGGCAACCGTTTCTCAGCATCGACGGTTAAAGATGAAACTGAGAAACACTCTGTGGGACAAACGCCAATGAAAGCTCGTTCCTCACAGGTCTGAGCAGCACACTTGTTTGAAACCTCGGCCTGGGTTGCAGCGGCGCCTAATGAATGACTCAGGAAACGGTGTGGCGCTCCCGTCAGAGCCGGACAGGTCGGAAGCTGCTGCACTGACGTCAACACAGGGAGTGGGGCAGGCGGGGGTTGTGGGAGCTGTGGGCCTGCGCGCCGGTCCTTGGAGACCAGTGAAATCCAACGGGCCGGAAGCTGATGACCTGGTTGAGAGGTGTCCTGCAGGGAGAGCCGCCAGCCTGGCCTGAGGAGTCCATGACCGAGACTTAGAGTGACCCGCAGGCCTCCAGGGGTCGCGCTGGCCCACAGGTGCCCCGCGGGGCTGGGTGACGGGGCCTGGGGAAGACCAGGGGTGGCCTCCCCTCTCTGGAGGCGGGTGCTCAAAGGTGAGCACTGAGCCTCGGGGAGGTGGGGGAGGAGGCTTAGCGTTTAAGATCGTAGCGTCCTGAGTGAGACCCATCTGGGGCAAGGCCCTGCAGAGCCCCCATTTCTCTGCACCTCCTTCCTCATCCTGGAGACTTTGCAGGTGAAGGCACCTGCCCGTAGGCTGGGCCAGAGGAGGAGAGCCTGCAGGTGCTGGGATGGCTGGAGCCTAGAAACCAGCGAGCAATCCCACCTTGCGCATCCCCGGGGATGGGAGCAGTGAAGCTAGACTCACTTGGGTACCGCTCTCCCAGCCCCAGGGCCCGCCCCCCGCCCCTGCACCGTCCATCACGCCCCAGCAACTGGTCCGCAGGAGCTCATCAAGCCCCTGCAGCCACCCGCAGCTGGGCTGGGTCTTCTGGAGACGTGAATGGAGCCCTCACACCGGGACTCTGCTCCCCGTCTTGGGAGAGGTGAGATCGGTGGAAACGAGGCTGCCAACCTGGGTCTTGGCTTCAGAGCGGCTGAGTATCTGCAGCTCACAGCATCTGTCTCAGGCGCCCTGGAGAGATAGTGCCTCGAACCCCTGCAGGAGCTAGGTAACGGCTGGCCATTGGTCTTTAGCGTTCCCACGGGGCTGCGTTAGTTCTTGCTGGATGAGGGGAAACACCTGTCCCCACAAA
This sequence comes from Aethalodelphis obliquidens, assembly GCF_003676395.1. NCBI lineage: Eukaryota > Metazoa > Chordata > Mammalia > Artiodactyla > Delphinidae > Aethalodelphis > Aethalodelphis obliquidens. The sequence continues at coordinate 3,087,519 of NW_020837951.1, forward strand.
GGAGCAAGCAGGCCATCGTTCACCGTTTGGAGCTGGAATTAATCCAGGCTTCCCATGTTGGAAAAGATGCCCTCAGTGCCCCTTATCTTAGCACTGCTGCCCCATGTCCTAGGGTGCCCTTGGAGTGGCAGGAAGGGATGGAGGGAGGGAGGAGAGTGTGTGCACACCTATCTGGCATGGGGCGGGCGCTTTGCTAAGAGGCTTCTGCTGCTGCAGAGCTGGGGCTCCTGGGTTCCGGATCTTGGGGCACAAGTCCTTTCGTATCTGCCCAGGCTCTTGGCCTCCGAGAGCTGAGCCTGCCTCGGGCAGCGCCTCCATTTGGATGGTAGCTGGGTGTGGAGATGTCTGTCTCAGCCAACCTGCCTGGCTGGGGCCTAGGAGGGCTGGGATCCTGCTGACTTCTGGGTCCTGGATAGGCTGACGGCTGATCAGTCTGGGAGAACCGGCTCCTTACCCCTTGCCTAGAGTGCCTACCTCTTCTTAGAGGAAAGGCGGGAGGGGGGAGGGGCAGCCTCAGCTCTCGGTGCTTTCCCTCGGGGAAGGACTCCTGCAGAAAGCGTGCAGCCCACCTGCCTTCCTTGCCCCGACCTACCCCTCCCACCCCCAAAAGTTCTGCTACCAGACATCATTCATTCATTCAATGCCGCTTTATTGAGTGCCTGCTCTGTGCCAGGTACTGGTACCCAAAAGAGGGGTGACAAGGACCTCAGATGGATACAGTGTGGACATACTGACTTGAAAACACAGTAACCTGGAAACACAGAACAAGGGGAAACAGAGCCTGATGATGCTGTGTCAGGACTCAGGGTGCAAGGCCTACCCAGCACCTGGGGATGATGCAGGAGGAAGGCGTGCCCATGTGGAAGTGGTGCACGTCCGCCTGGATTTCCTCTGAGAAGTGGTCCAGGGAGAAGGGAAGGCAGGACTCAGCTGGTGCCTCAGCCAGGAAGATAACCACTTCCCAGTAATCCCCCAGGAGTCAAGACGTCAACAAAAGCTACATGCACAAAACATCCTGCTTGCTTTTTTTATTTTTATTTTTCCAAATTGACAAGTGGAGATCACGTAGATTTGGGAGAAGTCCAATTCCCAGGCCTCTGTTGGGAGCTGACGTGTTTGATGGTGCAAGAATTTTGCTTCACTTGGGACTTTCTCCAGTTCATTTTAAAACTAGAAACCTCAATGGTTAGGACGATCTAAAAGACTCTAATTGTGGGAGGCGGACTAGGGACACCACTTTCAGCATTTGTATCGTTTATTGCCACATAACAAATTACCCCCAAACGTAGCTGAAAATAAAACACAGGCATCGTCTGACATTTCTGTGGGTCAGGGACCTGGACATAGCTGTCTGGTCCCCACGTCAGGGTTTCTAACAGATCTCCAAGCAAGGTACCATATGACTAAGGTCTCATCTGGAGACCCAACCGGGGAAAGATCCCATGAGATGTGTGTGCACGTCCTGGGCGTGCTCCTCATCGACGTTGAGGCCTCAGGCATCTTTCAAACCGTGATGCACGGGGACAGGTCAGAAGTGAGGTGTCCAGCTGCCTGGTTCCCTCACCTGTGAAATGCTGCGCCAGGCTGTGGAGTCAAATGTGACCATGCACGAGAAGCGCTTTGTCCCGGGGCCTCAGCGTCCCTGCCGTGTGATAGCTCTGTATCCCCAGCACCCACCCCACCTGTGCGCGCCCTGTGTGTAAGCCCGGTGACCTCAGGTTACAGGGCGTCACGCCTCTGACGTTTACCACTGACCAATCTCTAAGTGTCCAGCACCTGCGGGGCCTGCAGCCCTGGGCTGGCAAGGGAGCAGATAGAGGGAAGAGAAGAACATCCTGCTTCCCATGAGCCTAAGTGCATCTGAAGACACCAGACTCCCGGCCGCCACTCCGGAGAAACATCCAGCGGTGATCAGATCCACAGGCTGAGGGGTGGGTCTGCTGAGAGCGGGCTGGCGTGAGCAGGAGGTGTGACCGAGCCTCGGACAGTGGGTAGAATTTGGAGATGTGCAGAAGATTCCTTTGGGATTCCTTGTGCATACCTCTGGGATGTCTGTCTGTCTGTCTGTCTGCCAAAAGACGGTTGGAATGCTTGTCGATAGAGAGGGCCCTTTGCACTGGAAGGCTGGATGCTGGAGCTGATCCTCTGCAACTGACATTCCGGAAGATGAGGGAGAAAAGTGAAGAGAGGCAGGGTCCATGGCTTGGCAGAAGGAACCCCATTTCCACCACTGGAGCCAAAGCAGCCTGTGTGGGGGGCTTGGGGCGCATACCGCCAGTCCACCTTGATCCAGCCGCCACCTTGGCCCACAGCAAAGGCCACAGGGCTGTGACTGCGGAGGAGACGCAGGCCCTGACTTCAGGTGCCCCCATGCAGGCGGAGGTCCACGTGCACATGGAAACGGGGCTCTCAGGTGCTCACTGCTCGTCTCGTGAGCTGCGCTGCCTGAAAGGCACCAGCAAGCTGAGGAAAGAGGGCCAGGCCTGGAGAAGGGTGGGGTCCCCACGAACACCCATCCTCAGGAGACTTCATGGGGAAGAGGATTCGGGCCAGGTCGGGACGATGGGTTGGATCTGACTCCCGTGATCCTGCCTGTCCCAGCTCAGTTCAGGGGAAGCCCCCGCCTGGGCTGGGACCCTCCCTCCGAGGGGCTTCCTGGGCCTGGAGGAGTGTACACGGAGCCAGCTGGGGCGGCTGGCAAACATCCCAGCTCACCCCCACCACATCCACTCCACCCCTAGAGCCCTGGGGCTCAGGCTTCTCTGAATCCTGCCGCTTCGTCTCTGCATGGGCAACACGTGAATCCCACCACGTGCTCCCCCAGGCGGGTCTCCCCCCACCCAGCCTGGGGCTCTGGGTCAGGTCCTGCAGTCTTACTCACCGGCCCCCACGATGGGCTTGGAATCGCTCAGTGTGGAGGCTGGCACGTCACAAAGGCTGTACAGTGAGTGAGCTGGGATCACCCCGGGCTGCACACTCTTTAGAGGCAGAGGCTGGTAATATTATCAGCGAGAGTTCAGCTTGGCCCAGGCTTTGCTTCTGGTGACAGTTGGCTGGGAGTGGAGTGGACTGTCCGTCCGGGCTCCATAGCCAGGCTCCCGGTGGCACAGACCGTGTCAATCCAGGGCTCCATGCATGGGGCTTCTGGGACCGGGCAATACGAGAGCTTCAGAATGAAGAGAGGTTTGTCATGGGAGGGAGGTGGTGCTTCCTCATGCGCACAGAAATCCTGTGTACTCAGAGCTCAGGGCCTGGAAGGTGCTGGAAAGTGCTGGCAGAAGCCCGCATCTAGGTCACCTGGAAGGTTTGTTAAAACATAGGTTCCTGGGCCGTCCCTCCCCTGGTGATTCAGCAGCTCTGGTTGGTGCTTGGAACTTGTAGTTCCCAAAATTTCCCAGGTATCCTGCTGCTGCTTGGAAACACACAAGCACTAGTATCATCGGCAGCTCTTCCGGTCTTGACCCCAAGCCAGTCTGGCCACAGAAAAGGCAGGTACCTCCTGCATGCTGGATTTTGCAAAGGCTCGAGCACATACCCAGATCCCCTCCAGCCCCGGCTCCCCTGATTCTAAAATTCCACTGTGGGGCTGCCCTGGTGGCGCAGTGGTTGAGAGTCCGCCTGCCGATGCAGGGGACGCGGGTTCGTGCCCCGGTCCGGGAAGATCCCACATGCCGCGGAGCGGCTGGGTCCGTGAGCCATGGCCGCTGAGCCTGCGCGTCCGGAGCCTGTGCTCCGCAACGGGAGAGGCCACAGCAGTGAGAGGCCCGCGTACAGAACAACAACAAAAAAAAAACACTGTAAAGAAATTTGTTCGTTTTGTATAAAGTGCATCTCTTTAAAATGCAAGTCTCTCAAAGACTTGAGCGGTGTTTCTTCTCATCAGTGATCCTTCGATAGAAATCAGTTTGACAGCCTGATTCAGAGTGGAATTTGGTGCAGAAAGACAGAGTTTAAGGAGGAAAGGAAAGGATGCAGGATGCTTCTGACGGGCGGAGGTGATAAGTGTGGGGTCGATTTCACCTCTTTAACCGCTTGTCAGAGGACGAGGGTGTATTTCTCTCCTGCCTGAGACCCCAGTGGACATGACCACGGATGGGGAGCATCAGGGCCGCCCATGGTGTTTGTTCCACCCGGGTTGACCTCACATTCCCTCTGGGATGACATGAATGGGGCTCAGGCGGAAGAGAATGAAATGACCCAGTGAGAAGAGGTTTACAGGTGAGGGAGGGAGGAAGGGGCACTGCAGCTGAGCGGTCACCGTGAGAAGAGTCATGGGACAGGGACACATGTGCCATGTGTCGTGAAGAGAGCATCCCCAGGCTGGCCAGGGGACAAAAGGATAACGAAGATGACAAGGATACGGGCCTGGCCCAGATGTGATGGGGGCTCTGAACGCTTTCTGGGGCGGACAGTCTGTCCTGGAGTCAAGGACGGACGTCCAGGGAAAGGTTTGGGGAGTAGGAAATGGACGTGATCAGGGCTGAGTGGAAGAGATGTGGACCTGATATTTCAGTGTGGAGGGAGGCCTGATTGAAGGTCCTTCAGCAGTGCAGTGGGGAGGAAAGAGCGTGACTGAAGGAGGGGATGCCCGTGCCCTGCACCAATGTCCTGCTTGCGGCAGGGGTGATGTCGGTCTCACTGCGCCATCTCCTACCAGTCATCTCGTCTTTACTGTCTCGGACACCCCAGCCTTCTTGCTTTTTCACAAATCCACCAAGATCTCTTCCTCTTGCTGTAAGACTCTCACCTGAAACATTGCATATCCGACCCATGCGTCTCAGTTCCCTGCTCAAATGCCACCTCTTCCGAGAGGCTTTGTGGAACTCAGAGCTTAAAACAACTTACCCTCCAGACTTCTAGGGTCCAATCACTGGAAGATGGCATACATTGAATTAACCCTCCTGCCAATTAAACAATAAAGTCTAGAGTATCTATGAAAATATAACTAGTAGAGGGCAATGGAGAGGGACTAAAAGCAGATAGAAACTGGATGTGGGGTAAGATCGACAGTTACTCTGACCTTCTCCTGAGGGCCCTCCCGGTCCATGGGATGCAGGGGTAGCATCATTCAAGCAGAGGAGGCTGTCTCATTGGGCGGGGGACTTGGGTAAGAGATCCAGGCTACCAGGTGAGGAGTGGGCTGGAAATCCTAAGAAAGAGGAAGCCACGTCAGGAAAGCCCCTAAATCTGCTACAGACCCTCTCCTGTCCTTGGCTGATGGCTGATCTGAACATGTGTGAGGTGAGATGCCCATGGTGCACTGGGGGAACTGGCCGGGAGGCCAACACAGCTGAGTGGAGATTTCAGCACTGCCCAGTGTCGGGGTATAGTTTGAGCTCAAGTCCCATCATTTTGGATGGATTTGATAAACACCTCAGGCTTTCCCCCAGGGAGCCCAACCCTTAAGTAGAAGGACAGTATCCCAGGGCTGAAGTTTCTGCCCTGGGATTAAGGACAAAATAGAGCCATTATAACAAGCCTAGAGCCAAGACCCCCAGGCTCAAAGTGATCCCACCCACCTGCCTGCCAGCACCAAGTTCATCTCTCTTCTGAGAGAGGAGCTCAGAATTCAGAGTCTCTGTAACACAGTATCCACAATGTCTGGCACAGAATCAAGATTCACTAGACACACAAAAGAAGGAAAACATGACCCATAATCAAGAGGGGAAAAGTCAATGGAAACAAATGAATGGGTGCCTCAAATGTTGGAATTTACAGAAAAGGACTTCAAAATAAGTAGGATAAATATATTCAATAATATACGAGAAAAGATGGATATAATGAGTAAAGAAATGGGGGTTTCAAGAGAGAAAAGAAAGCTAAAAAATGAACCAATTGTAAATATTAGAACTAAAAATTGCAATATATGAAATAAAAAATTCACTGGATCAAGAAGACATACAGATGGCCAATAGGCACATGAAAGGATGCTCAGCATCACTAATCATTAGAGAAATGCAAATCAAAACTACAATGAGGTGTCACCTCACACTGGTCAGAATGGCCATCATCAAAAACTCTACAAACAATAAATGCTGGAGAGGGTGTGGAGTGAAGGGAACCCTCCTACACTGTTGGTGGGGATGTAAATTAGTGCAGCCACTATGGAAAACACTATGGAGGTTCCTCAAAAAACTAAAAATAGAGTTACCATATGATCCAACAATCCCACTCTTGGGCATATATCTATAGAAAACTCTAATTTGAAAAGATACATGCACCCCAATGTTCATAGCAGCACTATTTACAATAGCCAAGACATGGAAGCAACCTAACTGCCCATCGATAGATGAATGGATAAAGAAGATGTGGTACGTATATACAACGGAATACTACTCAGCCATAAAAAAGAATGAAATAATGCCATTTGCAGCAATGTGGATGGACCTAGAGATTATCATACTAAGTGAAGTAAGTCAGACAGAGAAAAACAAATACCATGATATCACTTATATGTGGAAGCTAAAAAAATGATACAAATGAACTTATTTACAAAAGAGAAACAGACTCACAGACACAGAAAACAAACTTATGGTTACCAAAGGGGAAGCGGGGAGAGGGATAAATTAGGAGTTTGGGATTAGCAGATACAAACTATTATATATAAAATAGATGAACAACAGGGTCCCACTGTATAGCACAGGGAACTATATTCAATGTCTTATAATAACCTATAATGGAAAAGAATAAGAAAAAAAATATTTACGCATAACTGAATCACTTTGCTGTACACCAGAAACTAATACAACATTGTAAATCAACTGTACTTCAAAAAAATATTTTTTAAAAAATAAAGGTTATTTGTTGCAAGCAGATTTACGTAACCAGGAACGAGGAAGCAAGTTCTTCAGGCTGATGGGAGAGGATCCCAGTTGAAAAAGCAAATTCTTAGGAAGAGGCAAAGGGTGACAGAAAGTCAGTACGAGGATAGGTGCAAAGTACTCTCTTTTTCAGTTAAAAATGTTGTTAAAAGACTTTTGAATTTTTAAGACCAAAATAATGAAAACGCACTGTGTGGTTAAACTATAGGTAGAAACAAATTCTACAACAACAGTAGTAAAAAGGATTGTGGAAGGGTTGGTACGTGATGGGTGAAGCCCCTTGAGGGGGACGGCATTCGTTTATAATGTATTTCCTGGGCAACCGCTCAGTGTAACACAGAGGAAGAACCCCGAATTCAAGGCAGATATGGAATGAAATACTAAAAATGCTCGACCAACACAAAGGAAGCAAAGCACAAGGGAAAAACGACGGGATGTAAATGGAAGAGGACATGGGTACACCCAACACAGGGACGTCAGCGATCACGCTGTGTCAATCACGTGAGCGCAGATGAGAATCCAATCCGCGATGCACTGCTGGCGGGAAACGCACCGCACAGGGACGGCAGGGCGGAAGCTGATGAATGAAAAACACACACTAAGCAAACAGTGACCTTGAAAAATGCACCCTCCGGAGTCTCAGTCCATTGTCCTGTGTGCTTGGCAGCACCCGCCGGAAGAGACCCCCTGGTCACACGACCAGGCTGCTTCCCCAGGACGCTGGTGGCCAGATGGGGCCGTGGTCCAGAGCCAGCGGAAGGAAGGAAGGTGGGAGGGAGGTGCCCCCCCAGGCCCGATGTTGCCCCCGTGGGGCGCTCCATGTTCTTTCCCACCCTGCTGGCTGGGATGAAGATGGCCCTCAGGACAGCAGCCGTCTTTGGAAGGTGGCAGACATGTGCCGGAGGAACGTGGGTCTTGAAGTCACCCCCGACTCGTTGGGCTGTTAGGACCACTGTATGCGAGGTCACAGAGATTTCAGGTTTTATGCTTCAGTCTGATTAACCCCTAACGAGATGCCCTGCATGTATTTCCTTGGAGCGCACGTTGCTTTCAAATTACATCACAGTTCATACTGTATTCGTATGATGTAATTGTTTGTCTCTTTGATTCTTTTCTGTCTCCCCTCAGTAGCACACAGTCCCCTCCAAGCGTGCAGGGGCCGTCTGCTCTGTTTCCCCCTGTGTCACGGGGCCCAGAGGAGCACGGGGCACATAGCAGGTGTTCACTAAACATCCCTTTCTCTCTTGCTGGTGAGGCCAGTTGAACGGGAAACCGAATCCCTGTGCGCTGGCCCAGGGGATGCTCATGGGGCACCAGCGGTATCCGAGTTCGGAAATTCTGGAGCAGGAATAGCCCAGGTGCAAGGCAGCCAATGACCAGACTTTCATTTCGGATCGTCCTGGATTAATCCTTCACTTGCCGTGGGAGCAGCCTTTCAGCTCCAGCAGGGAGCCTTGCACGGATGCTGGGAATGTCTAATTCCTGTGCGGGGGCCATTAAAGATGAGGGTTGAGCAGGAAAAGGTGCCCTGGACCAGTAACCTGAGCACAGGTTCCTAAACCCTTCACTGTGGGGGGCGGAGACGTGCACCGGCAGGCAGGTGCTGGGGAGTCAGGACGGGGAAGGAGGATGGGAGGGGGTGGGGGCAGGACATAGCATCCCAGGACCTCTGGGGAGAGAGTTCTAATCCTGCCTCACCACTGGCAGGCTGTGTTGTCCCCAGACAGCATCCTTCCTTCTCTGCGTCTCAGTGTCCCGTCTCTAACAGGAGATGCCCTCAGAGGCACCGCAGCTGAGCAGTGCCTGAGCTTGCCGTGTGGGGCGCTCTCTCCTCCGTGGGGCTTCATCGCTAACTTTTGTTTCCTTTCTGGCACAGAGAAGATTACTCGGTGTGCTTCTGTCTTTTTAAATTAAATCAAATGCAATTTGTTCAGTTAACATTAACATATTAACATTATGTTATGTTAACATTATAATATGTTAACATTAATTAACATATTAACATTATCAATTCAAAAGTCCCGTGATACCTGAAGCTTTTAAGTTGGACTTATAAACTTTATTCTCTATATAACAGGCCCATCTGAATCACTTCCTTTAAGGGGCCTATGATTAATGCACTAAGTTAACAGCTTTCAACGTTTTAATTGCATTTTCAAAATGAATGTATTCACATTTGTGCTTTCAGGTTTCAGTTGTCTGCCTTTAACAAAACCTTCTGAGTAGAAGTTCATTTTTAGAAATCTGCTAACGTAAACATATGAACGTGATGAATTTAGGGGTCTCGACTATCAACTCTAAGCACAGCAAGATTTCCGCATAAAATCACTAACTCGTTCCATCATTCAAGGTCGCACTTGCAACTGGATTATCAGGCTGTTACTGTAACAGGCCAAGTTCTCTTAAATGAAGCCAACACCCCAAATGCCAAATGGACATCAGTTTACTGACGCTACAGTATGAACACTGTGAATGTCAGCCTCTCGCCCCGTCTACACTCAGTGAGAAGCGCAGCCCCGGCCAGGAGGGCAACCCTCACCCACATAGCACAGGTGCTAAGGGGCTTTGTTCCAGCCCCAGCTCGGGGGGGTCTCTCTCGCATTCTGTCTGCACATCCCCAGGGAGCCCACCTCTGCCGGCCGAGTCTGTCCCCACGATGGATGGGGTCTGGCATCCCCTGCTCTTGCGAAGTTTACATCCCAGCAGCAGTACACACCCCCGTCAATCCGCTGCATGACACACTTCACTCTATTGATTATTTTGAGCTGTGGGTGCTTGAAAACCAGCAAATACAGGGGGAGCTTTCTGTGCACTCCCTCTTTTTGCCTAAAGACAGAGCCTCCACAAGAAACTCCGCTGTCAGCCCCTCCCGGGGGCCTCATCAACCAGGAAGATGGACCCTTGACTCGTTACAGGAGAGGACACCAGAGGTGGACACCACACTCAAACTGTCACAAACTAGCCGACCTCCGCCTGCCCTGCAAGGCCCAGGCCCCTTTCCTAAAACCATTTCCTCTTGTCTAAGATGCCTTCCCCACCCCCCCTTCCCCTACTGAGACAGTACTGTGTCCTGAATTCTAAGCCACCTCGGGGAATTACTCATTCCCCGGGGTGTCTCCCATATGGACAGAGTACCTGTGCTAAGAACCTTCTCTGTGCTTTTCTCTTGTTACTCTGTCTTGCATTACAGGGGTCTCAGCTGAGAACACAGAGGGTGGGGAGAATGTTACTTTTTCTCCCCTGCAGAGTGGAGGTCTTTGAGCAGCGGTCATAGACTCAGGCCACACACCCCATGGACGTTGAAATTGTCTCCGATGGACCCTTGATACTCACATGAGTCTGTCTGACTTGGGGTCAGGATCCCAACACCCCACCTGGGCAGGGGCTGTTGGGACGGGGTTGGGGGAACAGACTTGCCACCTCCATCTCTAACGGGAGTCCCGGCGACAGCTAGCCTCAGCGTGTGGCCCTTCCCTGGGAGGTGTGGGAAAAGCATACAGCCTGGTCCCTCCTGGGGTGGGTGCTGAATGCCCCCCCAAGCAATTTCATGCCCTCCCCCACCCCACGCCACACCTGGCCCCGCTTCCACGCCCCCCAGGCTGGAACTGCTGCAGTCGGGTTCACGTCCAGCCTCTGTCAAGGTCCCAGGGCCACGCTTTGCGATGCTCCTGGCCTGGCCGCCCCTGCTTCTCTCCTGCTGCATGTCCACTGCAGTCGGACGCCCACGGCACACCGGCCTGGGGAAATCTCCGCCGCACACATCCTGCTCTCCTCGCCCCTCCCCTCTAATCACCCTAGACCCCAGGAGAACTTTCTAAATTTCTGTAGACTTGAAGCCCATAAAATGCAAATGAATTCCTCAAACCCTGCCCCCCCCCCCCCCCAGAAGGCCTCAGATGTGGCCTGGGCTGAGCTGGGTGATGGAGGGGGGCGGGGCTGGCCCTTCCCTATGCAGGGCCTAGGGGGCCTGGTGGCTGGAGGGAAATGTCCCTGCCGAGGGGAAGTGGGGCTGGTCCGCAGGGAGCACGGAAGTCAGATGCTCAGAAAGGAGGATCTGGGCCCTGGAAGAGAACCAGCTGAGGCTGCTTCCACCTCCAGCTGGCGCCACAAGCCGGGGGAGGAGCTGGCTGTCCCCACCGGGAGGAGAAACAGGGCCAGAGGTGACAGTGCGTGGCCACAGCCCTATAAGAGCACAGGGCTCCTTGGGCGGCCAACAGCAGAGCGATGGAGCAGCGTGGAGTGGCCACGGCCATAGGGCCCGCAGTGCTGGCCACCACCTTCCTGTGCGCCGTGACCTCCGCCCCCGACACCTGTCCAGGTGAGTCAGACACCAGGTGAGTAGGACCTGACAGCGGTCGGGTCTGAAAGCCGCAGGCCCCGTGCGCTAACAGCCAACTGGGCTGGGCCCCGAGCTAAGCCCTTCTGGACAATATCCTTATTCCTCGTGACAGTGAGTTGCAATCATCACTTCTCAAAAGCGGAGACTAAACGTTTTTGAACACCTCACTGCCCGGCTGACCATTCAGCACTGAGGCTGTGGGGAGGCTGGCTCAGGCAGGGTGGACCACAAGGCCAGAGCTCTGCCCTGCATCACCTCCACACCTGACCAGTGCCCACCAGAGGCGGGAAACTCACTGCCAGGCTGACCCTTCATCTGAGACGGGTGACTCTGGCCACAGCCAAGGGCCCAGGTCGAGGTCGCCGCGCGGCAGATCCCCGTGGCTCGGGTGGCCTGTCGCCGGCTCTGCAGGGCTCTCAGGCCCAGGACGAGCGCCCTGACTGGCGCTCTGTGTCTCTCTGCAGAGGTGAAGCTGGTGGGTCTGGAGGGCTCCGACAAGCTCTCCATCCTCCGAGGCTGCCCGGGGCTGCCAGGACCCACAGGGCCCAAAGGAGAGGCAGGCGCCAGTGGACAGAAGGGTACGTGCTTGCGTTCGAGCATGGGGGTCACTGAGCACCGGCTCTTCTCAAATTAGAGCCCGGGTGGGCACTGCCCCCTGCGGGTCTCAGGTCGGGAGCTTGGGTCACGACCCTGCTCAGAGCTGGCGTCAGGAGCGAGCCCCGAGGCCCACCGGGGTCTGTCATTCCCTGAAGAGGGGGCTGGTCGCAGCTAGTCTATGAGCTCACATCGGGGTCCACTTCCATAGAACACCCACCTCCCGGTCCTCGATCCAGCCCTGGCTTTACGTGGCCGTGGGCCAGAGTTCCAAGCCACACGTACCCCGGTATTCTCACCTGAAAACTGCGGCCCCAGCGTTTTCTGTCTGTACTGCAGATGAGAAAACTGGGGCTCAGAGCAGTCAGCCGTCAGCAGGGAGGGTGGGGCTGGACCTCAACGCAGTAGGAAGGGCCCCGAGCGCTCCACAGCCCTCCCGTCGACGTGGCGGCCCCCTTGTGGGGTTTCGGGCCCCAAGCCTGGCATGAAGGGCAGGGGTGCCCGCAGCTCAAGGGGTGAGTGCCCCGGACCTGTGTGTGAGTGGGTGCTCCAAGGGCTGCGGACACAGGGCCAGCTCGGAGGTCCCCAGCCTCTCACGTCCTGGGAGGCATCCAGCTCAGGGGCCGTGGGCACCCAGGGCAGCTCCTGGGGATGGGAGGGCTGCGTGTGCTCACCACGATGGGCTCTAGGCTGGGGCTCCTGCCGGGGGGACACTGGGAGGAGGGGCCGGGCTGGGGCGGCTGCCCACCAGTGGGTGTGGTTGGCCCGCCCCAAGCCGAGCCGGCGCCCCCTCGGCCCCACCCCACACACCCACACTCCCCGGGGAGGGCAGCCTGCCGGCAGACGCTCCTGCTGCCTTGGCTAAGCCTGGGGCCGCCTCTCCTGACCCTCCCCTCAGGGCTCAGGAGGAGGGGCAGGGCCCTGGGTGGTCCTAGCCCCCTGCTCACATCAGTAACGCAGACCTGGGAGGCCTCGTGGCTCCCGACCCCACCTCTCTGGAGGTGGAGAGAGAACCACCCCAGAGGGAGGCATAATTGCGCCCGGCCACCCCTGCGTCCAGGGCTGAGCACAGGGCAGGGCCCCGCCTCCCTCCCAGAGCCAAGGGGCTGGAGGGGCCTGTGTGACAGGGTCTCTGAGGACGTGCTCTTGGTCCCAGGCCCCCGGGGAGGCTCCGTGACGGTGGCCTGGACCTGGGCTGCTACACTGAGGTGGTCGGGGGCCAGATCGCTGCTGGTTCCTGAAGCCCGAGCTGGGCGCGCTGGCCGGTCGGCACCGGGGGGCTGTGAGCGCTTTGTCCTCGCCGCCTGCTGTCCCCTCGTGCTGAGTCCCAGGGCGGTGATCCTGAGGATACTGCAGCCAGGATGGGAGGGTCGGAACTGTATCCTTAGGGCAGAGGTGCTCAAGTAGAATTCTTCAGGTTGCCTTTTCCTCAATGATGTATCTTTGGAATTTACAGGAGAGCGAGGTTCTCCCGGAGTCCCTGGGAAGGCAGGGCCGGCCGGGCCCAAAGGTACCAAAGGTGATGAAGAGCTAGGACCCCTGAGCAGGACCCCGGGGCCTGTCTACAGAGACATGAGAGATGGAGACAGACAGAGAGCGAGAGGGAGGAGGTGGAGAGAGAGATGGGAGAGAGACAGAGAGAGGGAGGGGGGTCAAGTGACAGAGGCACCTGTCCTATTTCCTGTTTCCAAAGAGCTTCGAGACAGTGTGTGAACGGGGTCCCGGGTCCGGGGCCCCAGGTCCAGAGCAGCCTCTCATAACCCAGGGAAGAATCCAGGCCTCTGAGCCCCGCCCCCCGCAACTCCCCTGGCTGAGACCCAGGCATTGGAAAAGTGTGGGCCGCGGAGCATGCACGTGTGGTGCCCAGAGCCTCAGCCCCGCCCCCCAGGCCCCAGCTCCCGAGGAAGTGAGCACTCGGGTGGTTTCCAGAGCGGAGGGTCGACGTCCACTGACCAGACGTCCTGTGCATCTCCTGTCTCTCCCCAGGAGACCGAGGGGAAAAGGGCGCAGGCGGAGAGAAAGGTGAGCCCCTCCGCCTCCCTGGGGTCACTGGGCAGGCTCTGCAGGGGGCTGGGGCATCCAGAGAGCTCGGTCACGGCTACCACCATCTGGGGGAGGAACTCAGACCACAGCCCTGGCCCTGGCCCTGCAGCGGATGGGTGCGGGAGGAGGGGCCCCTGAGCCCGGCCTGCTTTGTCAGCGGCCGGTGAGCGCTCAAAGCCCAGAGGCTCCGGAGTTCGACCCAGGTGACTGGCGATACCGCTTTGCTACATGGTTTTGGACATGTTGCTTATAATGCTCTGATTTATGCTCATTTATTTAAAAATTTGTAAAAGCAAGAAAAGGCAAAACGCCAAGACACAGTCACATGCTCTGGCTACAAATACAAAGTGCGAGGTTGGGGCCCAGACCCACATCCCAAATGCTCCCCAGTACTTTCCACAAGCAGAGGCTGTGCTGGAGACATGGGCTGTGGAAAGCGATAGGCCTGGGGGCGCTGCACCTCCACCGCCGTGAGCCGTGAAGCCCAGGCGAGGTGGCCGGCACGGCGGTCCAGCCAGTGCCCCGCGGGACGGTGCTGGCCGCCAGCCCCCAGGCAGGCCGGATGCAGTGGGGGCCGAGCAAGCCCAGGGATACTGAGTCTAGGAGCTGATCCGCAGGGCTGGAGGCTGAGGGTCCTGCAAAGAGCTGGATGATGGTTTCCTTTCTCCACGCTGTGTTCACGGAGCAACGGGGCTGAGGGGTGGGGGCGCTGTTTCTAGACGTGTGACGTGCATGTCCTCGCTCCCCACAACAGGAGACCCGGGGCAGCTTCATTCCTGTGCCACAGGTGACTGCGCACACGCCGACCCCCGGACCTCCGCCTGGACCTGCTCCTGCTGGGGGTGGGGGAGGGGTGGGTCGACCAGAAGGCCAGCTGCACAGACTCAGGTTCCACCTTCCAAGGACAAAACCCTCTCTGCGTATATCTTACTCCCCACTTACCCGAGTGATAGGCAGCCATTGCCTGGATAACTCGAGTATATTCCTGGAGGAGGCCAGGTGCCCAGGAGACTAGGCGGGGGCAGCCCTGGGAGGTGGGGATGGCCAGGTCGTCGGGGCCTGGCCGTCACAGCCGGGTGGCCTTGGGGGCCGCGTCTCTGTCCCAGGACTCAGAGCCCACCTCCCCCAGGCAGGTGTCCCTGCCTCTCCCTCCTCCCCCTCCCCCTCCCCCCTGCCCGCCCAGAGCTCCTGTCCTGGTGTCCATTCCCCGGCTTCCCTTCCCAGGACCTCGGACCTGTAAGGAGCTGCTCACCAGGGGACACTTTCTGAGCGGCTGGCACACCATCTACCTGCCCGACTGCCGGCCCCTGACCGTGCTGTGTGACATGGACGTGGACGGCGGGGGGTGGACCGTGAGTGGGGGGGACCCAGCGATGGCCGTGGGGTTCACCCAGCGATGGCCGTGGGGTTCCTGGCAGGGGTGGGCGTGCCTGGGAGCCTCACCTGGTGGCAGAGCACTGTTTAGTGGCCTTTGTGACCGTCCACTCCTTCCAGGCAGAGGCTGCCCCCGTCCTTTCACTGAGGTCGGGAGAATCAGAAATGTCGGGGGGAGGGGGCTGTGGACCCACACGGGAAGGAGTCCCGTGGCTCAGGGCTGTGGGCTCAGGCCCGGAGGTGCCCACCCCTCTGCAGCTGTGTGGCGTTGGGCCTGTCGCCTGCCCTCTCTGAGCCTCCGTCTCCTCCCTGGTCCCACGTGGGGTCCCTGGCGGCCCCCGGGCTCTTGGAAGAGACCCGCGTTCTGGTCCTCAGCCTGTGATGCCTGTGAACTACCAGCGCTGCTCCCGCGTGTGGCCGGGGTGCCCTGTGGGGGGACGGCAGTGGGGCCCCATCTCCCCAGCCCTCCCCATCGTGTGCAGGTTTTCCAGCGAAGGAGCGACGGCTCTGTGGACTTCTACCGGGACTGGGCCGCCTACAAGCAGGGCTTCGGCAGTCAGCTGGGAGAGTTCTGGCTGGGGAATGAAAACATCCACGCCCTGACCGCCCAGGGTAGGGCCACGGCCGGGGGCTCTGTGGTGGGGTGCCTGAAATGCACATGCCCTGACCTCAGCCCTGGGCCATGTGGGCCAGAGGACCCCGCTCTGGGCCATGTGGGCCAGAGGACCTCAGCCCTGGGCCATGTGGGCCAGAGGACCCCGCTCCCCCTGGCCCCCGGGGTGGTCACGTGTGACAGCAGGAGGGGTTATTAACTCTGAGAACCTAGGACGTGTATTCTCTTACACTCTCTGAGTGTTCAAATCGGAGCAGGTGGATTATTGGAGTGAAGACGACTTCTGGTCTCGGGACCGATCGTGTCTAGAACCCGAGAGTCGGAAGTGAGGGGGAGGCCATCTGGATCGGGGTGGCCCTTCTCCCACTTCCAACGGTTGGTCCTTCCTTGAAACTGGGATCTTAGGCCCACGGAGCCCCTCCCTTGCCTCTCCCACTCAGTGCATGTGGCGGTCCCCACGCAGGCCCCCTCACCCCACTTCTCCGTTCCACAGAATCAGCTTCACAGCTGGTCCTGAGTTCAACGGCAAACGTGTAAATCCTTTCTTACTCCTTCCACTCCCTCATGGCAACCTTGACGGTGTCCACTCATGTGCCTGAAATCCTTGCAGAAGAAACTACACATGCAAAGGTTTCCTGCCGTGGCATTCACAGCTATTTGCAGGAGAATTTAGGGTTTCCCACTAGAGCGAGGCTTCATTCCATCCAGGTCCACTGACGGTGGAATTTCAGGCATGGCTGATGGAGCAGCAGGGGAGCTATTTGAAAACAGGGAGGCATCCCTGAGGTCCTCCCACCAGCCCAGCCTCTCACACCTTCCCGGTGAATTGTCCCCGATGCCAAGTTCAGACGTCCCCTAAAGCCCACATTCCCACCCCCCGTGCCTGTAGGCAGAGGGTCCCTTCTGCTGGGCCCTGAGCACCCACCTCCAACAGGAAGCAGCGAGCTGCGGGTAGACCTCGTGGACTTTGAGGGCAACCACCAATTTGCCAAGTACCAGTCATTCAAGATGGCGGGTGAGGCAGAGAAGTACAAGCTGGTCCTGGGAGCCTTTGTCGGGGGCAGTGCAGGTGAGAGTCCGCGTGGGGCACAGCAGTGGCCTGGGCTTCAGCACGGGGTTTGGGGAAGCAGAGAGGACCTGCTTAGCGTCCTGGCTCTGCCTCTTCTGTGTGTGACGTTCTTGGGGACTTAACCCCACCAGTTTCTTATCCACACGGTAAGGTAATACTACGCACACCTAAGTGTACCCACAAGGCTGATGTGACCCATGACCAAGTCCAAAAAGCTGTGGCATTATTATTAACTACCATTTCTGATGAAAAACGGGGAAGGATGATAATTGAGCCCATTTCCCTGAAGGCTCCATTCCCACTCTTGTGACTGGAATTCTTCCCTGAGGAGTGAAAGAGTTCTCCCCCTAAGTGAGAGGATGCCTGTTAGCTGGCAGGAGCAGACCAGATGAGGGGATACCAAGGCCACTCCATCAGCAGAGGGATGCTCCCTGGGGTCATGTGAGGGGCACCCCTTGGAGTTGCACACCCGGACACAGCAGCTTTGACCTGGACCAGCGTCGGGGACCTCTTAGCCCTGTGTGCCAATTAGGCGACCTTTCCTTCTGAGCAGGTGATTCCCTGACGTCCCACAACGACAACGCCTTCTCCACCAAAGATCAAGACAGTGACAAAAATACTGCCAATTGTGCCGTGCAGTACCAGGGGGCCTGGTGGTACAAGGATTGTCACGTGTCAAACCTGAACGGTCGCTACCTTGGGGGGCCCCACGAGAGCTTTGCAAACGGCATCAACTGGAGGTCAGGGAAGGGGTACAACTACAGCTACAAGGTGTCGGAGATGAAGGTGCGGGCCACCTAGGGCAGGGCTGGCCGGCCAGAGCCTCTGGGAGCAGCTCCCTCTGCACACAGCCCGGCGGGGCAGCCGGTCCAGAGCCCTCCCCAGGAAGGTGACACGGACCTCCGTGTCACTGTCGTCACGGGAGCAGCAGAGCCGCATCCTGTCCCCTGGGCAGGAGGCCCTCTCTCTGTGCCTCCACTGACTTGCAACCCTTCTGTCCCACTCACGAGGATAAGAGAAAATGCTAATCCAGATCTTGCCAGACGTACATGTTCTCAATAAAGACACTTGCTTACCCGACAGCAGGCGCGGGACTCCTTCGTCACTTCCATGCTCTGACCTGTGCCCCTGTCTGTCCTTCTGTCCCCGTGACCTGGCTCTGCAGGTGCCCTTTGGCCTGAAGGTGTTTCCGACGGTCTGAGGCCAGAGTCACAGAGCAGGGCCCGCACGTGGGGCTGCGTACCAGTCAAGTGTCACTCTCCCTGCCGGGCCGGGCTGCTGTCTGCCTCCAGGCAGTTTTCGAGCTCAGGCTGAGTAGAGGGCCAGAGGCCGAGCCACGTGACCACACATCCTAAAGTCTTTACTCTCAGCCCTTCAAGAAAGTGTCCTCTGACCCCAGGCTCAGAGGTGAAGTGTCCTGCGCAGTCCCAGCCTCCCGGCCCCAGCTAGTCCACACCGCCCAGGCTCCTGGGCCCCCACTATCCACAAAGGGTGATGGCGGCCTGGGAATCCCTCGCCACCAACAAAGAAGGAAGTGGAAGAGGAGCGGCTGGGGCTGCTCGGAGCGCTGCAGGAGAGGGGAGGGTGATCTCAGTGCACAGCGCCCTGCAGCTGCGCCAGCACAGACCTGCAGGCGGGGAGACTCCAGCTCTCCAGGCAGCCGTCTCTGAGAGACACGCCAGTGCCCTCCGCACCTGTGCTTGTGTCTGCTGAGGAGGGTCCCGCTCTCTCCTCCCACTGTCTCCACCGCCAGACGCCAAGAAGCCCCCCATCCTCAGGTGGCCAGGCTGTCCCGGCGCTGGCCTCTCCCTAACCCTTGCCTGACTATTTGGGTCCTCATAAGCCCGCTTGTGTCTGTTCTAGCAGCATCATCGACTCGGAGAGAATCTAGGAAGGTGCAAGGTGGTTACTACCATCCTTGCCCCCAAGGGTCTAAGAACCGTGCAAAGCCACATAGAACGTGGCATGTCCGGGATTTTTCTGGGAGAGGGCCCATGGTGGTCTCGCCTTGCCGGAAGGTGCCGTGTCCTGAGGGTCAGGGGCCACTGCTCCTGGAATGCACCCCCACTCTTGCTTCTCACGCTGGCCCAGAGGCCTGAGACGAGCCAGTGCAGGACAGCCTGGGGAGTGGGCTCAGGAGAGGGGGGCGGCCCTTCCTTCCCCCGAGCCCGAGGACGGGGCCACAGCCGCTCAGCCAGGCGCCCCGATCGGTCCCCAGGACAGAAGCTGTCAAACCGTAAAACACAATGGTTAGTGTTAGGTGCAGGATTCCGCTGCTATAAAATGATACCCAATCATCTCTTTCTTTTCTTGAAGACCTGGTTCCTTGAGGTCTTGGCGGGATGACAGTTCCTGGAGGGGTGCGGTCTCTTTGCCAGGGAGCACATAATGCAACTCTTCATACGTCAGCCCCAGGCTCTGCTGCCCAGTCTTCGAGAGCAGCAAAGACCTCACCTGCATGACCCAGGAGCCACGGTCAGGATTGTGAGCTGGTGCTGGGGACTCTCCTAGGCACCCTCCACCTTGACCTGCCCCTACGAACTGCGTTTCACAGGGACTAAGCCTTCAACAGCGGAGAGATGCCCACTGCCTCCGCTGGAAAAGGCAGGACAGGAATTTGATCTTGTGTCTCAGCCTTTCGGTCCTAGAACCAAGATTTTCCTGGAAAGGACCCTCCCTTCCAGAAGTCCTAACTTTGAAGTTATAATTCATGTTGTGAAATTAAATCTTGAGAAATGCCTCTTGAGAAAAAGCTTAATTTCTTAAGTGTCCCGTCATTATTGCGGAAGGTAAAAATAAAACTATTAAATACAGAAACAGGCTTTGCTTGGCAAACCAGAAATTTTTTTAAAGTGTTATGTATAAAACCTGCTTAATTGAGAGATGGGCTAAGAGTTAAAAAAGACAATTTTTAGAAACATTTAATGTGACTGTTGCTGTAATTTATTTGCAAACACTCTTGCTTTGGGGACTTGCTAAGACTTTTCTTTTAAGTACTTATGAAAATGAGGTCCGAGGGATTTGGGGAGCAAGGGGCTTAGGGAACTGACCTCATGTAATAATTCACTTGCATTTTACGTGCATCCACCTGTATACAGTGCGTGCTTGGACATGTGGGGCCATGGGAAGGTGTAACCGGCTGGTGGGCACCTGAGGAACTAGGCTGCGTAGGTCACTGTAGGACAGCCGGCTCTGGGTGGCCCTGGGGAGAGAAGCTTCTGGTCCTGCTTCCTCTGGCCCCCTGTGAGAGCTGGCTCCTGCAGGCCAACCAGAGCTGTCTCAGGGCCGCAGGCTGCCCCCCGGAAGCAGGGGTTTGGGGCAAGATTGGAGCCTGGGCTCGGGCCAGGCGTGTCCCCTGGTCTGGGCTCTCCCCATCCGTCTACTGGCCCTGCCCTGCCCTCCTGCTTCTCCAAGGGTTTGGTGTCTGTGCTGGCAGAAAGGGAGGCGTAGGACTGGGGGGGTCCTGAGCAAAGGCCTCAGATTCTTCACTGTGGCCATGACCTCTGTGGTCTGGGAGGGCACAGGCCCAGCCTGGGGGGGCCTTGCTCTGGTGGCAGGGACCCCTGATGATTGGTAGAGAAATGCGCTTCACCGAGACACCATTTATCTGGAAGGTCCTGACAGCCCACCCAAAAATCCCGGCTGCAGCGGGGAGGCGGTCGTCCAGATGCAGGTGAGCAAGGCTGGCCTCCATCTCCAAGAGACGCCCCCCTCCTTTGAAGTGATAACGCCTCCGGGACAGGGTGCACCCCCTCCCCCGGATTTCCATTCCCCACAGCATCACACACCCCTGTCCCCTCCCCTTTCTACTCTGTCCCTTGACAATTCCTCCCAGACTCCAGTCTGATTTCTGGTTCTGTCTACCTTACACTCTCCCCATGGGAAGAAGGCCCCTTCTCCCGTCCAGCGGGGGTGGCCCTATGGATGGAACCCTTAGGAACCCCCATCCCCACACCCAGTGGCTTTGGGGCTCTTGACACAATTGTTGCTCTTGTCTGGCCCCCACCCAGTTTCCCCTCCAGTCCAGGCCAGGCTGGGGGGCCGAGCCCGGGGCTCTGCGGGCTCCCTGGCCTTGGCACTGGTGACCACCCAGCACCTTGGGCTCCCTGCCCTGGCCAGCTGTCAACACAGGTTTATAGGGCCTGTGTTGGCCACCCAGTACTGTCTGTGGGCTCTGGGGCTCGGGACTCCCAAGGTGAGGGGTCCCAGAATGGACCTGGCCAATCTCAAGAACTGGTAAGTTTCTGTTTCAGCTGGTGAAGGGCAAGGCCTTTGTGTCCACACAGACCTGGACTCCCTGGGCTCTGCCAGGTCCAGGCGGTGTGACCTTGGGCCAGTCACTTGACCTCTCTGAGTCTTCTTTGTCACGTGACTCGGGATAACAGGGTGGGTTTGAGGACCTCGTGGAGTGAGGATAATAAGTGAGCAGCGTGGGGTCTGGGACGGACCGATGGGTCAGTGATCGGGGGCGTGGGCATCGCCTGCATTTCCCCACACAGCTGGCCGTGACTCCCTCCCGGCCGCGTCTCTGCCTGCTCCAGGGCTGCCCTCCAGGGCCTCCCCCCGCCCCCCACTGCCTGTGCCAGGCCTCAGTTTGCGGTGGGTGTTTCACAACCTGGGAGGTGGAGCCCGCTGGCTGGTGGCTGTTGGAACCTCCACCCCCCCACCCACAGTTTCCCTCCCTGCCCCTCTGGCAGCTGGGCTGGTAGCTGCTCCGTCGAGGGTGTCGGGAGCTGTGTCCCCGGGGCCCCCGCTCTGCTGTGCGCACAGACCCAGGACAGGAGGGCGGCGCCCGTCGGTGGGCGGGGTTCTGGCAAAGGCTCTGTCCTTCTATCGCCTCTGCGCACACCCGCGCGGGGTGTGCTCTGCGGGGTCAGAGCTGAAGCCTTGCTGTCTACCTTCTTTGCCCTCAGAATCCTCCCCCTCTCTGCTGGAACGTCACCCCTCCCTCCAGCAGAGCTGAACTTTGGGAGCTGGGACTGGCCCCAAACCCCGAAACCAGCCTGACACTCTTGCCCTGGCCACCGGAATCCACTGGTCTCGGGCCCCTTCGCCTTTCCTTCACCCTGAGGTTACAAGCTTTCCCAACAATCCCACGCCTTAAGAGCTATTTACCAGAAAAGGACCTGGGAGGGGCCATCTGGTCAGTTTCAGGCTCCGCTGCGTCCAGATGGAGCACGATACTGCTCACCACAGATGGGATGTTGTTTGGGGCTGCATTAATGAAGGCATAGAGCCTAGAACCAGGGAGGAGAGAGCCGTGCTCCTCTCTGCACAGGTTGGTCCACACCTGTGCCCTGGGTTCTGAGTTTTGCACTTTAAAGCAACCAAGGAGGGGGTATCACCTAGGATGGGATCAAAGAGCTGGGAACGACATTCTTAGAAACGGTTGAAAGTGGCAGAGAAGAGGACAGCCTGCCACCAAGCAAGAGCTGTGCATTGTGGGAGCGTGACCCCATCCCCAGAGGAATATCACTGCCCTGGACCCCTGGGGCTCACAGGCCCCTCTCCCATCCCTTCCTCCCCCTGCACCCAAAGTGCCCTTTGCCCTATGGCTTCTGTCCTCTCCCTGTAGCCTCCGATCAGGAAGAGTGAGGTGACCACCTTGTCCTGGTCACCCTGGGTCTTCCCGGTGACCGAACTTCCCACATCCTGGGAAACCCCTCAGAGCTGGACAAACCAGGAGGGTTGGTCACCCTGAGAGGAGGCTCAGTGGCCATTAAAACTGCAGCCCAGCCACTAGCAACAGAGCAAAAACCCCAAACCTGGACCCCCTTCCCTCAAGGCCAGGGAAGGCCTTCTCTCTGCTCCACTAGAGCAGTTCTAATTGCTTAATGAGGAAAGACAGAATCCAGCCACCACCTCGCCATCCCTCAGGAGGCGTCTGCGACCGCAAAGCCCTCTTTGGCGGGCAGGTGAGGCCATCCGCCCGCTGAAGGAGCTCCTGGTCTAGAGGGGGCGTCCTACAAACGTCATAAATTAAAGACTCAGGCAGTGGGTGACACGCGAGGGATGTCTGTGTTTCTTTCTTCCAGGCCCAGCCTGAAGCTGTGAGTCCTTACAGGAGTCAGACTTCCGTCACCTCCTCACTGCCTGCCCACCCTGGCTGGACGTCCACATTCATAACAGCTACAGATGGAATGCTGACAGACGTCATGCAGCCTCTTGCTGGACCAGCCCTAGAGACCCCCGGGCCGCCTCCCAGTCGAGAAGCCCGAGGCCCTCAGCCCACACGCACGTGCCCTGCACTGCAGTGTGAGGGCTGCTTGTTGCAGCAGCTGTCATCCCGGAAGTCTTGAACAGAAATTGCATCCGGAGAGCAGTGCGACTGCAACCAAGTCTCAGTGGGCGGCATTAGCCTGGCAGGCAGCGCACGGCGTCGAGGACGGAAAATTTTGTTTGATTCAAGTGCTGCTTCTGAAAACTTGGAAAGCAGTCCCATGGCGTGTCCTCTGGGGCTCCGAGGACAGATCCTGCAAATCCAGGATTTCAGCGGCGTGTGTTTCTGTGTTGGCTGTCTGAGGAGGCGTTACAAGAAAAAGAAGAGCTTAGGGAAGACCCGAGCCATTTGCAAGCAGCAAAAAATAAAGTGTCCAGGAATTTGGGGTATTACTGAGCTGGAAAATCCCCGAACAGCTCTAGACCCCAAACAATAAGAGATGGACTTTTTGCAAGTCCTTGAGTTCCAACGAGCAGTGAAGTATATAGAGATATATTTTTTGGAATAGAGCTACTCAGCCTCGGGAGTGAGAGCCTTTCTGCCCAAGCCTGGAAGCTCTGAGCAAGCGTCCCTAAGATGAGAGATACAGGGAGGCGTGGAGGTGAAGTAGCAAGAAATGCAACCTGAGACGTGCCTCAGGAAGGAGCAGCTGGAGTCCAGGGCTGGGGGTGGGTGTCTGGATCGCTGCAGGGCTGACCCGCCCCCCCCACGCCCTGTGCGACCAAGACAAGTTTGTATTGCAATACAGCCCTGAGGTATGAAGTTGTGTATTAAATAGTCAGCTGTCACTTACCTTTACGAAGAGGTGGCCTAGGTGAGGGATGGGGTGCAGGGAGGGGAGGGGGGAACCCACAATCTCATCCTCGTCCTGAATCCCACTCTGGGCTTTGAGCCGACTTTGCCTCCCGTCAATTTCCTATCCGTTTCTTCCACCACCCTTGAGCTACTCAACTTGGTTGTCATTGTCACCGTGACTCATGAGCCATATGGGTGGGGGGCGGCCAGTTATCTGATTCCTGGAGCTTCCCAGAAGGCTGCAAGTTCCACCCGCCCACCCCACTCTGTGGCACAAGTCCCAGTCAGGAAGCTGGGAGAACCAGGCACCATCTGGGAACGTCCATCTGTCCCAAGGGAGCGAACACGGCCCTCCCAGAGTCCTGTGCCTGCAAGAGGGGTGTCCTAAATTCGAATTGGGGTGGGAATAGAAATCACCAAATCTTGGCACTGGAAGCGAGGCGCAGCTGCTCCAGTCCACGCTTTCACATGGAGCGAGAACCAGCTCCTCTGCAGCCCTGATGGGTGCCCGTTCCATCTTGCCCTAAAGACCTGCGGGTGTGGGAAGCTTGCCGTCGCCTTGGACGACTCGTGCAGTGAGGCCAGGGGCAGCTGTCGCGACGTCGGGAGCACCTCCTCCTGTGGATTTGGCCCTGCTTTTCCGTAGAGCCCTTCCTTGGAGGGGGCTGGGTGCCCTGGACAGCAGGACGTCCAAGTTGTTTCCCCACCACCTCAGAATGGCCTTATCAGCTGGTGGCCGAGGCGTGGGAACCAAGGGCAGAGCGCATCTTCAGAAAACAAAACAAAAACCACGACTGTCCGGCAGGCTGGGAGGCTCTCGGAGCAGCGGCCAAGTGACTAAGCAGGACTTTCTGGGTCTGACAAGCTCGAGCGCTGCGAGCGGCCTGGGCGTCTCCCGGTCGCTCAGCTGATAACCTGTCTGGCTCCACCACTCCTGTGTCCCTGGGATTCTAACCCAAATGCCTTCCTGTTAACTAGCTCAGCTCCGATGCCCTGTAGCACCACTGTCTCCTTTCACACAAGCTCTGCTCTGATGGGCCAGACGGCCCAGGGCTTTCATTTGCTTGCCCTGAAATCATCCAACGGGACACTTAGCCCTGAAACTAGCATATCAGTGGGTCCTAAGCCCAGCTGTCCCTCAGAGCTACCTGGGGAGGCACTTAAAATACAGATTCACACATGGAAACAACCTAAATGCCCATCAACAGGTGAACAGATAAAGAACGTGTGGTATATTTATACAATGGAATATTACTCAGCCATCAGAAAATGAAATAGTGCCATTTGCAGCAACATGGATGGACCTAGAGATTGTCATACCAAGTGAAGTTAAGTCAGACAAAGGCAAATATATCGCTTATATGTGGAATCTAAAATATGACACAGGGCTTCCCAGGTGGCGCAGTGGTTGAGAGTCCGCCTGCCGATGCAGGGGACACGGGTTCGTGCCCCGGTCCGGGAAGATCCCACGTGCCGCGGAGCGGCTCGGCCCGTGAGCCATGGCCGCTGAGCCTGCGCGTCCGGAGCCTGTGCTCTGCAACGGGAGAGGCCGCAACAGTGAGAGGCCCGCGTACCGCAAAAAAAATAATAATAATAAAAATAAATAAAATAAAATATGACACAAATGAACTGATCTACGAAACAGAAACAGACTCAGAACATAGAGAACAGACTTGTGGTTGTCAAGGGTTGGGGGAGGGATGGAGTGGGAGTTTGGGGTTAGCAGATGTAAACTATTATATATAGAATGGATAAACAACAGGGCCCCACTGTGCAGCATAAGGAACTATATTCAATATCCTGTGATAAACCATATTGGAAATGACCATAAAAAGAACGTATGTGTGTGTGTGTGTGTGAATCACTTTGCTGTACAGCAGAAATTAATACAACATTGTAAATCAACTATACTTCAATAAAATCAATTTTAAAAAATACAGATTCAGGAGGCCCATCTCTGACCTGCAAAACCAAAATCTCAGTGGTGATGCCTGGAGCCTGTATTTTTTGAAGTTTCCTGTTGATTCTGAAGATAAGCCATGGTAGGAATTGCGTGGCCGCATGTCAAGTGGACAGAGGTGACGACCAACCGTGTCCCCAAACCATGTCCAGGCTCCTTGAGCCACATGTCCCCAGTTTCTCAGTCAATCCTCAGAGCACGGGCAGGAGTGACCCAGATGAAAAGGGAAGTCAAGTGTCGAAAAAAAATGCTGAATTAAGATCGAGTTATTACAGTGACTTTTTACACGGCTTAAACAGATAATTTTATGGTGAAGTGGTTTATGATTTTAGTCTTTCACATACAGTGTCACGTCCTAAAGAAAAGTGCACACACTTTGAATCCGTACGCTCACCAGGAACTTACTTCTAGAAAACCCCACAGATGAGAGAAAGCTGTGTACATAGATGTGTTCATTCGAAATTGTGGCCACGAAACACCAGCTGGAATAGAAGTATTCAACCATAGGACTGATGACCATTTCCTCAAATGAATGTTCAGGGACGACTTAAAAAATGCTGAACAAGCAAACTCTAGGGCCAGGAGAAAATAACTCACATCAGAAGATAAAACTGTACATTCAGGCTCTCACTTCCAGTAATGATGGATTAGATAATGAGCACCACGCTTCCTCTGAAAATAAATTAAAAGCTGGACAAAGTTCAGAGGTACTCTTCCTAAGCGTTAAAGATGGCTTATTGCGAGGGATTCCCAGAATAAAGTCTAGCGGAAATAGAAATCGGGTGGCTGTATTTGCGGGTATCTTCGCCTGGGGTCATTTGCCAATCCTGGGAGACTGGGCAGGTGTTTTGACAGCTTAGCAGAGGAAAGGGTTTTATTATTGAACTGGAATAGAGGTCAACAGAAAATATCCGGACTGAATGTGGAGGGGAAAAAAAGAATAAAAATACAGAAAATAGCATGAGAGACGTGGAACACGGGGGAAAAAAAAGGCTCATGTGTGTAACTGAAGTCTTTGAAAGAGTGGAGAGAATGGACAAATTCAAAGAAAATCCCACGCAGGCACATCGTGGCAAAAAAGGGAAAACCTTGTAAAGGGCCAGAGGGAAAAAGTCACGTTCCCTTCAGAGGAGCAACAGACTTTCAGCAGAAAGAATGGAATCCGGAAATACATGTTTAAAGTGCTGGAAGAAAATACCTGCCAACTTAGGGTTTTACACCCAGTGAAAATACTTTTTGAATGTGAGGCAAAGTAAAGATGTTTTCAGAAAACAAAAAAGGACAGAATTCATCACCAGCAGACCTATGTCAAAAAATATATATATATATGAAATGAAAGGGGGTTTGTTGGACAGCAAGAAAGACTGAAAAAGAGTTGGAAGATGGGGTAAGAGCTACATAATGGGTGACTATGGAGAAGAGCATGGAGGTTCCTTAAAAAACTAAAAATAGAGCTACCATATGATCCAGCAATCCCGTTCCTGAACATATATCCAGACAAAACTCTAATTCGAAAAGATGCACCCCAATGTTTATAGCAGCACTATTTACAATAGCCTAGACGTGGAAACCACCCAAATGTACATCAACAGATGAATGGATAAAGAAGATGCGGTACATATATCAATGGAATATTACTCGGCCATAAAAAGGAATGAAATAATGCCATTTGCAGCAACGTGGACGGACCTAGAGATTATCATACTAAGTGAAGTAAGTCAGACAGAGAAAAACAAATATCATGTGAAATCGCTTATATGAGTCCTAAAAAAATGATACAAACGAACTTATTTACAAAACAGAAACAGACTCACAGACATAGAAAACAAACTTATGGCTACCAAAGGGGAAAGGGGGTGGGGGAGGGATAATTTAGGAGTTTGGGATTAACAGATACACACTACTATATATAGACTAGATAACCAACAGGGCCCACTGTGTAGCACAGGGAACTCTAAGCATCTTGTAATAACCTATAAGGGAAAAGAATCTGAAAAAGAATATATACATATGAATCACATTGCTGTACACCTGAAACTAACACAACATTGTAAATCAACTATATTTCAGTTAAAAAATAAATATTAAAAATTTATATATAATCAAAAAAAAAAAAGCGAGAATGCAGATAGGTCAAGAGGAATATGGGCTGTGCAACCCTGTAAGAGCAACGTCTGGTGGGGTGTTGAATAAAGAGATAAAGTGTGTGCCAGACACGGTGACACAGGAGGCAGGAGGGGCAATGAGCTGACCGGGGCTCAAAGACCCTCCAGGTCAGTGGTAGAGGGACTCGTTTGTCTTGGTCCGTAAGAGGGCAGGGGTGGACAGGGCGTCTCAAACACGGACTCCACAAGAGTAAGGGAAGAGCCTCCACAGCGTAAGCTGGTAGAGGGGAAGTTTGGGTAATAAAAATATTCACTAATAAGAGAAAAGGTGATGAGAACAAGGCTGGGGGAATGACCCCACATGCGCTGAAACCTTGCTGGTGGGGCCCCACCTCCCCTCCTGCTCAGGAGAGGGTGCTGGGAACCAGACTTGGGGGATTTCGCGTATTTGATCCTCCCCCAGGTACCAGCATGGAGCTGTTCGAAACATCACTGAGTTTTGATGATTTGAGTTTGAGAGGCATTTGTGTTTAGGAAAGACTCTGCTTTTTAAAATTAAGGTTTGGTTTCTGAAAGCTGCACATTCAAAAACTTAGCCTAATAGTTTACAGATCTTGTTTTTCTATTCATAAGGCCTGCAAATCTTTTTTTCTTTTTTCTTTTTTTTTTTTTGTGGTACGTGGGCCTCTCACTGTTGTGGCCTCTCCCGTTGAGGAGCGAAAGCTCTGGACGCGCAGGCTCAGTGGCCATGGCTCACGGGCCCAGCCGCTCCACGGCATGTGGGATCTTCCCGGACCGGGGCATGAACCCGCGTCCCCTGCATCGGCAGGCGGACTCTCAACCACTGCGCCACCAGGGAAGCCCAAGACCTGCAAATCTTAACAGTCGCTTTTAAGGGTCTTTGAATACGACAAATCTAATTCATTAAACTTTCAAAACTTTGAATGGTGATAATAAGTGTAATATATTCAGTTCCTTCTTGGGCATTTCAAAAGCCTAGTGGACAAAACCTTCTTAGTACTAATTAATTTTTAGAAATCTAATGATTTCACTTAGAAATGCAACGAGCCCGGAGTTTCTTACATATTCCAGTACTTCCAGATAACATTACAAGACTAAGTCAATGAGTTAATGACATATTTAACTTTGGATTTATGAGACTTTCTTTACAACAGGCCAACTTCTTTAAACATTATGAGACTATGAGACACCAAACCTATCCAGATTTCTTAGTATGAAAGTCATAATTCTATGGCTTTTAGTATATGAATCATTTCTAGACTTACAATCTTCCTGGGTTTATAAGATGCTTACCTACTGAGGAAGAAAAGTGCAGTTTCAACTAGCAGACTTTACTTCTGTTGAGAGACTGTGGCCAGGACCTGGTGGGGTCTGGTCAATCCCAGGTGGGCTGCAGGGACCTCTCCTCAGTTACTGAGTCAATGACCATGGACGTCAGGAAAAGATGTGCACGTTGCCCACATCCCTGGATCACGGGTGTGCCCTCTCTTTAAAAATAGTTATAAAATTGTGAACGTAACATGTACACAAAAGTCTATAAAATGAAAAGTGTAGTCTAGGTATTTTTATTATCGTGTGGCCCACATGCTTGTCATCACCACCCAGAACCCCAAAGGCCATCTGTGTCCCTTCCCAGTGACCACCCCATTCCACTCCAAGGGCAACCACTTTCTTGTTTTCCTGGTATACGTTTACCACCTAAGTAGGCATCCGAAACACAGCAGGTCATTTTTGCTTACAAAACAGTTTTGTACAAGGTGGAGCCAACAGTACATACTCTCGTGAATCCCGCTTTCTCCGCCAGCTGCTGCGTCGTGCTCTGTCCGTCCTGCGTGTGGCCGTAGCTGTCCAGTTAGCACTGCTGCGTGGCTTTCTAGTGCGTGACTATCTCTGCATTGCTATCTGCCTCCTTCCTGACGGGCCTTTGGGTGGATGACAGGGTTTGGCTGCTGTGAAGAGCTTGGCTATAGATATTCTTGGCATGGCCCCTGGGGCACACAACAGTTATTTCCACGTCAGGCAGTGGAATTGCCAGGTTATGGGAATGCGTGTCTTCTACTCTAACAGTTGATGTCAAACACTTTTCCAAGTTAGTGGCATCAATTCGCATTGCTACCAGCAGCATATGAAACCCCCCTTACCCTGCAGCATCTCTGACATTTAATGTTGTCAGTTTTTCACATTTTAGCCGTCCCGATGAGTGTGTCATAGCATCTCGTTTTGGTTATAATTTGCATTTTGCTGAGAACCAACAAAATAGAGAAGCTTTTTATAAACGTATTGGTCCTATGGATATCATTTTTTGTGGAGTGTCTGTTCAAATCTCTTAACCACTTCTTACTGAGCTATTAAAATTTTTTACTGATTGGTAGGAGTTCTTTAAATATTCTCGGTATGAGACCATAGTATTTTTTAATAGGCTGTGGTAGGCAGAATAATGTTTCCCCTGCTGAAGATTTCCTGCCCTAATCCCCAGAACTGGTGAGTATGTCACCTTACGTGGCAAAAGGGACTTGGCGGGTGTGGTTAAATGAAGGATCTTGTGATGGGGAGATGGTCCTGGGATACCCAGGTGGGCCCAGTCGCATCACGTGAGTCCTTCAGAGAACCTGTTCTGGCTATACCCAGAGGGAGATGGGACCATGAAAGCAGGGTCGGAGTGATGTGCTGTCACTACTTTGAAGATGGAGAAGGGGCCATGAACCAAGGAATGTGCCAGGGACCTCCAGAAGCTGGAAAAGGTCAGAAGACGGACCCTCCCCTGGAGCCTCCAGGAGGAACCAGCACTGCTGACAACTTGCTTCCAGCCCAGTCACACCCACGTCGGACTTCTAACCGGCAGAACTTTGTGATAACACGTTTCCTTTGTTCTTAAGCCACTAAATTGTTGTTAATGAGTAGAGACAGCAGTAGAAAACTAATAACCTACGTGTGACCAAGGCATTCTATCCCTCTGTGACTCTCCTTTTATTTCCTACGGTGTCCTTTGATAAACAGAAGCTTTTGATTGAATGGGGTTGAATCCATCAGTCTTTTCCTTTATGCCTGGTGTTTCTGAAGTCCCAGTTAAGAAACCTCTCCCCGGCCCGAGAGCCTGAGAAAACTCTCCTTTATCATCTCCCGTCAGGCTGTTCGCTTTGCACCCTGAGGTCTGCAATCGCCCCGAAGCCGAGGGTTGTGCGGCGTGAGGCCGGGCCCCTCGGGGTTTTGTATGGTGTGTGGACAGCCAGCTGCCCTTGCTCCGCTGGGTGGACGCAGCCCACCCTGTGGATCTGTGTTTGGTGTTTCAGCTGCTTTCCAGGGAAGCTGGCCCAGAGCACTGATTGAAAGCGGGAAGGTCCCTATTTAACTCCTCCCCCCTCTTTTTAATGAGAGTTTTCTAGTCTCAGAGTGACCTGTTTAAAGATGAATGAAGATGCTGTGACCAATATCAGGAAGAAGAAGGTGACTTTGGGTGAGGGAGGGGACATCCCCCCCAACCCGTCGATGAAATGAAGTGGGAGCTTAAGGCTGGGGGCTGATGCTCTGTGGAACAGCCACTTGCCCTCTAGGAACATCAGTGGTTACATCTGCTGAATGGGCTCCCTAACTCTCCCTGACTCGACCACAGCCCCTGCTGTGGATGGGCTCTGGGAAAAATACTCAAAACAGCTGATGTTCGAAGACGCAAATGAAAACTGGGAAGATGTCTGCCAGAAAGCAAACAGTTTTAACACGTGATCCTTCTTCTGGTGAGGCTGTGGGGCACGAGGGTTCGGACCCTTTGATGAGAGAGAAGGGGCTGGGCAAGCAAGTCTTCTTCAGCAAAGGGGCGGCGGGGGAGCATGTGTGCTGGCCTTCGCTGGGGACTGAGTGGGGTTTTGGGAGGCCGCAGGCAGGGGGCCCGGGGAGGCGTGGGGTCGGGCTGCGGGCCCCGCCCACCTAGGTGAGCCGCACCTTCATCGTGGTTGCCTTGTAGCTGTAGTTGTACCCTCTCCACGACCTCCAGTTGACACCGTTGGCATAGCTCGTGTGCGGTCCCCCGAGGTAGCGGCCGTTCAGGTTGGACGAGTGACAACTGTTGTACCACCAGGCCCCCTGGAACTGCACTGCACAGTTAGAGGAACTCTTGTCGTTGTCTTGGTCTTTGGTGGAGAAGAACTGGTCCTTGTGGGGCGTCAGGGAATCACCTGCTCAGGAGGGAGTGGGGGTATTGCTCGGGCTAGAGGGAGCCTGCCCTGCCGCCTGCCCAGCGCCACCTCCCTCTAGAGACGTGTGAGCTGACGTCCAGGGCGTCAAGATCCTGCCTCACCCTGGGGCAGATGGAGCCACCTGGTCCAGGAGCTCGGCCCCAGGGCGCATGCCTCCCTCCTCCAGCCTCACCTGTTTCCTCCCGGCTCCCCCAAGACCACCAGGACCTGCGCCGTCCTCTCCCCTGAGGTGCCCTCCCTTCCCCGAGCCTGCATCGCTTTTCTGGGCTTCATACCCACTCCCTGGGTTGCGCGGTCATCCCAGAGGGACAGCACGGCCTCATCCCGGGGCCCCCTGCTCCATTTTCAGCCCTGGGTGTGCAACTCACCCCAGTTCCTGTAGCACCCCACTGCCCTTCTCACCCCTGCCAGACCCTCAGCTGTACCACCTGCAGCATGGAGAGGAGGGTCCCTGCCCTTCTCCTTCCCTGGAGGCTCAGAGGAGGCATGTGTGGCAAAGGGGTGCTTGAAGGCTCCCATTAGCAATACTCCCCCCCCATGCCCCGGGAGGACCTTGCTCTCTGCAGCTCTGGTTCAACACAAGCAGACAGGCTCCTAGCACCTTTCCTGAAAGAGTGCACACTGGGAATTCTCAAGAGGGTGCGCCATAAGAGATGCCTCCCCACATCCTGTGACCGGGGTGTCTTTTTGGCAAAGAACATCCCATAGGGTTTGTGTTCCGTGGAGCCCAGTTTGGGAATATGGCTCTAAGGGCTGACGTGACCGGCCTCTTCCAGGTGTTAGCAGGGAAAGGGGTCAGTGACCTCAAGCTCCACTCAGAGGAGCTCACTGCTCTGCAGACACAGCCTTGGGAGCGGTAACTGATGGCGTCACTGGTCCCCATGCTACAAAGAGACTCAGGTACCTTCGTGTCTGCATCCAAAGACGGAGAACCTGGACCCAGGGAGTGGAGCCCCAGCCCAGGGTCACTCACGGGAGACAGAGCCAAGATGCTAAGCAGGTTCTCTGCTTCCCCAAACCCCGCGTTGAAGCCCAGGCCACTGCTGTGCCCCACGCGGACTCTCACCTGCACTGCCCCCGACAAAGGCTCCCAGGACCAGCTTGTACTTCTCTGCCTCACCCGCCATCTTGAATGACTGGTACTTGGCAAATTGGTGGTTGCCCTCAAAGTCCACGAGGTCTACCCGCAGCTCGCTGCTTCCTGTTGGAGGTGGGTGCTCAGGGCCCAGCAGAAGGGACCCTCTGCCTACAGGCACGGGGGGTGGGAATGTGGGCTTTAGGGGACGTCTGAACTTGGCATCGGGACAATTCACCGGGAAGGTGTGAGAGGCTGGGCTGGTGGGAGGACTTCAGGGATGCCTCCCTGTTTTCAAATGGCTCCCCTGCTGCTCCATCAGCCATGCCTGAAATTCCACCGTCAGTGGACCTGGACGGAATGAAGCCTCGCTCTAGTGGGAAACCCTAAATTCTCCTGCAAATAGCTGTGAATGCCACGGCAGGAAACCTTTGTATGTGTGGTTTCTTCTGCAAGGATTTCAGGCACATGAGTGGACACCGTCAAGGTTGCCATGAGGGAGTGGAAGGAGTAAGAAAGGATTTACACGTTTGCCGTTGAACTCAGGACCAGCTGTGAAGCTGATTCTGTGGAACGGAGAAGTGGGGTGAGGGGGCCTGCGTGGGGACCGCCACATGCACTGAGTGGGAGAGGCAAGGGAGGGGCTCCGTGGGCCTAAGATCCCAGTTTCAAGGAAGGACCAACCGTTGGAAGTGGGAGAAGGGCCACCCCGATCCAGATGGCCTCCCCCTCACTTCCGACTCTCGGGTTCTAGACACGATCGGTCCCGAGACCAGAAGTCGTCTTCACTCCAATAATCCACCTCCTCCGATTTGAACACTCAGAGAGTGTAAGAGGATACACGTCCTAGGTTCTCAGAGTAATAACCCCTCCTGCTGTCACACGTGACCACCCCGGGGGCCAGGGGGAGCGGGGTCCTCTGGCCCACATGGCCCAGGGCTGAGGTCAGGGGCATGTGCATTTCAGGCACCCCACCACAGAGCCCCCGGCCGCGGCCCTACCCTGGGCGGTCAGGGCGTGGATGTTTTCATTCCCCAGCCAGAACTCTCCCAGCTGACTGCCGAAGCCCTGCTTGTAGGCGGCCCAGTCCCGGTAGAAGTCCACAGAGCCGTCGCTCCTTCGCTGGAAAACCTGCACACGATGGGGAGGGCTGGGGAGACGGGGCCCCACTGCCGTCCCCCCACAGGGCACCCCGGCCGCACGCGGGAGCAGCGCTGGTAGTTCACAGGCATCACAGGCTGAGGACCAGAACGCGGGTCTCTTCCAAGAGCCCGGGGGCCGCCAGGGACCCCACGTGGGACCAGGGAGGAGACGGAGGCTCAGAGAGGGCAGGCGACAGGCCCAACGCCACACAGCTGCAGAGGGGTGGGCACCTCCGGGCCTGAGCCCACAGCCCTGAGCCACGGGACTCCTTCCCGTGTGGGTCCACAGCCCCCTCCCCCCGACATTTCTGATTCTCCCGACCTCAGTGAAAGGACGGGGGCAGCCTCTGCCTGGAAGGAGTGGACGGTCACAAAGGCCACTAAACAGTGCTCTGCCACCAGGTGAGGCTCCCAGGCACGCCCACCCCTGCCAGGAACCCCACGGCCATCGCTGGGTGAACCCCACGGCCATCGCTGGGTCCCCCCCACTCACGGTCCACCCCCCGCCGTCCACGTCCATGTCACACAGCACGGTCAGGGGCCGGCAGTCGGGCAGGTAGATGGTGTGCCAGCCGCTCAGAAAGTGTCCCCTGGTGAGCAGCTCCTTACAGGTCCGAGGTCCTGGGAAGGGAAGCCGGGGAATGGACACCAGGACAGGAGCTCTGGGCGGGCAGGGGGGAGGGGGAGGGGGAGGAGGGAGAGGCAGGGACACCTGCCTGGGGGAGGTGGGCTCTGAGTCCTGGGACAGAGACGCGGCCCCCAAGGCCACCCGGCTGTGACGGCCAGGCCCCGACGACCTGGCCATCCCCACCTCCCAGGGCTGCCCCCGCCTAGTCTCCTGGGCACCTGGCCTCCTCCAGGAATATACTCGAGTTATCCAGGCAATGGCTGCCTATCACTCGGGTAAGTGGGGAGTAAGATATACGCAGAGAGGGTTTTGTCCTTGGAAGGTGGAACCTGAGTCTGTGCAGCTGGCCTTCTGGTCGACCCACCCCTCCCCCACCCCCAGCAGGAGCAGGTCCAGGCGGAGGTCCGGGGGTCGGCGTGTGCGCAGTCACCTGTGGCACAGGAATGAAGCTCTCCCGGATCTCCTGTTGTGGGGAGCGAGGACATGCACGTCACACGTCTGGAAACAGCGCCCCCACCCCTCAGCCCCGTTGCTCCGTGACCACAGCGTGGAGAAAGGAAACCATTATCCAGCTCTTTGCAGGACTCTCAGCCTCCAGCCCTGCGGATCAGCTCCTAGACTCAGCGTCCCTGAGCTTGCTCGGCCCCCACTGCATCCGGCCTGCCTGGGGGCTGGCGGCCAGCACCGTCCCGCGGGGCACTGGCTGGACCGCCGTGCCGGCCACCTCGCCTGGGCTTCACGGCTCACGGCGGTGGAGGTGCAGCGCCCCCAGGCCTATCGCTTTCCACAGCCCATGTCTCCAGCACAGCCTCTGCTTGTGGAAAGTACTGGGGAGCATTTGGGATGTGGGTCTGGGCCCCAACCTCGCACTTTGTATTTGTAGCCAGAGCATGTGACTGTGTCTTGGCGTTTTGCCTTTTCTTGCTTTTACAAATTTTTAAATAAATGAGCATAAATCAGAGCATTATAAGCAAAATGTCCAAAATCATGTAGCAAAGCGGTATCGCCAGTCACCTGGGTCCAACTCCGGAGCCTCTGGGCTTTGAGCGCTCACCGGCCGCTGACAAAGCAGGCCGGGCTCAGGGGCCCCTCCTCCCGCACCCATCCGCTGCAGGGCCAGGGCCAGGGCTGTGGTCTGAGTTCCTCCCCCAGATGGTGGTAGCCGTGACCGAGCTCTCTGGATGCCCCAGCCCCCTGCAGAGCCTGCCCAGTGACCCCAGGGAGGCGGAGGGGCTCACCTTTCTCTCCGCCTGCGCCCTTTTCCCCTCGGTCTCCTGGGGAGAGACAGGAGATGCACAGGACGTCTGGTCAGTGGACGTCGACCCTCCGCTCTGGAAACCACCCGAGTGCTCACTTCCTCGGGAGCTGGGGCCTGGGGGGCGGGGCTGAGGCTCTGGGCACCACACGTGCATGCTCCGCGGCCCACACTTTTCCAATGCCTGGGTCTCAGCCGGGGGAGTTGCGGGGGGCGGGGCTCAGAGGCCTGGATTCTTCCCTGGGTTATGAGAGGCTGCTCTGGACCTGGGGCCCCGGACCCGGGACCCCGTTCACACACTGTCTCGAAGCTCTTTGGAAACAGGAAATAGGACAGGTGCCTCTCTCACTTGGCCCCCCTCCCTCTCTCTGTCTCTCTCCCATCTCTCTCTCCACCTCCTCCCTCTCTCTGTCTGTCTCCATCTCTCATGTCTCTGTAGACAGGCCCCGGGGTCCTGCTCAGGGGTCCTAGCTCTTCATCACCTTTGGTACCTTTGGGCCCGGCCGGCCCTGCCTTCCCAGGGACTCCGGGAGAACCTCGCTCTCCTGTAAATTCCAAAGATACATCATTGAGGAAAAGGCAACCTGAAGAATTCTACTTGAGCGTCTCTGCCCTAAGGATACAGTTCCGACCCTCCCATCCCAGCTGCGGTATCCTCAGGGTCACTGCCCTGGGACTCAGCCCGAGGGTGACAGCAGGCGGTGAGGACAAAGCGCTCACAGCCCCCCGGTTCCGACCGGCCGGCGCGCCCAGCTCGGGCTCCAGGAACCACCAGCGATCTGGCTCCCGACCAGCTCAGTGTAGCAGCCCAGGTCCAGGCCACCGTCACGGAGCCCCCCGGGGGCCTGGGACCAAGAGTACGTCCTCAGAGACCCTGTCACACAGGACCCTCCGGCCCCTTGGCTCTGGGAGGGAGGCGGGGCCCTGCCCTGTGCTCAGCCCTGGACGCAGGGGCGGCCGGGCGCAATTATGCCTCCCTCTGGGGTGGTTCTCTCTCCACCTCCAGAGAGGAGGGGTCGGGAGCCACGAGGCCTCCCAGGTCTGCGTTACTGATGTGAGCAGGGGGCTAGGACCACCCAGGGCCCTGCCCCTCCTCCTGAGCACTGAGGGGAGGGTCAGGAGAGGCGGCCCCAGGCTTAGCCAAGGCAGCAGGAGCGTCTGTCAGCAGGCTGCCCTCCCCAGGGAGTGTGGGTGTGTGGGGTGGGGCCGAGGGGGCACCGGCTCGGCTTGGGGTGGGCCAACCACACCCACTGGTGGGCAGCCGCCCCAGCCCGGCCCCTCCTCCCAGTGTCCCCCCGGCAGGAGCCCCAGCCTGGAGCCCATCGTGGTGAGCACACGCAGCCCTCCCATCCCCAGGAGCTGCCCTGGGTGCCCACGGCCCCTGAGCTGGATGCCTCCCAGGACGTGAGAGGCTGGGGACCTCCGAGCTGGCCCTGTGTCCGCAGCCCTTGGAGCACCCACTCACACACAGGTCCGGGGCACTCACCCCTCAGCTGCGTGCACACCTGCCCTTCATACCAGGCTCGGGGCCCGAAACCCCACAAGGGGGCCGCCACATCGACGAGAGGGCTGTGGAGCGCTCGGGGGCCTTCCTACTGCGTTGAGGTCCAGCCCCACCCTCCCTGCTGATGGCTGACTGCTCTGAGCCCCAGCTTTCTCATCTGCGGTAGAGACAGAAAACGCTGGGGCCGCAGTTTTCAGGTGAGAATACCGGGGTACGTGTGGCTTGGAATCTGGCCCACGGCCACGTAAAGCCAGGATCGAGGACCGGGAAGCGGGTGTTCTATGGAAGTGGACCCCGATGTGAGCTCATAGACTAGCTGCGACCAGCCCCCTCCTCAGGGAATGACAGATCCCGGTGGGCCTCGGGGGTCGCTCCTGACGCCAGCTCTGAGCAGGGTCATGACCCAAGCTCCCGACCTGAGACCCGCAGGGGGCAGTGCTCACCCGGGCTCTAATTTGAGAAGAGCTGGTGCTCAGTGACCCCCACGCCCGAGCGCAAACACGTACCCTTCTGTCCATTGGTGCCTGCCTCTCCTTTGGGCCCTGCGGGTCCAGGCAGCCCCGGGCAGCCTCGGAGGATGGAGAGCTTGTCGGAGCCCTCCAGACCCACCAGCTTCACCTCTGCAGAGAGACACAGAGCGCCGGTCAGGGCACTCGTCCTGGGCCTGAGAGCCCTGCAGAGCCGGCGACAGGCCACCCGAGCCACGGGGATCTGCCGCGCGGCGACCTCGACCTGGGCCCTTGGCTGTGGCCCGAGTCACCCGTCTCAGATGAAGGGTCAGCCTGGCAGTGAGTTTCCCGCTTCTGGTGGGCACTGGTCAGGTGTGGAGGTGATGCAGGGCAGAGCCCTGGCCTTGTGGTCCACCCTGCCTGAGCCAGCGTCCCCACAGTCTCAGTGCTGTGTTTCCTTGGCCAAGTCACTCAACCCCTCTGAGCTCTGTCCCTTCGGTGCCCAAGTGGAGACAAGAATAGGGCTGTGGGGAGGATTAGATTAGATAATGCAGAATTTAAACTTCTTAGTATAATTCATGGCATTTTAAAAGAACCTCATAAACAGTGAGTGCTTTCACTAAATAACAACAATAAATATTTAAATGACTTGGGGAATCTGGGTCAAAGTAACATTTTCACCCCCAGACCTTGGACTTTTGACCATAGAATTCCTGAACTGGAAGGGGTCTGTGTAGGTCCCCTGGAGAGGGGACACATTTGATCCAAGGACACAGAGCAAACTCCAGTAAGAACTGGAACCAGAGATTCATTTCCTTCTCAGAAAAAGATAGTTAATTTTGTTGATTTCAGAACTGAAATATCGTCACGAGAGACAACTTAGAGGATGTGGGAATCAGCTGTGCTCTCACCGGAGACACAGGCAACTGTCGTTTCGGGGTCTGTCTCCAGCTGCGACTCTCTCACGGGGGCAACCTTATGCTTCCCCCATAAATACGTCCTCCACTCAGGGGGAGGCGGGTCTGTCCTCAGGGGCATCCTCTTGCCAGGTGTGGGCCCCATCCACCTGCGTGGGATCGGGAGGGAGACCACAACCCCCTCTTAGACCCAAATCTGCCGAATCGCACTCTCTGGGGTAAAAGCCAGAAATCTGCACTAGCAAACCCCAAGTAAACGTGGGAGCCCTTGGATCAGAACATCTTCCAACATCCTTCTGAAAAGTCCAGGAGAAGACGGAGAAAGTGATGGGCATGGTCCTCCTAGGTGGCAGCGTCGAGACCTGGCCGGGAAGCTCGTGGGGAAAATCACGGGCTTGAGAGTTGGACAGACCTGGGATTAAATTCCTGCTCCCCCCGCTCTGACCTGTGTGACCTTGGGCCTGTGGTGTCCTAGTCTGCTGATGAAGTTGAGCTGTTGAGTCTTCAGAAGAAGATGCCTACGGAGGGTTTAACCCTAGATACTATTTGTGGTCAATGAGTGGGTAGTTACCAGCTCTGAGGGACTGGAAATTCAGGTCCATCTCACCTGGACAGGTGTCTGCAGTCTGGGCGGCCAGGGTCCTGAAGCACAGGAGTAAAAGGAGCTGGCTGGCGGGCCCCAGGGCCACGGCCACTCCACTCAGCTCCATGTCCTCTGGTCTCTGACCTTGCTCTTGTGAGCAGGGGAAGCCAGCCCTTGCCTGGGGCCTGTGGGGGACACCCACTTCCTGCAGCCTCTTTGGTTACACCAACAGGAGGTACCAGTGATGGCAAAGGGTGTTTCCTTCCTGCTGGGCCCCACCATGCTGCCCGCTGAATCAGGCTCACTTCCCCTGGCAGGATACTCTGTTCCCAGTCGAGAGAGCTCCCAGGACCCCTCTGTGGGAAAGGGTCTGCCTTCTTTGTGGCTTAAGGAAAGCCCAGTCCCCCAGACTCCCTCCTCATTACCCAACTACACCCAAACAACACTCTGAGGCCTTGACTGGGGTATAAGGAGGCATTGGCTAGAGATGCTCCTTCCCTCGCCTGACTTCCAGAATATTCTAATGACTGAGGCAGTCCTTGAGCACTTAACACAGCGGAAGAGAAAAAATTCCGAGCACTTCTTATGTGCCAAATACTACTTATGCCAGCCCCATTCGGAAGACACTATTATCTAAATGTCACAGGTGGAGAAACTGAAGTCACACGGTAAGAGCCTGACGTTACCTCAAGTCTGTCTAGTGCTCCAAGGGCCACTGGGTCTGGTCATTACACCAGAAGGCGAGGCTATGTCTTATCTCCCCCCAAATCCCAGAGGCCATCCTCCACATCTTGTAGTATGATCACCCTTGACCGGGACATGTGGTGGGCATTCCATAAAGGGCTTCTGCAGATGTGTAGAATGTCACTAAGGAGAGTAGGAAGAGGACAAGAGGGGAGGAGCTGAGCGTGAAACTCTTCTGTGGTTTGATATTTTTCCGGGCCAGTGTTCGTGGGCTGGTGTCCCAACCACATCCACTGTCCAACTAGGAAAGAAGCCGGGGACGGCCTGACCAGAGGTTTAGCAACCACCTCTATGGGCACTGGAATGACACTAGACTTTGCAAATTTTTGTGAGGTGGCCCCAGCCCACGGAGACTGAGGGAACAAAGAGGTCGTGTTGCCTCAGGCGTTGCATTGCCTCAGGCACCGCTCAGCCTCCCTGAGCTCCTGGACAGGGCAGCCTGTCCCCAGCATGGGCCTGGATTTCATCTGTTGGAGAGGGGCCCATTCAGGGCTGTTCACCTGGCCTTAGTCAGGACAGGGAGAGAGGCAGCCGGTCTTCGTCCTTCAACCCCATCTGCCAGTGACAACCCCCCACCCCGATCCTAGGGTGCTTCCTCTTTTTCACATTGCCAATAGAACGGATGCAGGTGAGATGTTGCCAGCACACTCAGGTGTCACTTTAATGTTCCTAAGAGTATGTGGGCCTAAGAATACAAAAGAATGCAGAACTCTGCCAAGTTCAGACATCTTAAAGCGGGGTCAGTCAAGGTCATCTGACTTCTGACAACGGCAGGTGAGGTATTTGGGGCCATCTATCCTCATAAAGACAAAACATTAAAAAAGAGATTTGCCTGAAGGCATAGTCAAGTGGACCATGTAGGAATGGGTTACTTTGCTATGAGCAACAGAGATCTGGAGAGGGGAAACCAGCATGTGGGGTCTCTTTTTGCCAATCCCCCAACGGTAGCTGAGAAGCTGGTCAGTTACCTCGACAATTTTGCAGCATTGAAGGTCAAAGTTTGGGGTCTGTGTTCTGTCAAAGGAGTGGATTTGGGGTGGGATCCAGAGGCATTTCTTCCTAGAAATAAGGATGAATCATCAATAGGCAGACCTAATGTGGACTGCAAACTGGTTTTGAGACATTTAGGTGTCCCAGGAAAAAAAATCTCAACTCCTGAAATTCTAATAAGGTCTTCCTTAGATCACTAGTATCCACTTGCTCTGAGCTGAAACCAACACAAATCTTGTCAGAAGGAGAACAGTATGACCCCAGGATTTAAATGATTTCTGCAAATATATATATTTTCCAAATTAAACCATAGAACCTAGGGTTCTGAACACCGTAGAACACAATAAAAGATAACCAGGTTCATGAGGATAAAAGACAACATGTACAAGAACAAATAGAAACAACAGAGTATAGAAACAGATCCCCAGAAGCTACAGATACTGAAACGACAACATAGTTAATGGTGAAAATTGAAAAGCGTCCTCAGAGATTGACCACTTCTGGTCAACATTGTGTCACTGGCAGTGCAGTAAGGCAGAAAAAACAAATACTATGTAAAAGAATTGGAAAGGCAGGTACAAGGCCGTTATTATTTTCAGAAGATACGATTTAGGTAGAAAATTCAGGAGAATCTAAAATTAAAAGTTTTAGAATGAATAAGCTTAGTAAAAACCAATTATGTTCCTAAAAGCTAGCCAGAAAGAATTACAAAATAAAATTTTAAACATTTGCAATAGTGAGACCAAAATCAAGTAACTGTGAATAGTTCCAGCAAAATACACGCTAGTCCTCCATCTGGCAGAAGAAGACCGTCAGATGGGAATGAGTGATGTTTAAAAAGATTAGGACAATTGGAAGAATATTCTCCGTTCATGGATTCAAATGCTCAATATTGTAAAAATCTTAGTTTCTCTCTCTTTGATACGCAGATTCACTGCATTAGCAATTAAATGCCCATTTTGTTGGGAAACTTGACAGGGTGAATTTGAAATTTGTTTAAAAGTTGAAAGGCCAATAATTAGGATGTTTTGAACTAGAACAAGGAAGGATGACTTGCTCTGCTTGAGGTCAATAATTGTCGCGAAGATATAGTCACTGAGATGGTGCGGTACCGGCTCCAGGATCCAGACTAAACCAGCAGAACTGAACAAAGGGTCTAGAAACAAATTCAGGCGTAAACGGACCCTTGGTGCGTGACAGGGGTGGCTCTGCAGAGCGATGGGGAAACAATAAACTTTTAAAAATTGAAATATAGTAGATTTACAATGTTGTGTTAATTTCTGCTGTACAGCAAAGTGATATGGTTTTATATATATATATATACTTTTAGAAATTCTTTTCCATTAGG
The DNA here is from genome assembly GCF_003676395.1 of Aethalodelphis obliquidens. Classification (NCBI taxonomy): domain Eukaryota; kingdom Metazoa; phylum Chordata; class Mammalia; order Artiodactyla; family Delphinidae; genus Aethalodelphis; species Aethalodelphis obliquidens. The sequence goes on from NW_020837951.1 coordinate 3,130,298, forward strand.
GTTATCATAGGATATTGAATATGGTTCTCTGTGCCATACGGTAGAACCTTGTTGTTTATCCATTCTATATATAATAGCTTACATCTGCTAACACCAACCTCCCACTCTATCCCTCCTCCAACCCTCTCCTTCTTGAATAAACTTTCAATAAACACTGTGAGCTACTGGGTATTCACATGGGAAAACCAGAAATGAAACCTGACCCTAATCATAAAAAAAAATCAATGTTGGCAGAATTATAGACCCAAATGGGAATAGTTTTAGACCACATTGTAAGATATCAAATAACCTTGGTGAATGTAGGAATGAAAAGCACTAAACATAATGGAAAAGTCTGAAAATTGACGTTGAAATTAAGAACTTTGGGCTCTCAAATGATACCCCCAAGAGAGTGAAAAGACATGCCGGGGGCGGGGGGAGGAGGTATTTGCAACACACAGAAGTGACAAAGTGTCGTATCCAGGATAAATAAGGAATTGCTGTAAATCAATACTTCTGCAGAAAGCGGCCAAGTGCCTTATACAGACACTTCCAAAAGAGAATATTTCAATGGCTGATAGAAAAGTGAAATGGTGCTCAACTTTATTAGAAATCAGAGAAATGCCTGCGTGTACCTGCTCGACATCCCACAGCCTGGAGCTCAGTCCTCCTCCACTGCAGTGCATGTCCAGGCACAGGAGACACGTAGAACAACGTCCCACTCCAAACTACAGCAACCCAAATGTCCACCCAGAGCAGGATGGACCCCTGGCCTGAGGGGTGTTCAAGCCGGAGAAACCTGCACAGGGTAACGGGACAAATCTCTGCTTCCTCCGAACCATCGTGGAAACTCACGAACACGGCACTGAGCAGAGGAAGCCACACGAGGGAAGAAACATTGTTTGATTGCATTTGTAAGTAAATTTCAAAAGCGGGCAACTCTGCACAGCCGTAGTGGGGGTGCCTGCTGAGTGGAATGTGGAGAGAAGGGCAAGTATGCCCCCAGTCAGGATGGCAGCCCCCTCGGGAGGGGGGCCTTGGCATTGGGAAGGGGCTCGGAGGCTGGCGCTGGGCTCCGGCTTCATCTGGGTCGTTTCATGCGCTCTGGTGAGGAGGTGTTATCTTCCACTTCAGAAAGGAAGTTTAAATAAAATGAAATGGAGCGTGCAGAGGCCTCAATCATTCTGTATTGCTTCCTGCAGCAGTGCAGCCGTCCCCAGGAAGCACAGAGATTTGCAAGGGCCCCTTGTCCTGCCTAGCTCCTGGGATGCTGGCTGTCACCACACAGGTGTGGCTCGCTACACTGCATTTAAGGGGAGGTGGTCCCAGGGGGCCGGGGACTCCCGCACACCTGCCCTCCATCCCGGTACCAGGGGCTGCACAGTGGAGCTCTCCTGAGGGCTTTGCACGTGACTCCACGGTTGCAGGAAGGATGTCAGAGCGCACCCGGTGATACTCTCTCTCCACCCAGGTCCTGGCTCGGGGGTAAAGGACCACACCAGCCGCCGGAGCTTCAGGAGCTCCAGAGCGGGAAGGGTGGGTCTGATTTAGGGTAGGTCTTCCAGTGGGGCCTGGGACAGGGGGTGCCACCTCATTGTTTAGGACCGGTGGATGCAGCAGAGAAAGGACTTTGAGTCAACGGGAGTCCAATCAAACTGCTGATTTCTGTTGATGAGTTGTTGGGTCTTTGGGGGAAATGCAATGAGTAACGACAGCATTTGCAGGTTCCATCTTTCTGTGCAAGAGTCTCCAGGAATAGCAGGGCACCTGGGAGAACAGGTGTAAACCGCCCCCCGCCCCTGCAGAGAACTGGCTACTCCAGGCCACCAGAGCCAGCCTCGGGGTGTGCCCCTCCCTCCCAGGAGTAGGGCGTGTTCCCCGAGCTGGGCTGTCCCCTGTCTCTCAGCTGGTCCTCCTTCCTTTCTGCTCCTGGAAGGACTCGTGTCTGGAGGGCTGCAGGAAAAGGGGCCACATGCCGGCCGGACCTGGTGGGGTCCTGCACACAGTACACCTGAGATCCCCCTGAGGCACCTTTGTTTGGCTGTGAGGGCCATCTACACCTGGACCCTTCAGCTGGGGGAGAGGCTGCTTGCCGACCCCAGTCCAGCCCAGAGCCCAGGAAAGGGACCCTCCCGACCTGCCTGGGTATTTTCTATTTGGGGGGAAGAGAACGCAGGGCTTGCCTTGAACTGTGCCCCAGGCAGTACCACACAGGCCTGGGTTCTCCTGACCCAAGTGGTGTGACCTTGGGCCAGTCACTTGACCTCTCTGAGTCTTCTTTGTCACGTGACTCGGGATAACAGGGTGGGTTTGAGGACCTCGTGGAGTGAGGATAATAAGTGAGCAGCGTGGGGCCTGGAATGGACCGAGGGGTCAGTGACCGGGGGCGTGGGCATTGCCTGCATTTCCCCACGCAGTTGGCCGTGACTCCCTCTCAGCCGTGTTTCTGCCTGCTCCAGGACTGCCCTCCAGGGCCTGCCCCCCCCCCCCCCCCCCCCCCCCCCCGCCTGTGCTAGGCCTCAGTTTGCGATGGGTGTTTCGCAACCTGGAAGGTGGAGCAACCTGGGAGGTGGAGCCCGCTGGCTGGTGGCTGGAGGAACCTCTACTCCCCACCCAGTTTCCCTCCCTGGCCCTCCGGCAGCTGGGCTGGCAGCTGCTCCGTCGAGGGTGTCGGGAGCTGTGTCCCTGGGGCCCCCGCTCTGCTGTGCACACAGACCCAGGACCGGAGGGCGGCGCCCCTCAGGTGGGCAGGGCTATGTGGACACGCGGCCCCCACTGGTCCGTGAGGGCGTTTGCGCACAGCGCCTACAGCCCATTGACAGTTTTAGGTGCTCACGAAAATGATTCTGAATTCTTTTAAAATCAGAAGAAAAAAAATGAATAAAATTCGGCCCAGATTATCTTCATCTTTGAACCTCCATCGTTGTAAAATATAATTTTTAATATTTTCTATGGAGGAAGGGGCCTGGTAAGGCAGAAGTGCCCAGGGTCCCCAGAGGGGGGATCCTCCCAAGAACACTCCTGGAGCATCCTTGAAAAGCTGGGGCTGGGGGAGGAGTTGGCATTGCAGGCAGGCTGTCAGCTGTCAGAGGGAAGTTTTTCTCTTTCCCACCCCTCACGGGCCGGAAACAGCCCCTCCCCCACCATGAACAAGGCCCCTACAGCAGGCTGACTCAGTCTCAGCATTAGTGACATTTTGGCTCAGACCGGTTTTGCCGTGGGGACCATCCTTGCATGGCATCCTGGCCTCTTACCTGCTAGATGCCAAGAGCATCCCCTCCCTGAGTCATTACAACTAGAGATGTCAGCAGACATTTCTGCCAAACATACCTTCAGGGGCAGGAGGGAGAATCACCCCAGACCCCATAATTTTGGAGTCACCACCTCTTCCGTGTCACCAATCCTAAAGATGACCTGATTTCTTGGCCAACCCCCGAGGAGCGTACCTTCGCACGCCCCTTCCCCCTTCTCCTCCTCAGGTACGAGCAGGGGTATCTTTTGGTTTTAACGATGCTCTTGGAAAGTGTATTTGTGTGTGTGTATTTTTTTTTTTTTTTTTTTTTTGCATTACGCGGGCCTCTCACTGTTGTGGCCTCTCCCGCTGCGGAGCACAGGCTCCGGACGCGCAGGCTCAGCGGCCATGGCTCATGGGCCCAGCCGCTCCGCGGCACGCGGGATCCTCCCGGACCGGGGCACGAACCTGTGTCCCCTGCATCGGCAGGCGGACTCCCAACCACTGTGCCACCAGGGAAGCCCGTGTGTGTGTATTTTTTAACATTGGTAAATGGCATTTACTGGGGCTCATTCCGAATTCTACTTTCTCCCGTCAGCTGCGTGGGCATCGCGTGTGCGTGCGTGTGTGTGTTTGTGCGAGTTTCAGGAACTTGCATCTTGATATATGTCTCTGCATTTAGTCCACTGCTTTCAACTGCCAAGTGTTCATCATCAGAACCTGCCTGATCGTTCCCAAGGCGATCACCCAGGTGACCTCTAAGCCCGCCCTCCACCACTGCCACCAAGGCCACTGCAATCTCCCAGGGTCCTGTGCTCACAGCAAGAGTGGGATTTTCAGGCCCTGTGGTCTGTGGAGCCTTAATTCGACTGCATAGCACGGGACCGTTCTTCAGAAGGGACGTGCCCCCGGCGGGGGCCACACTGGCCACTCCACTCCCCACACCTGTGCACTCCCCAGCGCTCTGACGGTTGCCTGCGGTCCTGACGCTTTACCTTCAAGGCTTTCCTCTTACATAACCTGCTCTTCCATAGCCTTGAGGTTACTGCCTTCTCGTTGTACTTTCCAGACATGAATCACGTGTTGGTTTAAGACGCTGCAAATATCTGCTCCCTTTCCGTCAGCTCCCCTTAGCGAAGCTCATCAAAGTAGCTTTGCCCTTGTTAAGTTTTCCGAGCTTATCGTTTTTGCTTTTAAAGTTTGGTTTACGAAGTCTTTCCCGCCCCGAAAGTCCCACAGATAATCTCCTGCATTTCATTTTCTAACTTTATTCTCCTGTTTCTCCCATCTGGCTCTTAATTCCCTGTGGTTCTCCTAATCTCTAGGTAACCTCCCCCCACCCCACCCCCCACAGGGATTCATTATTATCCTCCATCTCACGGGCCAGTTTCTGGAACCTTCTACCAAACCACCGTCCTTTCCTATCGGATTTGCGGGGCCACCTTTGTGGTGAAGTAAGATCGCACATACGGCTGGTGGGTGTGTCCCTGAACTCTGGGTTCCAGTCCACAGCTCTGTGTCAAGACCACGTGGCATTTATTCCTGCATCTTTGCAGGATGCCTTACTATCTCACAGGACAGTCCATACTCTACCCTTCTTTTATGAAGTTGGAGTAGCTATCTGGGGGCCTTAATACCTCCACATAAATCTTAGATCACATTTGAGTTCTGCAAAAAAAAAATTTTGATTGGGATTGCATTGGATTTACAGGTTAATTCGGAGAGAGCTGGCATCTTTATAACATTAGGTCTTCCCATCAGAGGGCACGGTGTCTCTCTATTTATTAGGGTCCTATCAGAGTTTCACGTTTGGGTTAGGTTAATTCCTAGATTCTTTATGGTTTCTGTTCCTATTGTATGAATGGCACCTTTGGAAAAATTATATTTTCTAATTGATCATTACTGGTGAAAATAGACGTTATTGACTTTTGTCGGTTCAGTATGTCCAGCAGACATATCCAATACGACTGCTGGTTCTATTGGCTTTTTTCTAGAGAGATGATTTAACGAGGAAGAACTGTAATGACTCACTAAAAATGGAGCTGAGAAGAACCAGTTCCCTTTGTTTCTAGAATGAGAACTCATTCTCTCTCACACACACACATACTTCCATGCACACAAGCATGCAGGCACACACACTTGCTCATATACACTCATGCACACACACCATGCACATGTATACCCATGCACACACGTGCACATAGATGCAGGCACGCGTGCAAACATAGCCAATCCCTCTTCTCTCCTGCAGAGTCCTCTGGGTCCTGCTTGGCACCAGGGCACGTGCTCTGTCAGCGGCACGTGCTGGCACACAGGCGGTGGCTCCTGACCTGCAGCTCAGCTCTGGCTGGGGAAATGCAGCACATGTTCAAAGAGTCAGGGCAGCAAAGGAATAAACTCTGCCTTACTTTTTTCCAGCCTCAGCGGCCATCACCTCGTTTCTCCTCCTGGAGAGGGGTGGGGGGCGGTTTACACCTGTTCTCTACCAAGTATGAAAGGCAAGACCCTGATGGCAAACGCCTCTGGAGGACAGGTCTCCCTCTGCCAGATGAACGCTCCCACTCCAGGTCCTGCTGGCCGTGGCGTCCAACGCAGCCTGGTCCGGGAAAGGACGAGGAGGCTTCAGGCTGGGCTGTAGCCTCAGGGACACCCCCGCCCTCTCAGAACCTCAGTTTCCCTGTTTGCCAGGGGGTGTTTGGGCTGGACGTGCTTTCTGACACTTCTGTGCTGAAGCTGGAACTCGCCCCCCACCCCAGCCCACCCCGGCTGCTGCAGGCTGACGCCAGCATCCCTGGACTGCCTCCAGCTGGGTCCAGCCCTTCTCCCAGTTATACTTTCACTGCTCGAGCCTCACGGAACAGGCAGGAGTCTCCCAGCTCCTGTATGTGGACTCTGCTTGGGGTAAAAACCCTAAATTCTGCAGGAATTGGGGCCAGCCCACGGGTGGCTCGTCCCCATGAGGGTGGGAGACAAAGTGGGACGACAAAGCTCTGGAGGCCGGGATGGGAAGAGGGGCAGCCGCTGGGGACACCGCCCGCAGCTCCCAGAGCTCAGGGCCACCACACGACCCGGCGATTCCACTCCCAGGTGCGTCCCAGGGGAAATGACAACGGACGTCCACACGAAAACGTGATCCTGCTGTCCACAGCAGCCCTCCTCACAATGGCCAAAGGGTGGAGAGAGCCCAAACGTCCATCAGTTGGTAAGTGAGTAAACAAATTGTGGTCTAGCCATGCAACGGGACGTTATTTGAGCAGAGAGAGGGATGAGGTGCTGACTCGATACAGCACGGATGAGCCTTCGAAACACACTGAGTGGAGAAGCGAGTCACAAAACCGCATACTACCCGACTCCACCGATACGAAGTGTCTGGAAGAGGCGAGTCCGTGGAAACTGGCCAGGGGTTGCCAGGGGTGGGGGCGGGGGGCACAGAGGGGAGACAGCGAAGGGGTACAGGCTTTCTTTGCAGGTGATGAAAATATTCTAGAATATTCTAGACTATAGAATACTCACCACATTCTAAAACTGGAACGTGGTGAAGGTTGCACAACTCTGCGAATACACAGAAAGCGTTGAATTGTGCACTTAAAATGGGTGAATGGGGACTTCCCTGGTGGCGCAGTGGTTAAGAATCCGCCTGCCAATGCAGGGGACACGGGTTCGAGCCCTGGTCCGGGAAGATCCCACATGCCGCAGAGCAACTAAGCCCGGGCGCCACAACTACTGAGCCTGCGCTCTAGAGCCCACGAGCCACAATTCCTGAAGCCCACGTGCCTAGACCCCATGCTTCGCAACAAGAGAAGCCACTGCGATGAGAAGCCCACGCATCGCAACAAAGAGTAGCCCCCACTCGCCACAATTAGAAAAAGCCTCACACAGCGGCAAAGACCCAAGGCAGCCAAAAATAAATACATAAATTTATTTTTTAAAAAAAGGGTGAATGTTTTGGGATGTGAATTAGATCTCAATAAAGCTGTTGAAACATAAAAAGGGTTCGTTCTGGGAGGAAGGTGAGGGATGGACCGGGGACACTGGCACATAGGTCCTGAGCATGGGGGATGGGCCCTGAAGACCTAGACGGGGGTGGGGGGACCCTTCTGCCCAGTGGGGCTGGCTGGGGAGAGACCCTGGCCTTCTGCTCTGCACAGGCACCTCTTCACCCATCCCCTGCTGCCCTTCTCTCTACTTGTCACCCTTCTCTCTACTTGTCTCCCTTCCAGCTCCGTCAGCCTCTTCTCTGCCTGCCCCCCAGCCTGACAGCCACACTGGGCTTTCCACGGGCCCCGCCTCCAGTGACCCAGGATCCCGAGGAGCTCAGCTGCCCACTCCCAGCGCCTGGAGGTTGGACGGGAGAGACAGGATGCCCAGGCTCTGGCAGGAAGTGATCCTCACCCTCGGGCGTTTTAATTTCCCGGAGATAATAACACCAGCCAGACTGTCCACCGGAGCCTGAAGATGGATGACCAGAGTTTGCAGGGTGATCATTTATGTCAGAGTAAATTGGAATTTGTATCTCAGAAGGCAGAGCATCCCCTGAGAACCCTCAGCGTCCCGGGATTGGAGGAGTGTGCACCGCGCTGCTGGCTGAGGATGCCAGCAGAGGCAGCTCCACAGGAGACCCCGCTCGCCCGTGTCCGGTTTAATATCTTAACTGAGTCTACAAGCCCGAGAACACTGTGGGGAAGGCAAACCTCGCAGTGTCTTCCTCCTGATCTGCAAGGGATAGAGGTCAATTTCACCTTCCGGACGCTCAGCGAAAACAAATCCGGAAGCAGGAGTTGTTTTGTTTTGTGTTTGTGGCTGTTGTTTACTTCTTGCGGGTATTTTTAAAGCTTGTGAAAAGACAAGAAAAATCTAGGAACCGGTTCTCACCTAAGTGAAACTCATTCTTAAAATCCCAAATCCTTTCATGGCTCCCTGTTTCCGGGAACCAGAACACAATCTGCTTTGCTCTTGATTTGAAGGCTGGTGAGATGGATGGGGATGGTCATCTATAATGCATGAAAAGAGCAGCCTGAAGCCGTGTTGAGCGCGTGCGCTACCTGCTCTGGAGCTCTGTTCCCGGAGCCGTTGTGCAAACGTATTTACTCTGCATAAAAGAATGTGATGAGGCTGCCCAAGACATTTGTCCATCTCAGTGGATTTAATGTTTAAACTTGCATTAGGACAGGATTAACCTTGCTGAAGGGTATTGAGATGTGGGTGAAATGGATGAAATTAATCCTGGATGCACGTTGCCATGGAAGAAGCACTGGGTGCAATTCAACATTTATTGCACGTAAACACCGTCTCCTCAGCTTCCCTCTTCCCATGCAGTCACCTCGGGTAGCAAGTTCTCTGCCCACTGGAGTGGAACACAGGGCCCCAGGCTTAGGCCTAGACACGCCACTCTGCCTTACATCCTCCCAGCATCCCTGATCCTAGTCATGTCAGTGATGGCTGTGGGCAGGTGGGTGGGTTTGCAGACTCAAACGAGCACACCTACCCCCACGTAGTCTCTGCCTGGGCTCTTTCTCTCCTCCTCCAGAGGCAGAGAGAACATGGCCACAGTCACAAATAAGTCACCACCATCCTAGCCTGTGACCAGGGAGGCAAGAGAAAGCATGACCCAGCAACTCCAAGCGAAGAATCCCAGGGAAGCCTCTGATTGGCTGGCCACTGGCCAATCATCACGATGGAGCTTCTGGGCACAGACAGCTGTGGCCACCATAGGGAACCTTGACTAACCCGTCCCATCTGCCTAGGACTATCCCAGTTTCAGCAGTGAAAGTTCCAGGTCCCAGAAACACTTTGGTCCTGGGCAAGCCAGACGACAGGTCACTCTAAGCTCAGGAATCCACCTAGAAATTTCCAAACCCAATTAGCAAGTCCTGTGAGCATGTTGTAACCTGTTTTGCAAGCATTCTATTTGAGCAATTTCCCCACAAATTGTTTCAAAAGGGACAACAAATGAGAACTGAAACCAGGTCAGTGTGGGTCTCACGATTTTTAGTTTGGCAGAATGTCAGTCCCTGTGCCATCTCGTGGTTAAACCCAAACCACAGTTTGGGATCCTCTGCTGATCCCCAGCCTCTCAGGGAGGCAGATTCCTCTCTCAAAAGTTGCCAACCTGGAGCTGCTCAGGTAACATTCGGGGTCAGTCACACCTGGGTATCGGACACAACAGTTTCCTCAATCCCTACCTAGAAACGTCACTGACATGGTCATAACAACTCCCATTCCTGATGGAGAAGGTCCTGGATCCCAGGACAGTCTAGACATCTAGATATTTTAAGTTTCCTTCAAGCGAGAGGACCAAGGCCTGAGTGGCCCCCTGATCACTGCATGACCTGCACAGACAGCAAGGAGAGGACATTTGGGCCACCCTGGTCCCTGTGAGCTCGCTGATGGCAGGAGTGGTCCTGGGACCTCGGGTCACCTGGGCACACTGAGGACACAGAGGAGCCCTGCAGGGTGGATGGCACACAGCTGGTAGCACTATCCATGGGCACGTTTCAACCACCTTTGATGTGAAGAAAAGCCACGATGACATCACCATGGTAGGTGACATTCATTGTGTGCTGGCTGGGAGGGCTCCAGTGACCCTATGGTGGTTCTTTATCTTTGTAGCCTGGCAGGGGGTGGGGAGTTCATTCTGCATTCAACATGTGAGGAGCCAGAGGCAACCTGGTGGAGGTCACAGAGGTAGCCAAGGTGGAGAGGATGGGCGCTGCATGGCGTTGAACTGTGGCTTTGCGCGGAGGAAGAGTCTTACCCTCTCCAGGACGCAGCTGCTGTTCCCTGCTGCCCTGCCATCGCTCGCATCCTTTGAGGCTCAGATTTCAGGTTAGTTCTGCTTCCAATCAAATCTCTCTGGTTTAGCTTAGTTGGAAGGACCCCAAAGATTACCCGATTAAAATAATCTCCACGCTCTCCACGATAAGTGGAACATTCCAGGGAGGTGTTGCCCCCCCCTTTGAGCACACATCTACCACTAACTAGACAGTCAAATTGGGGAGGTAACTGATTAAATCAGGGCAGCTCCCCGACCCTAGGCCAATACCCGCTCCCCTTCTACCTTCCCCGACCCCACAGGTTGGAGGAGAGCAGTGTGCAGGGTACATTTGGGGTTCTGGAATGTTGTCGGGCCCCCTCCACTAAAGAGAGCCGGTTTGGGGTGCGTGTGGTCCCTCCGAGGTCTCACGCTCTCGCTAGGGCGGGCTGCTGTCAGTGGGAGTGTGGGCTGCACCGTACTCCCCTGGAGTTGACAGTGACAGATGTGGTGGGATCGGGAACCAGACAGGGACGAGCTGAGGTTCCTATGCCGGTCAGTTCAGCATCTCCCTGCGCTGCTCCCTGGCTGCAAACCCAGCCCTTGGGCTTCTCCAGCTGTCAGACGTCTGTCTGCACGGGTCCATTGAGGCCCCAGCGGCTTCTCAGGGCTTTGGGACCTCGTCCTGCTCACAGAGGGTGGGACTGGGTCCTGGGCTTTGTCACAGGCGCGTGAGGAGGAAGAAGGGGTGCTTTGGGAGCTCCCTGCACAGGGCATCGCTCACCTGTCAGGAGGACCCTGTGATTATTCCCACTTTCCAGGTGGCAAAAGTGAGGCTCTGTCGGGGGAGGTTGCTTGCCCATCACCATCAGAAATGGAGACTCCGCCAGGCTCCTGGACCCCGAGCTGGAGCCCGGTTATGTAACCTGCCCTTGACGGGGCCCTCTTGCTTCCCTTGGTCTCAAGTCCTCAAGTCCCATCTGATCTTAAGACGAGTTCAAATGCCTCTTTTCAATACACTAGAGGACAGGACACTTTGGAGAGGGAAAGAGGTCCCTGGAAGTGTTAGCAGGTGTTAAGGATATCCACGAAGGATGGACCCTTCTAGCTGGAGGGATTTCACTAGGACTCGACGCAGGGAACAAATCTGGAGGCGTCCACGCTGACACCCCCGCCGTCCGATCTGGGACGGGCTCTCTGAGGCGCCAAGGGTACTTTTCAGCCGGCTCTGGAGGGCACAGGTTCCATCCTGTTTTCATCACCTACGAAGAACCATTCCTGCCTCTTCCCCATCTGCCCTCTCGGAGCCTTCGAGGCCCATCTCCCTCTGAGGCTGCATCATATAAAAAGGCTCCTGGAGCTCTTCTGCGGCTGCAGAGAGAGCTTTGATTCTCTGCCGAGAACCCGTACCGCAGGCTCCACGGTGGGAGGCTTCCCTCCGGAGAGGAGAACACAAGGAAAATCATTTCGTCAACTGCGGGTAATTAAGTCGCCACACAGTTACGGAACACGCGTTATGTGATGATTAATCCGCAGGAAGGTGAAGGTATTTTTCATCTTCAAAGCACCCCTCTGCTGTTCATTAATCATCTCAGCCCCGGGGAGAGAAAGGCTGGTTCTCTTCCCGAGAGCAGGGGAACTGAGTCAGCCGTGCCCACCCCGCCCCCTGGGTACCCAGTGGAAATAGCCCCAAGGGGCCACGCTCTGGGGGCAGGGCAGGACTGTGGGAATCAATTCAGGGCAGGACTGTGGGAATCAATTCAGACATGGCTTTACATAAAAAGAAAGCCACCCAGCTCCCAGCTCTGCTCGCGTGGCTGTCATCGAGGGTTCTTCGCATGTGCCTCTGTTCTTATTTTTCTCTGGTACCTGCATTTCCAGCTCGCAGCCTCCCTTGGAACACTGACAGCCTTACCATTTTCGTAGCAAGCAGTTTAAAGGAAAGCACTGTTTTGCTCTCGAGTGCCTTCCTTTCCAATTGGGACAAACTGCTGTAAATAGAGCACATCCGGCTTTGCATTCAAATTGTTGTGAAAGTCTGAGGCTGTAAATACTATTCTCTCGGGGCTCAAGGCAGAATTATTAGTATTTTTTCCCCAGTTCTTGGAAGGAGGGAGAAATTAAACATTTCTTACACTCCCCACCCCTGCCCACAGCTGGCATAGAGCATGAAGCCGTGGTCCTGCACCTGCCGTGGATGAAAGGGGCCCGTGCGGAGGCCGGGACAGGAACCAGACCAGAGCCAGTGCTGGGCTGAGTGGGGGGCGCTCTGAGTGTGCAGGTGGGGGGAAGTCCTCTCTGAATCAGGGCTTCTCGTTGATGTTTTCTCTGGGCAACTTCCAAGAGGAAAGAGCTCATCCTCAGAGCTCAGAAGTTGTTGGCCCAAGCTGGTCCTTTTACACGGGGGAGACTGAAGTGGAGAGCAGATTTCTGGAGTTTCTTTTCCAAATACGTTGTTTCCGACCACAATCTGCTCAGGATCCGACCCGACAACCCCACAGGCGGCCTCGCCCAGATCCTGGGAATCAGTGTTTCTCCCGGGGGTGCTGGGCACGGCTCAGGGAGGTGGGAGCACCGCGGTCCTGGGTCCTTCCTGGAGGAAATGGAGGCCATGGGCATCCTGGGTAGACAGACCCCGCTGGCCCGGCTCACATCCCTGCGTGGGAACTGGCCTGGAAATGAGGATGACAGCAGCCGGATCTCACCAGGCCCGCGGCGCAGGGGTAGGTAAGCGAGGTGCTCGGCGTGTGCCGCGTCAGAGGCGGAGAAGCTCTTCCTGACGGCCACCCGTGCTCCCGCGGCAGCTGACCCGGTGGACAGCTACCTGTTGAAGGCAGTTAAGACACGGATGGCGTCGAGGGCCCAGCCCCACCTCAGGCCTGGGGGGACATTTCTTGTGTCATGGTCCCAAATCGTCCCCGTGGGGCCATCGAGAAGCTGGGGCCCAGGGAGGAGTGACCTTGGCCTTCGAGTGGGCAGTGCTGACAGGGCACTCACGCCCAGGTCTGTCCTGCCTCTGCCTTCTGACCTGGCCTTGCCCAGGGGGGCGATGGCCAGATGGGTGGAGGACCTGTCCTGTCCTCACTTCCCCCTGCCACCCAGAAGGAATGAGACCCCTGCTGGGATCCTACCTGGGCCTGGGCTCCCAGACGACCCTTCCCAATGAGAAAAGAGCTGGGACTGGTGAGGCTCTGTGGTTCGCTGAGGCCGGGGCGGGAGCCACGGAAGCGGAGCTCTCATCACCTGAGGCTCTGGGGCTCCAGGGGCCGGGCCTGGGGCTGTGACTTTCCCCACTCCCCTCCTAGCCCACAGCCCCTCCCGAGGGAGGTGGGAATAAGGTGTCCCATGGAGACCCTGTTTCTGTGGCAGCGCTGGGGAGGGATGCGGAGAGACGGGACTCTGACAAAAGGAATAAACCAAGGGTGTGGCAGGACTTCTGCCTTTGGAGCTGTCCTGTCTCTGCGAGCTCAGCCTGGCCTCCCGCAGACATGGCCCCCGCCGCTGCCTCTCCCAGCCCCAGCCTGACCCCAGCATTGCTTCCCCTGCTAGCGGGACTGAACGGGAAAAGAGGGGAGGAAAGCTGCAAGCAGGCTGGCGTGGGACCGGGCCGCCCGCCGCCCCCAGGCACACACGCTGCCTTTGCCAAGAGGCCCACGAGCCGTCCGGCTGTTTGATTTCGGAAGTGAGTCCCCAGGACTGCTGGCTCAGCCTCTCTCTGGGACTGATGGACGGATTCATTTCAGAGTTTCCCCACACCCTCTGCCCGGCTCTCTGGAGGAATGTGCTGGATGCCAGGTCCGCAGCCCCAGGCCCCGTGCGCAGGTAGGGATGGGACAGAGACACGAACACATATGTGGGCCTGTTCACCTCACCCAACGCAACAGCCCTGTGGGCCGAGATGAGGAAATTGAGGCCCAGAGTCTTGAGAGATGTTCGGTGGACAGAGGCAGCTCCGCCTGGCCCGAGGCCGAGCTCACCCGCTTCTGTTCGCTGCCCTGCCCTGCCCGCCGTCTGTGGACACACAGCACGCCCCTGTGGGGCCCAGGCCCCAGCCCTGATCCAGCACTGCCCTTCCAGCCCCCCTCGTAGGAGGCAGACCCCACCTGAGCGTGAGTGTCGCGGGCCCCCGGCCTGGCAGGTGGTGCTGGGGTGCCTGGGAGCCTGCTGTGCAGGCGGTGGGTGGGCACGGGCAGTGGTGGGAGGTGGGGCTTGGGAAGGGGGAGGGGAACCTGAAAGCCGGGCAGGTCAAGGAGGCCACACCTGGCCCAGCTTTTGGTACTGGTGGCCTGGCCCTGCCCTCGTACTTGTAAGATCTGATCCTGGACCTCAGGGAGCACGGAAACGCTCATTCCACAAAGCGGGGAACCGAGGCACAGGGGAGAAAGGGATCGACCCAGGCCGGCTGGCTGGACGTAGGGGCTCCTGATTTCCTCCAGGAGTCCCTCCATTCACCCCGCCTGGGGGCGGGGCTGAGCCTGCTCCTGGGAAAGCTGTCTAGGGCCAAGGGAGCACAATGCAAGCCGGGGGAGCTCCTCTCCTCCTCTCTGCCCCAGCGCCCCTCCATGGGCTGCAAGAGGCCCGGCTGGCTCTGACCCACGACATACTCTAATGAGGCGTCCATACTGAGCCGGGCCTGGGGCCCGGGTCACAGATGCCTCAGAAGCAGCCGGGTTCAGGAGATGTGGCCTCGTGGCTGGAAGGTGGGTGCCTGGTGGGATGGGAGGGGGCGTGGCTCTGTTGAGGGTTCCGGCGCATGTGCAGGCTCCCCTCTGCTTGCCTCTCTCCACTCAGAGTCCCCCGCTCCCCAAATAGGCCACTGCAGGAGGCATGACCTCCAGGCCTGCCTCAGGCCCCAGCGCAAAACTTCACGCCCTCCCCGGCCTGGACCGCTGTCTGGGGAGAGGCAGAGCCGCTGACGCGTGCTGGGGGCCTGGGGGGAGGTACTGGGGGGCACTTCTGGGGTCCCACTGCTTAGTCATCCCAAACATCATGGTCTGGGGTCCGTGAAGCGTGGCTGGACCACTTCTGGGGACAGGAGCCACTGTTTGGTGGCCATGGCTGGGCAGGTGGGAGGTGACTTGTGGTGTCTGACTTCTGCCGTGGCTTGGGAACCAGCACTGGGTCAGGCTGGGGTCACCATCACGTCCCACCCCAGGGTCTCCAGGGGGCCCCCGAATGGCAGCCGGTCCTCGGGACCCTCCTCCAGGTCTGCAGCAGGATGGGCCCTTCCTGACCTGATCTAAGACAGCCCTTTGTTCTAACGCCACGTTTTTGGCATTAAGATGTCCTTGGTGAACGAAAGGACCGTCTGGAACTCCTGCCTCTAGCTCTTGGGCTTGGTTTTGCCAGTTCAACAACAGTGCAAGTGCTGGGTGCTGATGGGTGAGAAAGGGAAATGAACTTGGCTCCGGCCCTGAACTGAGAGGCCCTTCGGAGAGCTCACCCTGGTAAGGCTGGCTCAGCTGCACCAGCACCCCGAGGGCTGGAGCAGGGATGGAGGGGGCCCTCACACCTGGCTGTGCACGTCTGCCAACCCTGCCACCCTCCTTGGAGGGACATCTTGCACGCACACACTCACAGGCACAGACACACGTGCTCACACACACCCACACGCCCGGGCCCCATGCACCAGCAGCAGCCTCCCGTCCAGGACGGGCAGACCCAGGCTCCTTCCCGCAGCACTGCCACATGCCCAGGAGCGGCCTGTGCCTGGTGGGGACACAGGCTCAGTGGCCCCCGGAGGCCGGACTCCAGGCGGGATGGAGAGCCTCCCGCCTCACTCAGCACAGGCTCCGCCATCTGTCTCCCAGGACGCTGGGGGCGGGTGGACTGCGCGGCCCGTGGTGATAACCACCCACCTGCCTGCAGCTTTCAGGAAGATCTACCACGTGCGGCACCCCCGCTCCCGCCAACAGCCCTGTGGGGAAGCAGGCTGGGGGTCGCAGACCGAGAGCCAGCGCTTGGAGTGCCGGTCAGCTGCCTGCATGGGTCAGAATCCCCGGCAGATTTCTTCAATTCAGATGCCAGAGACCCGCCCGGAACCTGGAGTCTCTGGGCACGCTCAGCAGGGCAGGGGGCTTTGACTTCTTGGAATGTGCTGGAAGACTCTTCCTGCCACACTGACACCTGCAGCTGACCTGCATTCTCGGGCAGCTGTTGGAAAACTAGCATGGCACTCACAAAGGCCATGGACAGGGGCCATGGAGTCACAGCATGGCCTCTGGTCAGTCGGCTGCCCTCTCTGCCACGTCTGGCCTGAGCCCTCTCCAGGAAGGTGGCCGTGAGGGTCACATGTTAGCCCCGAGTGCCCCCTGAGGGCTTCCTCGCCTCCATCACCTGCTTTGGTGTCGCGAGTGTGAGCCCTGGGACCTCAAGGGGCCCATCACCAACCGCAGACAGGCCCCCTGGAGGGTATCTCCCAGGGCAGCATCCGCCTGCCGGGTCCCGCTCATCCTCTGAATCTACTCGGGCCCACGCACAGGGTCGGTCCTGGCCGAGGGGTCCTGTAAGCAGCCAGGTGCAGTTCACCGAGGTCACATTAAAAGTTAATGGTGGGCTTCCCTGGTGGCGCAGTGATTAAGAATCTGCCTGCCAATGCAGGGGACACGGGTTCGAGCCCTGGTCCAGGAAGATCCCACATGCCACAGAGCAACTAAGCCCATGCGCCACAACTACTGAGCCTGTGCTCTGGAGCCTGTGAGCCACAACTACTTAAGCCCGCGCGCCTAGAGCCCGTGCTCCGCAACAAGAGAAGCCACCGCAGTGAGAAGACTGCGCACCGCAACGAAGAGCAGCCCCCGCTCGCCGCAACTAGAGAAACCCGCGCGCAGCAACGAAGACCCAACACGGCCAAAAATAAATAAATTTATAAATAAAAAAAAAAGTTAATAGTGACCAGCTGCGTGACGGGACAGCATTCCTGACCAGAGTCCCGCCTCCCCTGTACGATGGAGCACAGGGATAGACACTGTCACACATGCAGAACCCAGAGCAGCCCGGCACCAGGCAGATCTCGATGGGGTCCTCTCTGAAGCCCATGGCTTGATCACGGAGATTTCCTCAAAGTTTTCTGTTTTGATAAGCCATGCATGGTCCTTATAGGAAGTTTGGATAAATGCAGGAAAATCGAAGAAAACAATTAGAACTACCCAGAAACTAGCACTGTTAGTGTTCCCACACTCCTTTCCAGCCTCATTCCCCTGGTGGCTGCCAGCATGCTGTCTCGGTTCTAGAACATTCACGCAGAGCCTTCCCCCGACCAGCCTCTCTTCCTTGGCCAGGCTCTGGCACAGACCGTGTCTCCTGCTGCTTCCCTGCGCAGCTGGTGGCGCCCGGGGCCCCGCACCTGCCACCCCTCCCCTGTGTTGTTGAGGGTACCCTTGCAAGGGCCGACCGTTAGCACTTCTGTACGGGCAGAGACCCGAGCTCACCCTCGACACCTTGTCCAAGGTCACGTCCCACCTGTCGAGCTGTGACCGAACCTTCTGCTGATTTTGGAGGCTGGGCTCTAACACCTCGGACTGTGGGGCCTTCCCCGCCTGGGGCCCGGGGGATGGTAAACGCTGGGTGAGCT
Organism: Aethalodelphis obliquidens; assembly: GCF_003676395.1. Classification (NCBI taxonomy): domain Eukaryota; kingdom Metazoa; phylum Chordata; class Mammalia; order Artiodactyla; family Delphinidae; genus Aethalodelphis; species Aethalodelphis obliquidens. Next base: position 3,147,833 of record NW_020837951.1, read on the forward strand.
GTGGGCATCGCTTGGGGAGGAAGCTTCTGCCTCGAGTCCAGGAGCGGCAGCTCAGGTGGGGCGAGTGAGACCAGGGTCTGACTTTGTTTGTGGGTGCCCAGGGCCGTCCCCGCACCACTCCACACGGCCACGTGAAGCTGCCACTGGCCTTGCCCTTGAGTGAGGACGATGTGTTCAGAGCATCTGTAAATAAGGGAAGCAAATGATATCACCAGAGGCCACCCTACCTCCCTACCTCGGCCACCCTACCTCCCCCCTCCACTACCACTGTGGCTGATACCGTGTTCTGCGGTGACAGGATTCCCTAGAAATCCACCCAATGCGTGGTGTGCTTTTTGGAGGCCCTGCACCAAACTGTATGGGAAGATGGCTGAAGCAACAACGAAAATCTCATTTCTGCAGACAGCCCTGGAGTCAAAGGCCCTGCTGACGAGGGGCGCAGCCTCACGGGAGACTCGGTGGTAGAGAGGCTGCAGCTGGGGGAGTGCGGCTGGTGAGGCTCCCACGGGCGCCCGGACGCGAGGGCTGGGGTCTGGGCCTCCCGCGCCGACCCCATCCGTGGTCCCTGGGTGGGAGGAGATGCTCAGACATCTGGGCGAGCAGGTGCACGGCTTTCTGAGGCTGCTTTCCTGTGTGCCCGGAGTTGATGGGGGCTGTCCTCTTTCTCCCTCCTCACCTTCCAGGACTGAGGGCTGAAACAATGGCCGAGTACAAAGGAGAGACAGGAAACGGTCACCTGAGGGGCTTTGGGAGCCCTGGGCCAGCTGCCAGTTCCCCACTTGAAGGGGTTTTGCTTCTTCTGCCGCCGATAGCTCTCCGGGTAGGCGGCTGTTCCTTTTTCTCACCGATCGACGTCTGGGCTGGACACAGGGCTCCCTTTCTTTCTCTCACGCTCTGTGACATCCCCAAATTCCCATTGGGTGGGCCTGATGATGGATGCTGGGGTCACAGGGCTGCAACCCATAGATGCACAGACCGTCCTCCAGGCACCGGGGTGCAGCCTCCAATACCGTTTCCTCAGCCCCGAGTCAGCACAGGGGGCAGTTCACCAAGCAGGGACACGGTGGTGCCGACCCTGGGGTCCTGGACCGGGTGTGGGGACAGGTGGGCTTGCCTCCCTGGGACTTACCGTGGGACAATCCCCACTCTACCCTCAGCTTCCCTTTACCCCAATCCCTGTGCATTTTCCCCACAGACTCGTGTTTATTGCGTGTTTGTTTCTTCCTTGTTCATTGCGTTCCCAACCCCCTGAGACTGAGTGCAGGGTCTGGTCCACCCAGTTCCTGGTCCTTGGAAAGCATCTCGCAGAAGTTCATGGGATGAAGAAATGCACAAGCAGGCTCTGGAGATACAGATCCAGAGACGGCCCACCCTTGAGGCGCTCACTGTGGCGGGGGCACTCGGACGTCCACCCAGGAGGTGAGAACGAGGGCGGTGGGAAGACACGGACAAGAATAGTCACAGCGACTCTGTTCGTGATCACCCCAAATGGGAGAAACCCGAGTGTCCATCCACAAAGAGCAGATAAGCAAATTGGGATACGGTCCTACTGTGGGATATTCCTCAACAAACAAAAGGAGCACCCAGCAGCAGAGATGAACTCCCAAACTGTATGAAGAGTAACACGTGCCCGATGTGAATTCCCGTGTGATGCCCCCGCAAGAACAGGAGCAACTGATGATAATGACAGCCGTCGATGAATGAGGGTATCCCTGGGGTGGGGGCAGGGGGGATACTGGAAAGACGCTCCAGGGAACTTTCTGGGGTGATGGGAATATTCCATAATTTGGGGTGGTGTTCACATGGGTGCCTATAATTGTCAAAATTTATTCAATCAAAATCTGTGCTTCTTTTGGTATGTAAACTTTTCCTCAATTTTTTAAAAATGTATATCTCAGAAATAACTAAATTTCCTTGTCAATTGCATTATTATGAACTTTCAGCAAATCTTTAACTATGGTCATTTTTAAGTCTTCTGTCATTTACAGACAGTCCTGGGTGTACTCTGATGCTTTTGCAAAAATGTTCCTATAAAAGCATTTCATCTTCAAGGAATTCATGGAAAAGACTGACAAGTACAGGTTTCTGGTAACTGACTATACTGCTGAACTGAATGAATAAGCCTTTTCAGAACTCTAATGGAAAACTGATGAACTCATAAAAGTGCTAACAAAAGAGCAAGATAAAAAAAAATTAATTACATGGAACTGAGTGAACTGTTAAAGATGATTATAATTTTTGTGACTTTCTGTTTGAATAAAAAAAAAAAAGAAAGAAAGAAATCAGGGACAGTGGCTACCTTTGAGGGAGTGGTGACTGGAAAAGAAACATGAGAGGAACTTCTGTGTTCCTGGAATGTTTTGTTTCTTGATCTAGATGTGAAATACACTGTTCATTTTATGAATTTGCAGGGAGTTGTACACCTATTCTAACTTCTCTGTTCTATATTATTTGTCATTAAAAAGCTAAAGAAATGGCCAAAAAAAGTCTGTTTATGCCTAAAAAAAAAAAGGGAAAACAGAGCACACTTAACGTAAATATCATCCTTGTTCACCCACCAGCAGGATCTTGCTTATGGAGAGAGCTTGCTTTGACCGGCATGTTCCCTTTTATATTCCACTGGTCATTTGAGATTCTGGCCCTGGGTAAGTGTCAAGTCTTTTCTGGTCATTGTCATTTAAAAACTGCTTTATTGGGGCTTCCCTGGTGGCTCAGTGGTTGGGAATCCGCCTGCCGGTGCAGGGGACACGGGTTCGGGCCCTGGTCAGGGAAGATCCCACGTGCCGCGGAGTGACTAAGCCCATGCGCCATGGCCGCTGAGCCTGTGCTCTGGAGCCTGTGGGCCACGGCTGCTGGGGCCACGTGCCACAATTACTGAAGCCCGTGCGCCTGGAGCCGGTGCTCTGTAACGGGAGAGGCCACTGCAATGAGGGGCCTGCGCACCACAGCAAAGAGTAGCCCCCGCTTGCCGCAGCTAGAGAAAGCCCGCACGCAGCAACGAAGACACAATGCGGCTAAAAAGAAAAAAAAATTTTTTTAATTAAAAAAAATTAAAAAACTGCTTTATTAAGATATAATTCACATACCATAAAATTCACCCATTGAAAGTGTACAATTCCATGGTTTTTCTATATTCACAGAGCGGTGCGTCCATCAGCACAATCTAGTTTTAGAACATTTTCATCACCCCTGAAAGAAACCCTGTACCCTTGGCCATCATTCCCGAGCCCCAGGCAATGGCCCATCTGCTTACTGTCTCCACAGATTTGCCTGTTCTGGACACACCACATACACAGAATCACACAACGTGCGAGTTTGTGATTGGCTTCTTCTACTCAGCATAAAGGTTTCAAGGTCCGTCGTTGCAGTGTGTGTCGGTTCTTTGTTCCTTTTTCTTGCAGGATGATATTCCTTTGTACGCATTTACCGCATTTGTTTATCCGTCTGTTGATGGAATTTGAGTTGTTTCCACGTTTCGGCAACTGTGGACACGGCTGCTGTACTGAGGACCTCAGCTCCTGCTTTAAAGCCTCTTGTGTGATTCTTGGAGCCCAAGCGTGGCTGATTACAGAGGCTCTGCCTGGGGGTCCCACAGGGGAACCACCCCCCGTCCCACAGTTCGTGACGGCCATGAACCACAGTCTCTGGGGAGCTGCCATCAGGGGCTCAGACCCCCAGTCACCCTGCTCACTCGTACCTGCGCCCCTAGCCTGACACCCTAGTCTTTAGTCCTGTCATCTGAGGCCTTGGGCAGGTGTCCTCTTCAGGCCCCTCTGCCCAGACTTCCCCATCCGGGAAGGGGAGCCTGAACACATCCCCCTGCCCCACTCCGACCCTGAACCAAAACCCCTCCCTCCACTCCTAGCCGCCCAACCGTGACCCCAGAGTCCATGACCTGGGGCCTTGCTTGGGGCCCCTCACATCTGTGCTGACCCAGCAGACACGTGTTTTTGCATCTCTCGGGTGTGTCTCCAGGAGTGGGGTTGTGGGATCACATGGTACCACTCTGGTGTTGACTTGCATTTTCCTGACGGCTGACGATCCTGAGTGTCTTTTCATGTGCTTATTGGCCATTTGTATATATTCCTTAGAGAAATGTCCTTTGCCCTTTAAAAGAAATGGATTTTTTATTTCTTTTTTTTACTATTATTGGGTAGTAAGAGTTATTTATATATTCTAGATACAAGCCTCTTGTCAGATATATGATTTGCCAATATTTTCTCCCATTCTGTCAGTTGTCTTTTCACTTTCTTGGGTCCTTTGACGTATAACAGTTATTAATTTGAAGTCCAAATTATGTATTTTTCCTTTTGTTCCTTGTGTTTTTGGTGTCCTGTCAAAGGAACTATTGCCTGGTCTGAGCTGACAAAGATGTATGCCTATGCTTCCCTCCAAGAGTTTCATAGACATTTAGGTCTCAGTACATTTTGAGATAATTTTTAACGTGTGGATAATTTTTGTGCACAGATGTGGATACCCAGGGCCGTTTGTTGAAAAGACTATTCTTTCCCACTGAATTTCCTTGGTACCCTTGATAGAAAATCAACTGACCACAAACGTGAGGGTTTGTCTCCAGACTCTCCATTCTATTCCATTGACCTATATGTCTATCCTTCTGCCTGAACCACACTCTCTTTTTTGTAGCTTTATGGGAGGTTTTCAAACCAGATGTGTGAGTCCTGAAACTTGGTTCTTTTTAAAGATTGTTTTGGCTATTCCGGACCTCTTGCATTTCCCCGTGAATTTTAGGATCAGGTTGTCTGTTTCCACACACACACACAAAGCCAGCTAAGATTTCGATAGGGATTACCTTGCCTCTGCGGGTAAACTTGAGGAGTGCTGTCATCTGAACCACAGTAAGTCTTTCATGTCAAGAACATGGAATGTCTTTCCATTTATTTAATTTTAACTTCCGTCAACAAGGTTTTCAAGGTACGAGTCTTGCACTTCTTTTCCTAAATTTATCCCTGGGTATTTTATCCCTTTTACTGCTATTATAAATGGAATTATTTTCACTTGTGGATTGCTCATTACAAGTGTATGGAAATAGCATTGATATATATTGATCTGGTATCCTGCCACATTGCTGAGCTCCTTATTAGTTCTACCAGTCTTTGTAGTAGTGGGTTCCTTGGGATTTTCTACGTACAGGATCATGTCATCTGCAAATAGAGATCGTTTACTTTTCCCTTTCCTTTCTGGATGCCTTTAATTTCTTTTTCTTACCTAATCGCTTTGGCTAGAACCTTCAGTGCAACACTGGATAGAAGTGGTGAGAGCGGACATCCTTGTCTTGTTCTGTATTTTAGGCAAAAAGCATCCAGTCTTTCTGCTTTAAGGATAATCTTCTCGGTGGGCACCGTGGTTTTTTTTTTTTTTTTTTTGCGGTACGCGGGCCTCTCACTGTTGTGGCCTCTCCCGTTGCGGAGCACAGGCTCTGGACGCGCAGTCTCAGCGGCCATGGCTCACGGGCCTAACGGCTCCGCGGCATGTGGGATCTTCCCGGACAGGGGCACGAACCCGTGTCCCCTGCATCAGCAGGCGGACTCTCAACCACTGCGCCACCAGGGAAGCCCCTGTGGTTATTTTTAAATGGTGCCAAAACAAAGTCTTCCTTCACTCTGTCAACAAATCTCTCAGCAACCACGAGTCTCCAGAGCCCCTCGTTCTTCCTGGGCTTCCCCACGCTCCCCCACTACCCTCCTCTGTCCTTGCCTCCTCAAGATTTCAAACGAAACCCACCAGTTACTTCCTACACTGCTCTCAATCCTTCAGCTAAAGTTGCGACCTCAGGACCAACCTGAGTGCTTAGTGCCTACGTCCTCAAGGCAGAAGAACCTCCAGTCCACTAATTGGGGTTCTCCTTGGGGGATGGAAAGAGCAGCACACAGAAACCGACCACAGGCATTCAGATGGCCCCTCCTTTTGGACTTGTGGCTGTATAAATCCTGTAGGAGTGCGTTGCTAGATGGACGGATGAAAAAAAGGTGGAGCATGCGTTCTGACTGAACCACCATCAAGTGTCAGGAGGAGAAACGGAATCTGGGAGCAACACGGACTCTGGCAGAGTTTTTATTACAATTCATGCAAGTTCATTTGTTCAATGAATATCTATTACACACCACTCCCATGCCAGGCACTGGGGAAACAGGAGTGAAGGAGATGGACAGAAGACCTGCCTCTGGCACATAAGCCTCGTGGGTTGGGAGATTTGCATCCATCGGCCCTGTCAGGGCCTGTTATCTGAGGACGCAGCGCCTTCTCTACTAGTCGTCTGGGCTGGGCAGGGCTGGCTTCTCCCAGCTGAGTCAGGTTTGCCAGAGGACTTGCATTACTAGGGACCTGCTATGTGCCTGTGCCTTACTGTGCCCAGGACACTGACCTTGGGAAGGGTAGCTGGCAGAGTAAGACAGGCAGGAGGAGCCACGCTCTGTCTCATCTACACTCTGACGTGACCCTGGGCCTGGGGCTGGAGTGGGGTCTTTGCTGGAACAAAGGCTGGTGGACACCAGAGCTGAGGGCCGAGAGCCATGGGTCCAAGCTCCGGCCTCTGTCACCTGGAAGAGATGGTGTCAGAAGAAGGTGAAGATTAAACATGGTTCCTTAACTGTCAACACGTATTTTGCTCTGTCCATCTGGCTTTAAACAAGCCTGCGGATTCATACTGTACTAACTGCAGGGTTTCACGTGGAGCGTGATAATGGAGGTGCACGCACGCTGATACATTATGAGTGAAATTGATTCTGGATGCGGCGATAAGTGAGGTTTCTGGTGCCCAGGGCCCACGTGGGAAGCAGGGCTGACTGACAGGTGTGGCACCTGCAGAATGACCCCTGGCGACCCCGGGACATCCCAGATCCCGGCTCTGTGCTCTCTCCATGGCCACGGCCACAGTGCTGTGTTGCAACCTCCCCATCCCCCTGGGCCAGCTGGCCGCTGAAATGTGACAGCCGTGCCCAGCCAGACGGGGCCACCATATGCTTCTGGGCCAGCCTCCCTTGTCTCCATGTGGCCTGTGCCCTGGAAGGAGCTGCTGGGATGGAGCGATGGCCCAAGCCAGGGACATCTGTACCATTGTGGTTTAGAGCATCCATCCATGTCCTGGGCAGGAAGCTGGGGGGCAGAGAAGGCAACCCAGACGGGCCCCCGGAGGTGTGGGCCCACGCTGTGGGCCCCAGGAGGAAAGAGCGTGCCCATGAAACCCCACACTCCAGCACGTGGCACACACCACCCAACTAAGACCTCCCCCATTCTGGTCTCACCTTCACTGTCTGTCAATGGCAGCAAGAAATAATATTTTCTGAGACCCTTTTCTCCTCCTGAAGTCTCAGAAAATCAACAAGAAAGACAAGAGTCCACCGGGATCCCCTCGAGGTGCGATTTTCCTGGCATTGGGCTAAATGGGGTTGCAGTTAGCTTTTTTATCTTTATGTACGTGTGTGTCTTGGTGTGTCTCTGTACGTGTGCATCTGTGTGTGTTCATGCATGTGTGTGTGCGTGCCTGCACACACGTGTGCTCTAGTCACAAGCCCAGCCCTTGCCGTCTTGATTTGATGAGCAGAGCGACCACAGAGCATCTTCTCCCCTGGTTCAGGGGCCTTAGTCTGTGCATTCTAAAAGTCAGAGCCAATTTCTATTAATTTCATGGGGTGTCCTTGTGCGATTCTTTTAGCGGAAAGTCTGGCTGACCTCAGACATTGTCACCATTGTGCTGGTGGTGGCTGCACACCACGGAGAGCACCTTTCTTCTCTTTTGGGATGAGAAGAATAGGGCTTCACTGTATAGGGATGAGGGCTGTGTGAGGCTTTGATCAAAGAGGCAGGGCCACCGGGAGATGTATTTAAAGGATTTATTATAAGAATTTGCCCTGATGCAGTCGTGGGAGCTGGTGACACAGTCTACGGGGGGCTCTGGCTTCTGTGTCTACTGGTGGCACCTGAGGTCAGCAGGCAGCCTGTCAGGAAGGAGCGATGGACGTTGGGTGGAGAAGCAGGACACCTGGAAAACTGCTGGGAACCTCCAGGGTGATCTCACAGCCATGGCCTCCAGCTTCAACGCCAGGTGCCCTGCGGGAGATGCTGGAGGCCTTCCTCAGGAGCTGAACACACACCTGGCCCAGGAGTCGGGGCCTGGGGAGGAGTTGGCAGGTGCTGAATTGACCACCCACACCCTCGAGGTGCGCCAGCAGATCAGACAGCCTGTGCCTGGGGCCGACCTTCCACTGAAGCCTTCCGATCCTGGCCATGACTGCTCTTAGGGATCAAACCAACCCACGGCTGTACAGAAAAGGGCAGTAATGCAGCTCAGGCAGGGGACACAGCAGAAATCCACTGCCATCCACCCTGTCAACCTGGCATCTGTACCAAGTTCATCAAAACAGACTTAGTGCCTGAATAAACAGCAAGGTCCATCCCGACGATCTCGTGTGAGGCCACCGACCTCCGTAAAATTGAAAACACACTAAGCTTCTCCCTAGAGTGGGTACAGGGGCCCATTCGTCCCCTCTGGGGCTGTTCGTTCCTCTTACCGCTGAGCCACATGCCCCTTTTGTCTCCTGTGACTTAAACACTGAGTGTATTACTTGCCTATATCTGCGTGACACATTCCCCGAAACTTGGAGGCGTCATCGATACCCCTGAGGACAGGAGTCTGGGGTGGCTTGGCTGTGGGCCTCCACCCAAGGTCCCACAGAGATGCAGTCAGCGGCCAGCAGGTGCTGTCTGCTCTGGAGGCTGGACGGGGGGAGGGCCTTCTGTTACCGAAACAAACTCGGCCCTACTCGCCTGCATATGCAGTAAAGCCAATCTACTGATACTGGGTTGTGGTAAAGGAAAGTGCAGCATTTATCGTCAAGGCGCCAGACAAGGAGAGCGGGTGGCTTGTGCTCAAAAGCCCTGAGTTCCCAGAAGTGTTTCAGCAAAACATTTTTAGAGGACAGGTAAGGGAGGGGGGCCCCAGGGTGTCTGAAGAAGCTCGTGCACAAGTCTCGATTAGTTGATGGTGAGGTCACAGGGTGGTGTCAAAGGGGTTCACAGTATCAGTCCTTAGGCCCCAGTAAGTGTAGGGACTACGTGCTCATGGTCATCTGGTCGTTAATTTCTTCCATCTCGTGTGGCTTTAGCGTCTGTAAAACAACTCAGGAAATGTGCCTCAGATACTGTTGGCTGGGTACTTCAGAGGAGACGCAACAGAGGATAGAGGGGAGGGGGTGTGTTCCAGGAAGGGCCCAGAGGGTCCTGCTCAGTGACGCTCCCACGCACACCTGCATGGCTGTTGCCTTGAGTGGTCAGGTCCTTGCCACATGAGCTTCTCCGAAGGGCAGTTTGCATCCCTCGGAGCAAGGGCTCCAAGAGACTGAGGGGCCAGAAAGGTGGAGGCCACATCTTCTTGTAAGTGGAATCTCAAAAGTGACAACCCATCCCTTTTGCCAGATTCTATCCATTTGTTGGAAGTGAGTCACTCGTGAGCCCTCGCTCGAGGAGAGGGGGTTACGTAAGGCCGTGAATATGGAGAAAAGGGGATCAGCTTTGAGGCTGCCCACCCCCATCTGAGACAGACAATTAACTGCTGTTAACACAACTTAGGTTAGAAGTGGGGACATGGGAGCCGGGAGGTGGGAGAACATTTGGTTAATATGTATACAACACGTGCATATCTAGATATGCAATAAATACTGTGACAATTACACCTCCTTACCTGCAATGGTTATGTGGCCAGACTGCATATTCATAACAGCCTCGCCCACACCATCCCTCATCCCTCTGCCCTCCCCTTAGCTGGTAGGGTTCCTTGCCTGACGCATGGCCCAAATCTTCTTTCCTGAAGTGTCTGGACCATTAAAATTGCCCCTGTGTTAGCCTGTTGTTGTTTTCTGTTTTAGTTGTGGTGCTTTGAGCATCTCAAGAAGGCAGATGCCTCGGAGCTGGGTAATTGAGTTTCTAGAGCCCTGGGGCCTCCCAGATGGATGGAGCCCCAGCCCCAGGCTGCCCCGGGGGATCTGCAGCTGGGTCTGCAGAAGGGATCTGACCCACGGCCACCTTCCTTCCAGCTCCTCTTGGCCGGGGTCATCTCGGGAAGTTTCCCCCACTGGGGAGAAGCTCTGGCTCCAGGCAGAGGCTGTGGCTGCGTGTCCCAGCCCCGTGGAGCGCCAGCCACCCCTTCTGGCTTCCGCACCGCTGGCAGGGATCCGTCCAGGTGTTCCCTCCATCCTTCATCCATTCCTGGAGCCACTATGGATCCGGTGCTTGTTCTCAAATGCCAAGTGAGAACAAGACAGGCTGGGTGGCTGCATGATGGAGCCCAGTCCATGGGGAAGTCGATGCACCCTAAATGATTTAGGGCATAAGTCTGCTTCATGGGCAGCAAAGGCGTGGACGCAGTCCAGAGCGCAAGGCCTCACGGGAGGGAGGGCCCTTCTGATGGGTGTCAGGGAGATGGTCTCCGAGGCAGGGCCCAGGGTAGGGCCTGAAAGTGGGGATGAGCTGCCCCAAGCCTGCGTTCTAGCAGCTGGAATGGACCATGGGGAGGTGGGGAGGGCCAGGAATGACTGGGTTCCTGTAGGTCTGGACCCATCCAGACAGTGGGGACATCAGCGGGCGGGGCACACCACTTTCTCTCTTGGCCATCCCGGGAGGGAGGGTGTCCACTTCACTGCTCACACCAGAGCCTGCGAAACTCCCTTTTCTGACCCTCTGAGATGCTCATTCACCAGGACCGACTGCGTGGAGCCTGGGGACCCGCAGTGTGACCAGCGAGGGCGAATCTGAGGCAGACGGCCCAAAGCTGCTGGTGGGGACACCCAGGCAAAGACCGTGGGACCCTTGAGAGGGAATGTGTGCCCTCCCAGCCAGGCCGGAGCCGGGCTCTTCGGCCAAGGCCGCTTCCTTGGGAAGAAGTGAAGAGCAAATCTGAGGGAAGAGGCCCTGACGCTTGGACAACCCCGTTTCTGGACGTGACCCCGTGCAGAGAGCAGGAAGAGCCCCCAGTGTTGTACAGTGACTTTGAGAGGCCGAGGAGAGGGGCCGTTCTGGGCTGCACCTGTGAAGCCGATTAAGAACCAGCAGTGGTCCCCTCCCAGGCCCTGCGCATCGGGCTGCGCAGGGAGAAGCGTAATTAAGGCCCGTGCAGCTGCAGGATTAGTGATCCAACCCGGGAAGCCTGGGTTTTCATTAGTAATTAGGCCCCTTCTGCAGAGCCGTGCTAACCAGACAAGGGCGCCACGACCTTAGTCCCCAGAGGGATGGTGACACAGCCTGTCTGTTTTGTGGAAACACCGATGGCTTCTGTCACAGCTGTTTGGATGAAGGGACACTGGTGAGAAGTTCGGCCAGAAGGAGGGTGCAGGTCTCTGCTCCTGGGCACCGGGCACTGAAGACTCAGCTCCCGAATCCACCCAGAGCCTGCAGTGGCAGATTTAGTGGCTTTTCTGGGGCGAATGCACAACCGATACAGTGACGAGCTGCCTGGAAGGTGCGTGGAGCCCTGCAGAGACCTCCCTGGCTCCACAAGAGGCAAGAGTTGGGGAAAGAGCAGCCCGTAGGCACCCACACCACACGCCAGGGAAGTGGGCCATCGGCCCCCATGCTGGGCATCAAGAACCCCACGGCCGAGCTGCCGTGTTCTGTGTAAATCACCCTGTGTCGTCAAATCACAGAACTTTCCAGCTGGCCCACCCTGGAGACCAACTCCCCCAACCTCCTGCTTCCCAAAAAGGGCAGCTGAGGCCAAGGGCAGCTGTGCCCAGAAGCTGGTGGCCAAGCCGGGACCAGGGCCCGGGGTTCCTGGTTCTCTGAGCTCTTCCTGAAGCTCACATGAGATGCTGACAGTCACGAGCCCTTACTGACAAAGACATGGAGTGAGTTTCTCCAGGAGGACTTCTTTTGTGGTTTTGAAAAAGCTCAAAGTCACGACACCCTGGAACCCCGCCTAGACGATGCTGGCTCTGGTCTCCTGAGGGTGCAGCTCTCACCTCGGCCATGACCCCCAAGTCTCCACCCTAGAGGCTCACCTCTCGGCTCTTGCTGGGCCCGCAGACCCCCAGTGCCCCCTTCCCGGCGGGCTGCCCAGGCCTCGGCTTTCCCACCTCCTCCCTCCACCCCAGCACCGGTAAGTGGGACATGCAATTCATGGGTAGTTAAGGCCATGCACGGGGCACTAACCTTCCTAGCCAGGCTGCGAACACCCGAGGGCGGGTCGTGGGTTGTTGTTTTTCTCCATTTCCCAGACGTTCAGCCCATAGGAGGGACCCTGTTAGCTCTTGTCCATGTTTTAGGAGCTGCAGGTACTGGTCTGTGCCAGAGGAAATAGAGGTCCACTGGGACAAGCTTTCTGTATGTGAGGTGAGTTCTAGGGCTTTGCTGTACGATATAGTACCCACTTCACTCTAGGGTATCACGCACTTTAAAATATGTGAAAAGGACAGATCTCAGGTTGTGTTCTTACAAAACGAACAGATCACAAGGAAGTCTGGGGAGGTAATGGATATGTTTAGTACTTCGGTTGTGATGGTATCACGGGTGTCTGCATACGTCCAAACTCATCAAGATGTAGTTCACACACACACACTCCTGTGTATAACCAGCGATGACCTCCTCTGAGCACATTGCCCCATACTCTGTAATAACCTGCATGGGAAAAGTACCTGAAAAAGGAATGAATATGTGTCTCTGTATAACTGAATCACTCTGCTGTACACCTGAACCTAACACCACATTGTAAACAGCCATACTCCAATAAAACTGAAAGATCAAAAGATTTTAAAAACTACATAGGGAAGAAAACAGTTGTCTACATTAAATGTGCACGTGTTTGGATATCAGTTACACCTCACTAAAGCTAAAATTGTTCAAGAAAGCAGATGGAGGCCTGTGATGCCTCTGGCACCATTGGCGGACACACTCTCAGGACAGAGAGGTGAGTGGAACTCTTGCCAGACGTCGTCCCAAGAACATGGGGGCCTGATGCCTGATGCCTGGGTCCCATTCACCTCTGCACCCTGAGGACCTTCTGCCCCCTGCCTGCCCTGAGGGAAGCGGGTCTGAAACCAGAAGATTGCATTTGAGTGCCAGCTCAGCACAGCCCTCGACGTTTCTGAACCTCACTTCTCTCCTCTGCGTAATGCATCCGTTAGCTAGACATCTCCCATTGACCTCATGGGCTTATCGAGAGGAAGAAGCCAGCCGGGGCTGATCATGGCAACGTTGCTGGCCACTGTCACCTGGGCCCTGTACACATCACTTTCTACATCTGAGATGTGGTCACCATTGTTCCCATACACGGATGGGGAAAGCGAGGCTCAGAGAAGTGAAGGCACTTACCCGTGGTCCTGCAGAGGTGGCTGCGCTAAGATGCAGCCCACAGTCAGGTCTATTTAGCTCCGAAGTGTGACAGTAACTGTGACAGTGAACAGGAGAGGGTGCCCTGAGAACAGAGGACACACACACACACACACACACACACACACACTCACATCTGCTTGCCCCTCTTCCCGATAACTCATCATGGGGCATAACTGCTCTCTGAGTTGCCTGAAATAAGATGAAGAACTTTCCATGTGAGGTTCTTTGTGCTGAAGAGAATGATTCCAAATGGGGAGTAACCGGCGGTCCAGGGCTCAGTTCTTACGGTTGAAATGAAACGTGCTGACGTGTCAGAGGAGCAGAAATAAAACTACCGAATGTGAGACCCGGAGCAGGTAATGAGGACAAATCAGCAGGTTTTAGAAACGAAATTCAATCGTGTGTCTGTAGCTGCAGCCCAGGGGTGGCCCACACAGCACGAAGGGGGGCTGGAGCATGGGGTGTAGGGTCAGCCCCAGGGCGCGGGTTTACCAGAACCTGTAAGAGGGACCTCCTCGGACCCTCGGAGGCATCTGGCCTCGTCCTGCTTTGAGGCGTTAGACCCGCCTTAGCCAGGCTCCCAGCCAGCACTTTGCACAAAGCCCTCTGTGTTGGTTTGCTCGGCTGCTGTAACAGAGCACCATAGACCGGGCGGCTTAAACGACAGACAGTTACTATCTCACATCCTGGACGCTGGACGTCCAGGATCAAGGTGTGGGCAGGGCTGGCTCCCTCTGAGGCCGTGCTCTCCCTGTGTCCTCACGTGGACTTCCTTCTGTGTCCACATCTCCCCTTTTTCTGAGGACACAGGTCGTACTGGATCAGGGCCGCTCTAATGGCCTCATTTTAACTTGATGACCTCTGTAAAGACCCCGTTTCCTAATACAGCCACACTCTGAGGTCCTGGGGGTCAGGGCCCCCGTTTCCTAATACAGCCTCACTCTGAGGTCCTGGGGGTCAGGGCCCCCGTTTCCTAATACAGCCTCACTCTGAGGTCCTGGGGCTCAGGGCCCCCGTTTCCTAATACAGCCTCACTCTGAGGTCCTGGGGCTCAGGGCCCCCGTTTCCTAATACAGCCTCACTCTGGGGTCCTGGGGGTCAGGGCTGCAGCACATAAAGTTTGGCAGCCACAGTTCAGCCCCTAACACTTCCCTCACCCTGCCTTTCTTCACTCCTGTGGTTTTCGCTCATTCACCTGTGCCTTCTTTGTGCTTGGCTGGACCAAGACAGAAAGCTCTCAGGAGCCCAGCAACCGGTGGACATCAGGACAGAGCGTGGTGGTACCACAGCAGGGTCAGAGCCAGCCCGGCTCCGTCGGCAGTGCAGCCCCCGGGACGCCCGCTCCCTGCTCTGCTTGCACAGAGCAGGCTCTTGAATATTCATTTCTTCAAAACCACATCCCTTCGTGGCTGCTGAGCTGAGCCACTCTGTCCACTTAGGCAGTTCACCATCCAGGATGGAGGGGTGGTACCAAGGCCTGAGAAAAAGGTAGGTCCTGAGCCCTAGTGAGCACTTGTGGTGGCCACCCCACCTCGCAGTGGAGCTGGCGGGGGCTGGAACCTGGGCCAAAGAGAGCCCTCGGGAGGACGGGTGCCACACGTGGAGGGCGGCCACGGCGTGTACCGACATTTAAAACGCACGTGCCCTTTGACCTAGAACCCAGCCCGTTGGAGGACGTCTCTGGAGGTCACTGGAAAAGGGCCCAGGAGTGGGATGGGCTCCACCAGACGGCCACCAAATTCCAGGGGCTTCTCCTAATGGGAAATCCACGCAGTCACTCAGGGATCCAGGCTCCCCTCCCTCAGGACTCCAGCTTCCTCGGTTCAGCCAGCAGAGGAAGGGAGAGTGAGGGCTGCACTCGGGAAGGCCTATGGCCCACCGGGCAGTGGAGTGCATTGCTTCCCCACCCCCACCCCGTGTTCAACTGGCCGGACTCCTGCACGTGGGGGCCCCCAACCCAAGAATGCCTGGGACGCACGGCTGCGTGTGCCCTGGAAGAAGAGGACACAGGGAGAGCACTAGCTGTCTCCGACACAATATTTGCCCAACGTCTGTCTAAAATAATTAAACATTAACTCCAGCTTGAGTGACCTGTGAACAGAGTTAGATACATTTAATGGTGGTACCAGGCGTTCATCCAACATCCATTATTCCATAAACACTTCCCGGGACATCACGCTGTGTGACGTACATATTATGCAGCCCAGAAAAATAACGGCACGTATCGATGTTCATGGATATTGGTTGAACGACAAGATCAGGATTCAATACAGATTATAGAGTGTAATCCAGATTTTGACAATTCAAATATTTACATCCATCGGTATACATAAACATAGAGAATTATGGAAAGATTTTCACAAAAATTGAAAAAGATATCTATAGCTTTGTTGGCAAGTGTCCCTTCAAGAGACGGAGCTGGTTTCGCCTCCCTGGGAATGTGGGCTGGGCTCGTTTCTAATGAGCAGAGTGTGGAAGATGAGATGGGGAATGACTCCAGGTACTTGGTTTAAGTGGATTTTCACCCTCCTCCCTGCTTCCTCCCCTGGACCGTCTGTGCCTGGGGAAGCCAGCAGCCTTGTCGCAAGTTCACCTAAACAGCCCTAGGGGAGGCCCATGCCATGTGGCAGGCCATCTTGGAGGTGGCTTCTGCAGCATCTGGAGAGGGTAGAGGCAGAAGCTCTCCTCTGAGCTGCTCTTGAATTCCTGACCCTCCAAAACCGTGAGATGAGAGATGTCTGTCAATGAAGCCTCTACCTTTGGGGGTAATGTATTACGCAGCAGTAGCTGACTAACACACCATCTTTGCAAAGTGAAGGGCCAAGACTCTGACCCTGCCTTCCCCTCTCTCCCCTCTGTGTCCACTCAGAAGAATTCTGAGAGCCCCCTGGCTGGACTCAGGAAGTCAGCTGCGGCCAGGTGGCCTGACTGTAGTAACTGACCACCTGGGTGTAAAACGCCAACCATGGCCTCTCAGGGCCTCTCAGGGAAGAACTGTGGCCCCAGGCCTGCCTCGCTGTCCTCCCGCAGGGTCCCCCCAATTCTCCAGTCGTCCCACTCCAAGGCCCTCAGTCTGGACACAGGCCTACGTGAGTCATCATACCATCGCTTCTCGCAACCCCGTACCACGTCTACACCAAGCACAGTGAGAGCCTTCAACACGTCCTTGCAGGACGGACAGAGAAATGCAGAGAAAACCTTCTAAGATTAACGTGTATGATCTTTGAAAGTGGGGAGAATAAACTCGCTAAAAGCAAGTGGGTTGATGCAAGGATTCCACTGGAGCAGAAAGAGAATTAGTGACGTGACAGCTCCACACGCTTGGGTGCTGGGCGCCGCCCCTGTGCCTGGGCTCTGCCCACGTCACCCTCTCCCCACTCCCCTGCTAACTCCCAGGATGCAGAGGGGCTGTTTTCCTGGAGCCGTTAGCGGGCAGAAATGGGCTTGCTGCTTGGTAAGAAGAGCTAGTCCAAAACCGCAAAAACGCAGTTAACAGAGCTGGACAGGGAGTCTGTCCTGTCCCTGGACGGTCCCCGCCTGCTAATGGACCTTCCTGGAAAGGCCACTCAGGGCTGGTCCCCATGCTCTGTGATGGGCTGAGGAGGCGCTGAACAGTTTGAGGGCACAGCGTATATAAGAACCACTTTCCCAAACTCATTTCCCTTGCGGGCCTAGCGTGTGCAAGGGTGGCCCGTGCCTCACCTGGTCCAGGGGTCGGAGGGGGGAGGAGGTGACGGAGGCACCAGCGGGCTCCTAGTGGCCTGGAGCCTGGTCCGCCTGCCCTGCACTTACCGGCCACTCACCTGCCCAAGGGCTTAGGGCTAGGTGGGCAGTGGCACCAGAGGTCTGGGCTGGTCACTGCCTGGGGGACCCCGGGCCCTCCTTTCACATCCTGACCCATTTCATCCTCTGTGATGTGAGGCTGTGGGCGGCCCCGTGAGCTCTGGAGATGCCCTGTGAGGGATGGTCCGGGGGATGGTTTGGGAGCCAGGCATCCCAATGGGAAAGCAAAAAAAAACGCCCCTGGGTTCCTCCCAGCCCTGGATGGGGTGGAAAGGGGTCCCAGGGAAGGAACGCTCAGCCCCGGGAGAACAGTGACTTTGAGAGGGAAGTGCAGCCACGCAGCCCCCATGATCGAGCCTCCTCGGGGTCGGGGAGAGTTGGGCACCTGGTGGGTGTCCTGAGTCTCGGGTCCCTCCACTAGAAGACTGGGGGCAACACAGCCTCCCTCAGAGCTGCCTGAGGACGGGAGGAGGGGAAACAACACAGCAGAGCACCCCAGCTCGGAGACGGAGGGAGGGCAGGCTTCCAGCCGCCCCCCAACGCAGCTCCACACGCCCTCTATACAGTAAGCCTTGTTTCGTCATCAATTTTGTTTGTTTGTTTGTTTTTTTGCGGTACGCAGGCGTCTCACTGCCGTGGCCTCTCCCGTTGCGGAGCACAGGCTCCGGACGCGCAGGCTCAGCGGCCATGGCTCACGGGCCCAGCCGCTCCGCGGTATGTGGGATCTTCCCGGACCGGGCCACGAACCCACATCCCCTGCATCGGCAGGCGGACTCTCAACCACTGCGCCACCAGGGAAGCCCTCGTCATCAATTTTGAAAGAGGCTGAAGCGTTCCTCAGCCATGCCATCTCTGCCCCGCGACCTCTAATGAGCGACTTGGCCCCGTGCTCATCCCTACGAGCTCATCTCTGCTGGAGAAATATGATTCCATCCAGGTGTCCGCCTTCTCGTCTCAGGATTTCTCCCCCACGACGAGAAAGAGAGCATCTCCTTCTGTTCATAAAACGCGTGCCTGTGAGCAGGAGGCGGCCCGGCGTGGGCAGCTGCTGACGGCTCGGAGGACGAGGGCCAGGAGGCCGTGCAGCCCGCCTGCTGGACACGCATCCGTGCCACCCCCGATTCGCAGCCTCAGCCCGGCCAGGCTGCTCAGATCTTCCTGTCATTTGATTAATCAAGGGAGGAAGGGCTTCTGGGAAGGCAAAATTATTTTTTCTATAATTCTTCTATAATAATTTTCTAAAATTATTTTGCTGCTTTCTCAATATCTGAATTTTTCACAGTGCTAAATTCTTCTTCCTTTTCCTTAAATCAAAAACAAGGAAACACACTGGGACAATTCTCTGTTTATATACATTCCCTCTTATTCGACCTCAAAGGTGTACTTCCAAAAAAGCAAGATGTTTTTGGACCAGACCTCGATGATTAGAAAGGGGAAAATAAGGCCTGGATTTCAGCAAAACATCGGCGGCCTGACTT
This sequence comes from Aethalodelphis obliquidens, assembly GCF_003676395.1. Lineage (NCBI taxonomy): Eukaryota > Metazoa > Chordata > Mammalia > Artiodactyla > Delphinidae > Aethalodelphis > Aethalodelphis obliquidens. The sequence goes on from NW_020837951.1 coordinate 3,166,432, forward strand.
GTCTCCCCCTTCTCCCGTGTCCTCACAGTAGAGGGACGATGCAGGTCCTAACTTCAGAGCAGCGCCCTGCCCTGTGTGGGGCCTGGCCCGGTCTCCCGCCCCAGCTCAAATGCAACGCAAGGCCGCCCTGGAGTTGACTGCCGCGTTTGCTGACGCTACGCAAGACCAGCTAGAATCCTGCCGGCCTAAGTGGCAGAAAGTGGGTCCTGCTACTGGCTTCCACTCGTCAATTGTAACAAATTGGACACTCGCCTTCTGTACTGAAGGGAAATGAAGACCTCGTGGACGGGAGCTGCAGGAAGCAAGACCTCCAGGAAGGCTGGAGGGAAGTCCAGGGAGCCTCCTGGGCCTGGAGCATGTCTGGTGCGGGCAGTGGGTTTCTTCCCAACCCCGTCCAGGAAGGTGGTGGGAAACGAGCATTTCAGGGCCCCTCTGGGCCAGGCTGGGTCTGAACATTCAATATCTGGGACTCACTTTCTCACTGACATCTCCCAGTGCAGCCCAGAGAAGTAATGCAAGCTGTTTAAGGTCACACAGCAGCTGAGCAGCAGAGGCGGAAGCCCACCCTGTTGCTAGACCCCCACCCCGATCTCCCCAGAATTTCTCAGGGTCTCCCAGTCAGTCCCCAAAAGGCCCTCTGGGTTGGATGCAGAGATTAAAGGCACCCCTGGGATCTAGGACAGTCCCCAGAGGCCTCCAAGTCCTGTCTTGTCTGCAGGACCCGTGAAAAGTCAGGTCTCGGCACCTCTGTTGATGGCTGTGAGCTTCACTTACTTCCCGGAGCCCTGCTTCTGCATCTATAAGAGGGGAGCCTGGTGGTTGGGAGCGTGGCATGAAATGTGGAAATGATTGGTAAGCCAGAAATGATTGCTAAACTCTCACGATTCTGAGCGTGGCGAAGCCCCAGCACGGCTCTCCCGGATGTAAACGTGGCCTCTGCCACCCACAGCTCTGATCTCAGGCCAGGATAGAGGGGCGCAGGCTTGCAGCACCCCCGTCTCTTCACCCCCGTGGAGGCACAGCGGTGTCAGCCCTGGGAAGGGCCCAAAGCAAAACCGTGCAGAGCAGGAAGGCTAGGAGGGCCAGGCGGGGGCTCGGGCAGCGTCCCTGGGTTTCACGGTGGAGACGGCCACTGGGACCTGGGAGGCCATGTGACTGTGCTGAAACCTCCCGTGGGAATAGGCAGCGGAGAGTGGGAAGACAGTCTGGCCTAAGACTAAACTTGAGAAGAGATTCAGGGGGAGGGCATCCCTCGTGAGTGTGGGAGAGGGTGGAGCAGACATGTGCCCCTCAAAACATGCTAACTGCCTGGCCTGCCTGCCCGAGGGCCACCTCCTCCAGGAAGCCTGTCGGGACTCCTGCATCCCAGGCCGTGACCCCACCTTCAGAGAAGCATCCCAACGGCAGTCCCAGTCTTTGCCTTCCTCCTTCCAACATCTTAGGCAGGTGGGTCCATGATCCTCGACAGCTCTGGCTGGAATTCCCCACTGTCTCCAACAGCTCAAGGTCTGGAGCTCTGGGAGCCTGAGCGCTCCCCTCCCACCTCCCAAGGGCCTCCCCCACCCCTGGGAGTTGCCATCCGGGACTGAGGACCTTCTCTCCTGCCTGCTTCCTGCTGAGCTCCATCTGAAGACTCTTGGCCTCAAGGAGGTAGGGGGTAGAGAGGGGAGATCAGCTTGGGGGTCAAAGGTGCCAGGCCAGATATTTCAGCCTAGTCCAGCGTCCACGGGCACTCCACGGGACGATGCACTGCCTTCCTTGGTAAATGCTTTTCCTGCTGATACCCGGATCCCAGAGCAGCGGCTGGGCCTCCCACAGCTCATGGCAGCTGGGCTCTCCGAGGGGGCCCAGGTCTCCCCACACGGCTCTTCTCGATTCATTTGTCCCCTTTTCCTACTCGGCTGAGGGCCAGGGAGGGTGCAGGCTGTGTCTGCTTCCACATTCATCCACTGACCGCACGTGAATGAATGAATGAATGAATGAATGAGTGAACGGAGGCCTTGACGGATGCCTCCCCCGGGCTCCGACAGGCTGGGGTGTTCATTGAATTCTAGCAGGATGACACCGATATCACCATAGCCGGTAGGGCTGTCTCATACCTTCAGCCTCCATCAATCTGCTTTTAATAATAAAGTGACAGTAAACCCCACACGGTATCTGTCTTATTAAATTGAAATGGAGACAGTTAAGGTCGACTGAGTTCTTGACAGCTGTGGGCGTGCCCACGGACGCTGGACTAGGCGGAAACGTCTGGCCTGGTGCCTTTGACCCCCAAACTGAGCTTATGCTGAGCCTGAGCACTGCCTGCCCTTCCCTGACTCTCTCCTGACCTTCAGGTCGGGGAGTAGGTCCCGTGGTGTTTCTCGGAGCAGCTCTGATATTGACCCAGAGGAGCAAGGGTGGAATCGTTTATCATCCAGTTAGTGGTGTCAGCAGAGTCATTATTTAAATGACCAGACACGTGTATAATCCATCTTTTTATTTTTTTTGCGGTACGCGGGCCTCTCACTGTTGCGGCCTCTCCCGTTGCGGAGCACAGGCTCCGGACGCGCAGGCTCGGCGGCCGTGGCTCACGGGCCCAGCCGCTCCGCGGCATGTGGGATCCTCCCGGACCGGGCCACGAACCCGCGTCCCCTGCATCGGCAGGCGGACTCTCAGCTGCTGCGCCACCAGGGAAGCCCACGTTTCAGTCTTAGAGTCCCCGAAATCTCAGTTTTCTCTGCTCTGTTCATCCCGCTGAGACGGAAGTGTGGGGAGGTGTGGGGAGGTCAAAGCAGCAGCAGCAGTAGGTTTCTGCTGAGCAGGCAAAGTCCCGCGTCTGCGTCTTGCTCCTGTTCACAGTGGGGCGTCGCTCGTCCCCGCCCCCCAGCCCCCAAGCCTCTCGCTGTCCTTGTCAGCACCTTCCCCAGCACGTCGGGAGGTGTACCCTCTGGCCTCTTCCTCCGGCTGTGAGCTTCCTGGGATGGGGCAGGTGACGCCCAGCGCTGGAAGGGGTGGGGGCTCTGTGGATGCTCCAGGGAAGACCCTCCGCAGAAGCCTCCTGGCCAGGGGATCTCCATGCAGCCCACTGAAACGGCTCCTCCAGCTGTGCTCCAGTTTTGAGAGTTGACCTAGAAAAAATGAGGGGGTTTCGTCTGCTTAATCCGTTTCATCGGACCCACCCCTTGCCCCAAGCCAGCATTCCATTCAGCCAGGACACCCACATGGTTCCTCTTAGACGTGACTGTTCAGTGGGCATTTGTCTGAGTTCCATGTGAAGGCAGACTCAGGGCATCGTGGCTGCCCGAGTCCAGCTCTCAGCCCCTCCCCAGCACATGCTGCCCTCCCTTGGGCCCACCTTCCTGCCCCATGCTGGTCAGAGCGCTGCCTCCACCCTCTGTCTCTCCCCCTCCCCTGTAATCATCTCCACCATCACCCACCCACACAGTTTGATGTGACCTGTTGAGCCCATCACATCCTCCACCCATCTCCTAAACTCCCATCACCTTGTATTTTCCTTATTAGCACTTTCATACTTTTCCTCTCCCATGAACGAATTTTGTTGGTCCCTTTGTTTTTTAACCCTCAGCCCCCAGCACCAGGCTGGGCACATGTGAGGCGAGTGAATCCTGCTGCTGTCTGACTGTGGAAAGGAAGTGGCTGTAGCTACAAGCTACAGGAAAACAGTGTCTCCCTGGGGCATCTGTGCAGGTGGGGCAGGTGTTCTAGAGGCACCTCCTCCTTCCCCCACACCACACCCTTTAGCCAAGACTCCCTTTCTTCCCACCTGGTAAACCCAGTGGCCATCTGGACCCAATTCTATTCTCTCTGCCTGGTTCTGCAAGGGAACTCATCACAACTCATTATCTAAAAATACATTTCATGAATGATCACACTGACTTGATCGCATCTACTTGGGCACTGTCAGCTTTCATAACCCTCGGGGATCACACTATAATTAAATAGCTAATTGTGAGATTCATTTAATGTCTCTCTCACATCTGAGGGCAGCCATCCTGCCTGTCTATTCACTGCTTCATCTCCCCTCGTCTAATACTCTGCCTGGCGTATTTACATTCAGCGAATAAATACTTATTGAATGAATGTGTTGAGGAAAACCTCTTGGAAGGAGCAATTAAAAAAATAAACATAGCTTCCAGCCAAGACGGAATAACAAAAACCAAACTATTCTCCCTCTTGAAGCAACAACACACACAAAAACCAAAACTGAAAACAAAAATGAAAACACTGGATGAAATATCTCAAACGATGGTTCTAAAGAATTTGGACATCAGATGAAACAAAGCAAAAAAATATATACCCTGAAAGATATGAAACAAAGGAAGTAAGCGCTGTGATTTTTCCAGCTTGCTACCCATGGAGAATGTCCAGGATGTAGGCAGGAAGGGAGCTCAGGAGACCCCAAGGTCTCTCAAAGTGGAGGAGCTGGAGCTAGGAATTCAGGGAGGCCAAGGCAGCTGGAAGTCTGCAGGGGAGAGAGCTGCAGAGAACCCCAGACATCAGCAAAGGGGCCCACGAGTTTTCAGCAAATCAACACATATATGTGAGGAAAAGACCTGAGGACAGGGGGGAAAACCACCCAAAAGGACTGCAGGGAACAGTCCTGGGAACTCATGCAGGACTAGGATCGATGCCTGTTTCTACAACCAGGGTATAAGACATCATAAGTCACAGGGGCATCAAGTGGCATACTCAAAAGGGTATTGAGATAAAATAGCCTTAGACTAAATGCTGCTCTGTTTTCATCTGAAAAAGCTCACCAAAAGGATAAAATGTTTGCAAGGAACTTAATGTCCCGGAGTGAGCTCAAAACTCTGTATAGGATTATATATAACCTTACCATTAACAAGGTAAAATTCATGATATCTAGCATCTAACCAAAACTTCCTAGATATGCAAAAAGCAAGAAAATACAACCCACACTGAGGAGGAAAATAAGTCAATTGAAAGTGACCCAGAAATGACACACATAATAGAATTAGTGAACAAGGAGTAAAGAGTCTAATTGAATTCCACACATTCAAGATGTTACAGGGGCTGCCCTGGGGGCACAGTGCTTAGGAATCTGCCTGCCAATGCAAGGGGCATGGGTTTGAGCCCTGGTCCGGGAAGATCCCACATGCCGTGGAGCAACTAAGCCCGTGCGCCACAACTGCTGAGCCTGCGCTCTAGGGCCTGTGAGCCACAACGACTGAACCCACTTCTCTTGTTATAGAGCCCATGCTCCACAACAAGAGAAGCCAACGCAATGAGAACCCCACACACCGCAACAAAGAGTAGCCCCCGCTCACTGCAACTAGAGAAAGCCTGTGCACAGCAACAAAGACCCAGTGCAGCCAAAGATCAATTAATGAATTAATTTTAAGAAAGATGTTACAGGAAAAAATAAACATATTAAATAGAGACATGGAAGATACAAAAAGAACCAAATCAAACTTGTAGCCATGAAAATTATAATATCTAAGATGAACTCTACATTAGATAGAATGAATAGCAGTATTGACCTTGAAGAATAAAAGATTAGTGAAATTTAAGACACAGCAATATAAACGTCACGAAATAAAACACAGAGAAAGAAAAAGACTGAAAAAATAAATAAAAGTGTCAGTGAATTGTGGGGCCCCTTCAAGCATCCTGATAAATATGGAATTGAAGTCCCTAATGGAGAGAAAAGAGAAAGTGGTCAGGAAAAAAATACTGAAAGAAATAAAATACAAACATTTTCTAAATTTGGTGAAAACTATAAATCCACATACCCAAGAATCTCAATGAATTTCAAGCACAAGGAACCCCAAGCGCAACTATACCGAGGCATAAAATAACCAGATTTATTTAAACCTGCAATAAAGAGAAAATCTTAAAGGCAGTCAGAGCAAAAAGAACACATTACATACCAGATAACGAAGCACAGCAACAGATCTTTTGCCTGAAACAATTCAAAGTATCGGAGAGTGGAGTGACATCTTTAAAGTCTGAAAGAAAAGCAGAACTGTCAAGCAGGAACTCTTTTACCAGGAAAAATATCTTTAAAAAATAAAGGTGAAATAAAGAATTTTTCAGACGTGCAACAGCAGAAATAATTCACCACCAATAGACCTGCGCTACAATATGTGTTAAAGGGAGCCCTTCAAGCATAAGGAGAATGAGACCATGCAGAAATCTATTAAAGCAAAAAAAAAAAAAAAGTATTATGTGGTTTATAACATACGTAGGAGTAAAATGTATGACAGCAGTAGCACAAAGGCTGCGGAGGGAGAAACTGAAGGACCCTTGTAAGGTGCTTCTGCTACAGATGAAGTGATGTTTCTAGGAGGTAGACATCGATAAGCTAAATATGTGTACTATAAATACCAAAGCAACCAATAAAATACTACAACAAGGGTTCATAGCTAATTAGCCAGCAAAGGGGTTTAATAAAATTTTCATTAAAATCACCACTGATTCTTTAAAAAGCTTAAAAAGAGGACAAAGAGAACAAAAATATAGAGAATAAATAGGAAAAATATCAAGATGGTAGATCAAAAACCAGTCTTATCAATAATCACATTAAATGTAAATGTCCTAAAAACCACCAATTAAAAGGCAGAGATTGACAGATTAAGTAAATAAGCAAGACCCAGGGATATCTGACTTATAAGAAACCCATATTAATATAAAGGCAGAAACAGGCTAAAAGAAAACAGATCAGAAAAGATACATTATGCCAATGTTAATTGAAACAAAGATGGTTTGGCTATACTAATATAAGACAAAGAATATTTCAGAGCAAAGATACCACCAGGGATAAAGAAAATCTTTTCATAATGATAACAAAATTAATTCATAAGGGGGCATAATAATCTTAAACTATTATGCACCTAATAACAGAACTTCAAAAACACACAAAGCAAAGGCTGATAGAACTGTAAGGGAGCTGATGGCTGGAGGTTGTGTGCTGACCTCTCCCCAAAGTTGGGCAGCCAGGCCATCCTGAAGGGGGTCTAGCTGGTGCATCTCTGTGTCCACCACTGGGTCCTGGAGTCCTTTGAGTCCACCTAGATTGGGGACAGAAGGGCCTCTGGCCATTTGTCCTGGGATTGAGCAAGGACTAGATGGGCTGAGGGAGCAGAGTAAGGCTGGGCTTCCCTGTTACGTGTCGTTGCTTTGCTTCAAGCTTTAAATGTGCTGGTTTTTGAAGCATGTGCCCACCCAGATCTACTGGAGTCCTAGACCCCCGAAAGCTGTCTCCTCAGAGGGTGAGGAGTGTGCAGGAAGGGGTTATCTGTTGCGACATCACAGGTTGGAGAAGCAGCTCCTGACTGGGCGTTCGACAAGAAGATAATAATAACTGCATTGAAGGATGTTGTGATGATGCAACAAAATCATATACATAAAATGCCCCATAAGCGGTGGGTTTACTTGTGTGAGGCCAAAAAGACCTTGCCTCATTTCTTTCTCTTGTTCATTTACTCTAAATATCCTGCTGGGGACAGATAGGTGTGAGGTCCCTTCCACTCTGAGTCAGACCCTGGACAGCTTTTCAAGTTATCTCTGGGGATCACACATGCCCTTTGGTACCAACTAACGACACACTAGATGTGATTCCCGCTGCTGTCTGCTTTCCACTCAAACTGGTGCCCAAGTGCTCTCCCGGGACCACCATGTGTCAACCAGGAATTTTACTTTCTGAGCCCTGCTGACCTGTGGCTGCTCATCCTATAGCACAGGTGCCATACATCTTCCTGTAGATATTTGCTCCATCCCCTGACAGCATGATCCGGTCAGAGTCTCAGGAGGGTCCATCTGACACTAGTGGTTTGTAACACTGAGGTTTTCCCAAGGATATTAAATCGTTTGCGCAGTGGGACACAATTCCTCCCATCCCTGAGCACAGGCCCCTTTCCAACGTGACTCAGCAACTCCTTTGTGGAACTTTTTGCCACTCTTATGTCTTTCTGCCCCTCGCATCTGGGCTGACCCCTAGGCCTGCTGTGACAAGGAGATGGCGGTAGACAAGGCTGTGGGATCTGGGTGGAGGGGTGGGGGCGGTGTCTCACACTCAACTAGCTGTCCTGGGACAGCACACGAAGGGACCCGGACTTGGAGGGGAGAGAGGCCCAGCTGACAGTCGGTCCCAGCCAGCCGGCACGTGGGTGAGGCTGTCTGGGACCATCCGGCACCACCAACTGCTAGATGTCTGCAGCTGCAGGAGTCACCCAGGTGAGGCTGGTCCAGACTGCTGCCCTACAGAATCCGGGGCAAGTAAAACGGTGGCCGATTCAAAGCCGGGCGTAAAACTGCCCCTCCCAGGAAAATCCCTTGACTCCCCCCGCGACACACTCCCTCTCTCTAAGCTTCTCTGCTTCCTAATAAGAACCACACTGTTTACCAGTTAATTTCTTCTCATCTGTGTTGTCTTTGGTGTTGTTTAACGGGCATACATCTGATCTCCACAACCAGACTGTGAGTAATCCAGGATTGAGAATTTATGTACAGCCGGAACTCAATCAACAGCTGTTTGCTCTCACTCACCTTTCTTATGAGTAATACAGAGACCTCAGCTGTGGAGGGAAAAGGCTGGGCACGTTTTTGTTATAGGAATTCAGGGGTCACCATGCTCAGTGGTGAAGTGCTGCTAAGCACGGTGCCTTTGCACGTGAGGTCAGGGTGGAGGGAACCCAACCATGCGGTAGGAGGAAGGGGGCGTCCTTGTCTATAGCTTCAAGCTTCCTGGGTGTGAGGGGCCCCAGCTCATGATTCCACCAGCTGTCAACATGGATTATTCCAAGACTTTGTTTCTACAATGGTGTTTCAACATCTTAATCAAATTATGCCTGAAGATCTTCAGTGAATACAGCCCTTGCTGGCAGAGCAATTGCAAAATGTTAGAAAAGAAATGACAGAGTGAGGCTCCCAGAAACAGAATGAGATGATCGCAGGCAGAGAGCCCCCGACTTAGAACAGGGGGAGTCCCTGGAGGGTCCCAGCTCTCTCTGCCAGAGGAGGGGGTCACCCCCAGGTGCAGTGTCGAAGGAGTGGGGTGATGCCCACACTAGAAGTGGCCTGCGAAGGTTGCAGGAGGGCAGAGGCACGGGAGGCCATGGGGGGGGGGGCAGGTGCACAGCAGGCCATGCCGGGAGGGAACCTGGAATGTACTGGCTTCTTCCTCCATTGCAGCCAGGGGAGGCGCTGAGAAGCCTGGGCAGCATTAACCTTGCCCTTCACGGCACGTGTCCATTAGCTGCCGCGGACACGGCACGTGTCCATTAGCTGCCGCGGATGCCGCCCTCAGCTTTCCCCACCCTCCTCCACGCCAAAGCCCAGAATATTGACTGTTAGTGTTGACTGACAATGGATCTCCCCGTGGGCCTCACAGGGTCCGGGCCAACTGCACGCAGAATAAAGCCACAAGTTTTCAGCCTGGAAATGTGGGTTTTCCGTGATTTGGCTCCAGTCTCTGGTTTCAGGTATGTGGATGGAGTCATGAGCTGGCTGAGATGGGGCCGAGCCCTCACCCCACTGAGCGGCTCTGCACTCAAACCTGACTTCCCCCGGAACTGGTGGCCCCCAACTCCCCAGCAGGAGGGGCTGCACTCCCAGGACCCCAGCCTCCAGGAGCTGGCTTTCCCAGACTCCACCGTAGAACGCCTGGGACCCACGCGGGTCTCCTTCCGTCTGCTTCAGAAATCGGGGTGCAACGGGGCTGCCTACTTCCCCTGGAGCTTGGGTACTGGTTGTCTCGGGGGCCAGGGACTCGGCGCGCTCTGCCCCTCTGCTCACGGGCTCCAGCCTGCACAGGGGTGCCGTTGGCTAATCTGCAACACGCACGACCGCAGCTGCCGCCTTTTTCAGCCACCAGCGGGGTGGAGCTTTTAGAACTGGGACGAGAGTTGGATACGGAGCAGAATTAGGGAAAAACGATCGCTCCTCGTTTCCAGCCGTGTTTTGATCCGGTAAAGCAGACTCGGTCATTGAGGCCGGAGCAGTCTTGTCTTTCCCGACCACGTTGGAGAAACAGAGATGCCTCGCTGCAACTGTGGGAAGAAGATTGAGGCGTCGCCCGGGCCTGGACTGGGTCTGGGACACAGGGCTGCAGTGTTATTTCACTGCCCTGAGCCCCGGGTTTCTCATGTGCTCGGGGGCGGGGGGCGCGGGGAGGGGGAGGGGGAGGGAGGGTGTAAGATGACCTGCCCCACAAGGTGGTGGGCTGTGAGCTCTGGGGGCGTGGCCAGTGCCCCCCTCACCGATTTCCTTGCTTTTCAGCTTCCACTGCAGAAATGCGGGCTTTTCTGACTGTGGTCCCCAGTCTCGGGCAGCGCCGTGGGCTGACGGCACCATGCCTACCATTAGAGGAGTCTGGGGAGATGGAGGGGTGCCTTGGACAGTGTAAATGAGGACTTCAGCCGCCGTCTCGTTTACGTTGGTACAAAGGGATTTATGGATTTCATCGTAATAATTTTAAGACTTACTGCTAAATTAAGTAGACTTATTAAGCCCTGGCAGTGTATTTTTGTGTCCAGCATAGAAGCAGCCTTGACTGTCACGAAGGATTTTCGCCCACCGAGCTCGGTGACGGGACAACCGAGCAGAGCAGTGGCGGCCCCACGGCTGGCCGAGAGCGTCGGGATGTTTTTTCCTTCTTTTCTTAACACTGGTGCCTGGACTTTGTAACACCTGCCTGCGGGCGGAACACAAAGGACCTGGCCCTTCAAGGGGACTCACGTGTGTCTTTGGAAGGGGAACCAGTGGAGCAGAGGAGAGAGAGCCAGCCTCCTCCCGAGGGGCCAGCACTGATGGAGGTGGAACACAGTGGGCAGGGCCCAGGCCAGATCACCTTCCCCGTCTGCACTCTTCTCCTCCTGGGGCCGCCAGTGGGATGCGGAGCTGAGGGTGTGACTGGGGACAGGGGTGGGTAGCGGGTTTCCCCACGGGTGGGCTTTGCGTGCTGAATGTGGGTGTCTGCGTGGTGAGCGTCTTCAGTGACTTCTAGAAAAATGCCGCACAGATTCTCCCAGCCCGCTGAGCCTGGGCTGTGGGTCTGCCCTGGGGAGGAGTGTCGGTGGGGAGGACGTCTCCAGCGTCGGCCTCAGGGCACCGCTCTCATTCCAGGGAGACTCACGCAGGGGTGACGCTCTGGCCCTTCACTGTGGACCACGCGGGGGTGGAGGGGATTGAGAGGCGGGAGAAGATGTGACCCACTCCAGAGCTCAGCCCTTAAAGACCACCTGTCGGGGCTTGGAGTGTGGCTTCGGAGGAGAAGCCAGCTGGCATCACGCAGTGTCTCAGCTGGGCCTCAGGAACCAGGCGCGGCCCAAGCTTTGCAGCACAGGTGTACCTGGTGGGGCTAAGTGGACGTGGTGTGATGCAACCCTGGTGAATGTGTCACCGCATCTGAAAAGAACCTCCCCTCCCTCCCTCGCTCCCTCCCTCCTTCCTTCCTCTTTCTTACAACAGACACTTACTGAGTATCTGTCGAGCACCAAGCGGATGCCAGGCTGTAGAAGCCTGGGCTTGAGACAGGCTGGGACCTGGGACCTGGGACCCTTTGCTACAGTGTTTGCCCCTGGACACATGTCTCCTTGAGTGACAAAATGCAAAGAAACTGTACGGGACTGAAAATAACCGCGTGCATGCGCAGTTGGGGCAAATTATGGACAACAAGGTACAAAGAGACCAAAAAACCCAGCTGCCACCTCTGAGGAGCCGGAAGCAAAAGCAGGGCACTGTGCATGCCCCCTGCACGCACCACCACCAAGGGGGTGGGCAGACCTCCTAAGCCACGCCTCCAGCCCGCCCCCTGGACACACCCCTACCCTCATCCCATATAAGGAACCAGATGCCCCCGCCCTCAGGGAGTGAGCAAGGGAAGCTGTTGTTCGTTCTCACTCCCCACTGCTGCAGGAGGGGCCCCACCGCCTTCCCTGAATTTCTTGTCTGGCCTCTGATCAATTTCTATTGACTGGGGACCAAGAACCCTGGTCGGTATCAGACTCAATCCTTAGTGTTGCCCCATGGATTAATCCTCTTGTTCATTTATTTTACGGATGCCCCCGGAGGCCCAGGCAGTGTGCCACGGGAGTAGGGGTCCTGTTCTCACGGGCACGAGGCCGAGAGTAAGGACACAAATATCTACAAGAACAAATCTAACCAAGGCCGTGTTTGGGTGTCTGAGTCAGAGTGGGGCTCACGTCAGGAGGAGCAGAGGGTCCAGTCAGAACAAAATACAGCCAGAGACGGCTGATGTCTGGTCCCACGGTGCTTCGGAGCCAGCCCTGCAGGAGGGGTGGTGTGCACTAGACCTTCACCCCCCTCCCCATCTCACAGGTGGGAGGGGACGCTGCAAGGGTCCCAGGGCTGCTGCGTGTGCTGATTGAAATCCAGGCTGAGAGGACCCAGTGTCGGGCGCGTCGAAGCTGTACCGGCCAAGCCAGGTGTCCTGAGCAGCCAGCAATACGGTGTCTTCCTGGCAGCCTGACGTGAGGCCGGCCACACCCCAGGGCAATTCCTCAAGGCAGCGTCCCTCCTTCCTCTGAGCACAGCCGGGGTCTGTGTAACTCTCCAAGGGCACGCGGCGGACCGGGCTCTCCACGGGGTCACTCCAGGGTTCTGGCTGGGCTGCTTCTGCTTCTTCATTGCAGTGACTTTGGAGAGAGAAGAAAAAAACTGAAGCTGCTAACATTTGCAGAATTCGTTTCAAACCGTATTAGACTTTGCTAATTAAAATGACTTACGCTGCTACAAACCGAGTCAAATCGATCGATTTTTAGCAAATCAAAGCCCGTTCCTTTCCTCGGCAGCTCTGGGGAGCAGATGAGCAGGGGAGCTTGCCCAGGTGTCCTCTCTGCAGGGCTGGGGCAGAGGGACACGGCCGGGGTGCATCCACCTCCCGGAAAGATCAACGAGCACATCCCGGGCGTGGGTTCAGAGGGTCCCCCAGTGGCCTTTTCCTGGGACATTCAGCACATTGCATTCTCAGTTGTGTCCTTCCTTTCCTAACTGACTCCGAAGCATAATGAGTATTTACTGGATCCCTGCTTTGTGCCTGGCGGGAGAGACTATGGTGGTGCTTTGGGGGGATGGCAGAGGAAAGGGTGGGGGATGGGAGGGATGGAGATGGGAGGGGTGGGCAGGAAGGAATGGTGGGAGGGGAAAGAGACAACGACAATGGGTAAAGAAAGTCATCTCCCAGGGTATTAAGGGTCTAGAGGACAATGTGTCAGGTTGACATGGAAATGGCTAGCTGGGTGGGGGGTGGCTTTGGATGGTGGGGTCCCTAAAGAGGCAGCAGGAGTGGGGAGCTTTGCGCTAGTCAGGGAAGGGTGTGGGCAGGGCCAGCCAGGGAGCAGGCTTGGAGTGACCATCTGGGCTCTGCTTTCACAGCTCTCTCTGCCGTTCTGTGGGGCTGGGCTTTGGCAGCTGGGATGTATCTCGGAGGTGGGCTGATGGTGGGGAAAGAGGGTGACTTAGGGTCCCGACTGGGTGGGGCAGGGTGGTGGTGCCGTCTCAAGGTGGAGGCTGCTCGGGGAACGGGCTGCAGTGGACAGTGGGAGCTCCTTGGCGAGGTCAGGAGTAGACACACGTGGAGCCACCGGTCTACAGATGGCGTCTAGAAGCTTGAGGCTGCGCACGGTCACCTGGGGCCAGAGGGCAGAGAGGGGAGGGGGTGGGGAAGCCCAGGCCCTGGGTGTCACCACATAGAGGCGATGAAGGGGAGCCTTGAGGTAAGAGGGAAGCCAAGAGCCTGCTTCAGGAAGGAGGTGATCCAGAAAAGCTGGGGCAGAGACCTGGCGACGGGGTGGTCACGGGCAGCTTGTCAAGGTCAGTGTGGACGGTGGAGGAAACAGAAACCCAGCTGTAGCCACTGGTGAATCTGAATGACACGCTTCAGACAGGAGCGAGCCCTGCAGCCGGTGGGAGCCCCACCTTGCTGTGCTGTGTGCTGTGCGCTGCCTGTTCCACTCTGGGCCAGTGTCAGAGCGCTGGTGTCAGATTCCCAGGTGCCCAGAGGGAGGAGCTGTGAGGTGCAGATGGGGTAGGGACAAACTCCATCTGCTAGAGACTGGGAGGGCTTCCCAGAGGAGGTGGCATCAGTGGAGGCTTGGAGTCTGTGGGCATTTCCTAGGTCAAGAACCGGGGAGGGCAGGAGGCAGAGCAAAGCAGGGAAGGCTCTGGAGAGGCGGGAGGGATGAGAGCTCCTGGAGATGAAGTGGAAGAGTGAGCTGGACGATGGGGGACTTTGGGTGCAGCGCCAAGGACTTTTAACTGTAAATAAAATACACAAGCCCAACACTTCTAGGGACCACTTGGGCTGCTATACAAAATGCATTACATACTTTTGTGCACTATAGGATAATATGTATTCATTATGGAAAAATTGGAAAAGACTCTGGTGGGCTGAATAATGATCCCCCAAAGATGGCCATGTCCTAATCCCCAAAACCTGTGAATCCCCCTTCATGGTAAAAGCTGGAAAAAGAAAGGAAACAGCTTCTCTTCTGAAGCCTCCAGAAGGAACCAGCCCTGCCAATGCCTTGATTTTAGACTTCTGACCTCCAGACAGTGAGAGAATAAATCCGTGTTGGTTTAAGCCACTGCACTTACAATGATTTCTTACGGCAGCAGTAGGAAACTAACACAAAAGCAAAATATAGAAAGAAAAGAGGGGAGAGTATCATGGCCACTGTTTACCTTCCACCGGTCTTTTGTCCTCACAGAATTCTTTTACACAGAATTCTTTTATTCTTTTAAGACTGGACAATTTGGCATCTTGCTTTTTTTTTTTTTTTTTTTGCGGTATGCGGGCCTTTCACTGCTGTGGCCTCTCCTGTTACGGAGCACAGGCTCTGGACGCACAGGCTCAACGGCCATGGCTCACGGGCCCAGCTGCTCTGCGGCATGTGGGATCTTCCCGGACGGGGGCAAGAACCCGTGTCCCCTGCATCAGCAGGCAGACTCTCAACCACTGAGCCACCAGGGAAGCCCCTTGCATTTTTCAGTAAACTTTACAGTGAGCATTTCTCCCATGTTATTAACATTTTGTAATGGCTTCTCATCTTTAGCAGATCTTTAAAGTAAAGGAACAACATGATCTGTGAAAATTAATAGAGGGAAACTTCATCAAAATGGAGTTAGGAGTCCAGAACAGGAAGCTCTCACACACATACCACTCAGCATTGATATAGATCCCAACAGGTAGAGACCTACCTTGCATCTCCAACAGGAAGAAGGTTACTACTTACTACCCAGCAGGAGGAAGGAAGATTTTCTCCCCGCCCGGCAACAGCCCAGCCAATGAGAGACCAGCACAGTGCAGCCAATGAAAAGCCACCACACTTCCAACTCCCAGTTTCTCCCAATGGGCTCTTTGTTTAGAACAGCCCCTCCCACTTCCCCTTCTCCTCTAAAAAAGAGTTTCCTCTCCTTTGCTTTGCCAAACTTGGATCTGGTTCATCATCAACTGCATGTTCCAAATTTCAATTCTTTGCCCATCCCGAATAGACTCCTTTTGCTGGTAAAAATAACTGGCTTTTTATTGCGTTAGGTTAACAATCCAAACTAGCTTTTGGAAGGAAAACTCTGGCACGCAGCACCCAATCCCAGAAGCTTGAGCCACTCTTTAATAGGAGTGATGAGGGTGTTAGTTAAAGTATGATACCCCAAACCCCACACATGTTTATTTTCCACTCATGTGAAGTTAAGAACGTGGCTTCCTGTTGGTAGGAAGTCTTCTCGGGGTGGTGACTCAGGGGCACACACACTTTCTATCCTGTGTTTCCGTCACCTTTACGCATGGCTTCCAAAATCAATGTGCTGGAAGGGGATACAGATAGCACATTGAACCAGGGGGGAAGGGGAGGTGCTGGGAAGAGATAAAGTCAGGGAGGGTCTAACTGGGAGGATTTTATGGTCCCACGTGGAAGAAGCTCACTACCACCACAAACATCCAATCCTGTGGCCATTCCCACGGGAACAGAGGCTGGGGGACTCTGCTGGACAGTGAACCAGGGAGCTGAGAAAGCATCTGGACAGCTGTGTATGTCCAAAGTTCAGTGATGCTCATTTGGGGCATGTTGGAGCACATAGGTGTAAGTAGAATGTGGGAGGAAAAGGAGCTGATTGTCCAGTAGGGGACAGGGGACAGCTCATGAGACCCTGGGAACCGAGGAAGGACAGACCACCAGCAAAGCCTGCAAGTCTGGAGCAGGGCCCTTTGTTGGAGCAGAAGGTGTCATGGATTGAATGGTGCCCTCCAAAACGTTTGTCCACCTGGGACCTGTGATTGGTGTGTGTGGGGGGGGATTTTTATAGATGTAACTAAGTTAAGGGTCTCAAGATGAAATCTTCCGGGATTCCCCAGGTGGGCCCTAAGTCCAATGGTGAGTGTCCTTATAAGAGACATAGAGGAGACATGCAGGGAGGAGAGGAGAGACCACATGAGGATGGAGCAGAGACAGGAGTGATGTGGCCACAAGCCAGGGACGCCTGGGCCACCAGGAGATAAGGGAGGTGGGAAGGACTCTCCCCACACACACAGAGCCTCCGGGGAGAGCACGGCCCTGCAACACCTTGATTTGGGATGTCTGGCCTCCGGAATTTGGAGATAATAAGTTTTTGTTGTTGTAAGTCACCCAGTTTGTGGGCCTTTTTTAGGGCAGCCACAGGCCACTAACATGGGGGGTAAGGGGCAAAGTCAGCTCCCCAGGAAGCCGAGGCTGGGGGCAGTAATGGCATCTTCTAACATCTCTACAATTCCATAAGCTCCTGGGAAGAGGACCAGCTTGACTCCTCACTTCACTCACCACTCTGCCTGGCCTGTGTGGCTCCAGGCAGGGGCTCTGCTGATTGGGGGGCGGGTCTGTGGCTCACCAGCCAGGTGTGCGTGGAGACCAGGGCACAGGACCAGCACAGAGGTCGCTCCTGGCCTGAGAGCGAGGCCGAGGCTCGGAGGCAAACAGTCACCCCCTCTCTTCCCAGAGACAGAGGCCAAAGCATCCCTTCCCAGATGTGTAACAGGAGCCCATGGGGCTGGGCCAGCCATCACGCAGAGGATTTGCTTTCAAACACTGGTACTGTTATAACTAAGGAAATGATTTCCCAAGATAAGCTCCCCGTCTAGAAGTGCATTAAATAATTTGTTATTTTGAAACTTCTGCAAGATTTATTTGGTTAAAAAACCATCTACTACGGTTTTGAATCCACACATTCGAAGAACATTCTTGAAGCTTCCAGCTTATTAAGATGGAGACATGGAGTTCACAGAGCACCTCGGATGGCACCCTCTCCCTTCCCCATGTTCAGTTAGCCACACGGCCTCAACTCAGAATGGGGATGCGGGACAGACCTGAGATGAATTTTTCATGGGGCATTGGGCTGTAAATGATTTTTCTATTTACTTATGTAACGCCTACATAAAAGATGATGGTATTTAATCAAATACAGACCAACTGCAAATTATGCTAGATAATCAGTGTGAAGAAATTCAATATGCTATTGACTATATATACACACACATATATATTATTGATATATATTTAAGAGTAGCTATCTACTTCAAATTGTCAACCCCTCATAAGTAGTTGTACACTTGCCAGGGTTTTGCTTGTGGTTTAGAGAATTTCAGATGCCATTGCCATTGAGGGTTTGTTGTAACAGGTTTTCTTTTCATCACTCCCCCACCAACTTCTGTGCCACCACGTTTCTGGGAAGACCATAAGCTCCTTGAAAAAGACTGAACTTGTTTTACTCTTTGCCTCTCTAGCCTCTAACACGGGGGTTCTCAACTGGGGGCGACTTGGCCCCCCAGGGGACATTTGGCAATGCCTGGTGGTATTTTTGGTTGTCACCACTTCTGCTGGCATCTAGTGGGTGGAGGCCAGGAATGTAGCTAAACAAAGAATTGGCTTGTCCAAAAATGTCAAGAGTGCTAAAGGAGAAACCCAGGTCTAAGGCTGCAGAAAACTCGGTCCATGTTTCAGGAATGGAACACAACGCCTGAGTTAGGACTTTTCACAGCTCCAGACATCTGCTGCTCTTGCTGCCTGGAGCGCCTCCCCCACTTCCCTTCTTCTTTAGCAAGTGTTCTAATCCCAGAACACTTGTTAGTTAGATTGGAGTCTGCTTCCCCAATGGCTCATGAAGCCCACTGGACATATAAACTCCATCTTGTTATTTCTGTTTTCCCAGCAGCTATACAAGACCCAGAGCCTAGTTTGCTCTGAATAAATGTTTGCTTGTTAGCTGGCTGGCTGGCTGGCTGGTTGGATGAGTGGATGGTGGATAGATGGATGGATGGATAAATGGGTGTATGGTGGATGGATGGATGGACGGATGGATGGGTGGATGGGTGGGTGGATGGATGGATGGGTGGGTGGATGGATGAGTATGTGGTGGATGAAAGGATGGATGGATGGATAGATGGGTGGATGCTGGATGGATGGATGGATGGGTGGATGGGTGGATGGATGGATGAGCATATGGTGGATGAATGGATGGATGGATGGGGTGGATAGTGGATGGATGGATGGGTGGATGGACGAATGGGTGGATGGACGGATGAATGAATGGGGGATGGATAGATGGATGGTGGATAGATGAATGGATGGATGAGCAGTAGGTAAGTCAGGAGGCCTGGCTGTTGTCCTTTGTCTGCCACCAACTGGCTATTTGACTCTTGAAAGTCAATTAGACTCTGCAGAAATGAAGAGTTGGTCTGGAGAGGGCAGGGGTTTCTTTCCAAGTGGTGCTGTGAGGTCCTGAGAGCTCTGTGGAGGTGGCCTCAGGGCTGCCCTAGGGAACACGCTGGAGACCTGAGGGAAGGGTTGCCAGATAAAATACAGGACTCCTAATTAAATAAGATTTTTTTTTGATCAGATAAATAAACTTAATTATTTAGTGTAAGTATATCTTAGATGTTACAGGACACACTTATACTAAAAAAATATTTGCTTTTTATCTGAAATTCAAATTTAACTGGGCATCCTGCATCTCTATTTGTATTTTTATTTGGGGACCCTGGCTGTGAGGGAAGGTGTATGTGTTTTTCTCTTTCACGAACTCTGTGAGGTTCTGATGCAGAGTTTGAACACTGCTGGCAGAAAAGACTTTAAGGGCCCTGTGGCATCTCCCGGGGTCTCGGGAGGCTGGCAGAGGGGCTGCTACCTCCCGTGTATCCCTCAGGCCCCAGACAGCCTGGGCAGGACACACAGCAGCAGGGAAGCTGCGCTCCCGGCCCGCCCGCCCTGCCCTGCGCTGTCCTGTTTCAAGGTCCCCTTTCACTGTCAGGCTAGATCTCCAGCCCTCCCTTTGTCTGGGCCTTTTGTGGACAATTCCAATCCCCCTTCCCTGCAGTCGGTCCCAGCTCTGCTCTGAGATGACAGATAAGTAATTAACTGCAAGGCAAACGGCAGGAAGCCATTGCAAACTCATGCTTGGTTGTGGATTTGTACACGGCCTGGGGAACCAACAGTGAAAGGTTTGGAGAAATCGTTGGCCCTGCAAAGAGTTCCAGACAGGGGCTGTTGGGGGGTGGGCACGCGGCATAGGAAAGTGGCCTAAGTTTAAAAAGAGACCTCTAGGCTGCCCGAGGACTCGGAGCAGGCCGGCGGGAGGGACTCAGCCCGAGGCTGTCATCGGCGGGGAGCGGAGGACGGAATAACCTCGTGCCTGAGTCTTCCTGGCTGTTCACCCCACCTGAGACCCCAAACCCCAGGGCAGCACCTGGATTTCTGGGATCAAAGTTTTACCAGATGTCGCCCATTACCTGTCTGTGCAGTAAATACTTCTGGAGGTCCCACCCCATGTCAGACGCTGGGAGACACCTGCTGCAGGCTCTAGACCCTCGCGAGGCAGAACGACACTCCAGGGTGGGCCGGAGCGGGACTCAGCCTTAGAGGGTCAGGGGGCTTCCCCCAGGAGGTGGCTTCTAAGCTGGGTCCTGAAAAGTGTCCAGGGGGCAGGAGGGGGAGGAGTTCAGAGCTGCAGCGGGACCAGCCCACGGGGTACTTGGAGGAGACGGAAGCTTGCAGCGTGAAGAAGCTGGCTCTGCCCTGTGGGGCTGGCGGTGGGGGGAGACGGAGGGAGAGGTGACCCCCTGATTTCTGTCCTGGGGGAGCCATTCCCTGGATTACAGGAGTCCGAGGAGGGCAGCACTCAGGAGAAATATTCTGGACATGGTGGCTCTGAGATACCAGTGGGGCATCCAGAGGCACCGTCCAGAGAGTGGAGGGTGTCGCCCCGCCACCCCACCCAGGCTTTCAACCTGGGGCTTTGAGAGACCCCAGTGCCAGGTCATACCTTTAGGTGACTCCCAGCTCCAGGGAATTCCAGCGTGAGGCCGGGGTGGGGAGCACTGATGCAGGTGGACCACTGAGGCTCTTCCACAAACAAACCACAACCACACAGGTGCCGGCAGACAGCCTGGCCCTTCCTCAGGCTCACAGAGAAATGATAAGTGACATGCATCTCCCCGGTCATGCCCGGATCTCCTCTCGGCTGTGGTCTGTACCAGCCAAGGTGACCCTCCCTCCAGGCTGCCCAAACCCAGGACGCAGCCCCTCACTGCTGGGATCCGGTCCCTGCGATGCCGCCAACCTGTCTTCAGTGCTCAGAATAGTGAAAGCAGCTGTTGCCCTCGGTGTGGCTTTAACTCCACCCTCCAGTTCCGGGGCTTTAATGGTCTTTCTCTGCTGAGTTGCAGGTAACGGCAAGCGAAGCTGACATTGAAGATCCACTTGCCCTGAATAGATAAATCAAACCCAGGATGTCGCTGGTGTTGGAGCTTTGCAGGTGCAAATACGCATCACTTTTTATAACCTGTAGTTAAAGGAGGAGGAACAGCCCCAGAAAAGTTCTCCGAAAATAGAATTAATAACAGTACAGTATGCAATTATTATTTTTCTTTGGGATATTAAAAATTCCTTGTCACAAAGATGTTTTTTCTCTCTTAGCTGAAGATATCGTCCACTGAGCGTGGAGACAGGGCTTCACGGTCCTGACTGGCCATGTCATGTCGGGAAGGTTTATGTGACAAGGACAGGCTTCCGTGGGATGGAAATGAGGTGAAGGCTGGGAGGCTAAGGAGTCAGGATGCCTGACTGGGGAGCAGAGCAGGGCCCGCCACGGCCATGCTTCCCTCCCCCGGCCCGAAGGTGACCAAGAACCACAGAATGGAGGCATTAACAAAGGAAATTGAAATCAGCCCTTGCTGGTTGCCAAGACGGAAGGAAAAGAAAAGATGAATTATCTTTGACAAATTGCGGGGAAGTATTTCAGCAGGGAGGAGCCTCAAACCCGATCCCCCCAGTGTTGTGGGGAATTGTGACCCCCTCCCCAAATTCACATGTTGATGTCCTAACCCCCAGTAGCTCAGAATATGGCCTTATTTGACCTTGGGTCTTTAGAGATGTAATTAGTTAAAACAAGGTCACTTTGCAGCAGGGTGGGCCCTGATGCAACATGACCAGTGTCCTTGTAAGAACACGGGACACAGAAGGAGGCCTTGGGATGACAACAGACTCGCAGAGGGAGGACGGCCGTGTGAGGACGGAGCCACGCATTGGAGTGATGCGTCCACAGCCAGAAGAGGAACGGGGCAGACCCTCCCCTGGAGCCTCTGGAAAGAACCAGCCCTGCTGACACTTTGACTTGGGATTTCCAGCCTCCAGACTGCGAGAGGGGAGACTTCTGTCACGTTGAGCCCCCAGCCTGTGTTCATTTGTCACGGCAGCCATGGAACGTGGGCATACCCTGTCTCTCTGGGCAGCCTCGACTGTGGTCCCTCCCCTAGGGTCAGTGACTAGTATCCCTCCGGCAACAAAAGACACAACTCTCTTCCTGACCAGACGCAGGTCCCCTCGCTTCTGTGTCTGCCCAACGTGGCTGGAGAGGTTTCAGCAAAGAGAGCCGTCAACATCCCGAAGACCAGGCTCTGATTGGGATCCCACCTTCCAACTGTGGCCACTTTGCCGGCAGGTCCCGTCCCCTCTTAGCCACACTTTCTCCATCTGTATGGTTGGCGGGGAGGCTGTGTGAGCACAGGGTTACTGAGAGGCCTGAAGGGAACAGTGGAGGGAAGGGGCCCCGTGTCCACGAGAGCTCCGAGGCAAGTGGTGCTTCTGAGCGGCGGCGTTAGGGGTGGTCCTAGCTGGGGTCCCCAAGTTCCAGACGCCCTGCTTGTAACTGGTGCGTTTGAAGTCTGGCATATGTGGACAACTGAGAGATGGGGGCGCGTCAAGCTCTCCCAGAGGGACAAGGGGCAGGGCAGTTTCTCCCTGGCAGGGCTGCTGGTGGTGGTCTCTCCAGGCAGGGGACTCTGGGATCTCTCCAGGGCACGCGCGCATCCAACCTGTCATCCCCCAAGGTCCTGCCCACCCCATGCAGATGGCAATGGTCCTGTAGCAGGAGGAACACGTGGGGCGGGCGGATGGAGGGAAATGGGAGAGCGATGTCCACCTAAGGCCCCAAAGCTGGATGGAAGCATCCCCAGCAGCCTACTGGAGTGGAATCCACTCGGCTGGTGCCCACAGCCTGGTGTTGGCTGGTGTGAGGATCCCTCGGGAGCTCCCTAAACATGCAGATTCCTGGGTCCCAGACTCCAGTTCAGAAGGACTGGGTGGCCTAGGAATCTGCATGTTTGATGTGTGGTCTTGTGTCTTCGTTCCTTCTGACTTCTCCAGAAGCTGAGAACCTGGCCTCTCCCACCCGCCCCTGGTGGCCTTTCCGTCTACAGGTCTCGGCCCCGGGGCAAACCCACGCACGGGTTGAGGCTCCCACGGCTCTCCCTGGGGCAAGTCCCTCAGCCCAGGCCTCAGTTTCATAGGGTATTAAAGAGGAACAACAGTACCTGCCTCTGGACGTCGCTGTGAGAATCAGATGGGCCGTGGGCAGAGTGCCTGCAGCCGCACGGAGCACACACAAGCGCACGCCTGGCCGATTAGTGGGTCCTGTACTTGCAGTTGACGAAACACCGGGGATGTGACAAGGAGCAGATCACTGTCGGAAAGTGAAGGCTGTATTTAAAAAATAGGAAAAGTTGGGGATGATAAATGATGCTTTTAGATCCCAATTGTAGAACTAATGTCAGTGGCTTTGGGAACATTTCTCAGGCTCCTTCACCTCTGGAGGAAGATGATGAGTGACTTATACCCAGGAGTGGAATTTCTGGATCATATGATAGCTCTATTTTTAATCTTTTGAGGAACCTTCATGATGTTTTCCACAGTGGCTGCACCAATTTACATTCCCACCAAGAGTGCACAAGGGTTCCCTTTTTTCCACATCCTCGCCAATATTTGTTGTTTGTGTTATTTTTGGTGATGGCCATTCTGACAGGTGTGAGGTGATGTCTCATTGCGGTTTTGATTTGCATTTCCCTGATGACTAGCCATGTTGAGCATCTTTTCATGTGCCTGTTGGCCATCTGCATGTCCTCTTTGGAAAAATATCTATTCAGGTCTTCTGCCCAGTTTTTAAGTGGGTTTATTTTTTTGACGTTGAGTTGAATGAGCTGTTTATATGTTTTGGATATTAGCCCCTTATGGGGTTATATCATTTGCAAATATTTTTTCCCATCCAGTAGGTTGTCTTTTCCTTTGTTCCTGGTTTCCTTTGCTGTGCAAAAGCTTTTAAGTTTTTTTTTTTTAAAGTTTGATTAGGTCCCATTTGCTTATTTTTGCTTTTATTTCCATTACTCTAGGAGATGGATCCAAAAAATATTGTTGTGATTTATGTCAAAAAGTGTTCTGCCTTTGTTTTCCTCTAGGATTTTTATACTCTCTGATCTTACATTTAGATCTTTAATCCATTTTGAGTTTATTTTTGTGTATGGTGTTAGAGAATGTTCTAATTTCATTCTTTTACATGTAGCTGTCCAGTTTTCCCAGCACCATTTACTGAAGAGACTTTCTTTTCTCCATTGTATATTCTTGCCTCCTTTGTCATAGATGAATTGACCATAAGTGTGTGGGTTTATTTCTGGGCTCTCTATTCTGTTCCACTGATCTATGTGTCTGTTTTTGTGCCAGTACCATACTGTTTTGATTACTGTAGCTTTGGAGTATATTCTGAAGTCAGGAAACGTGATTCCTCCAGCTCTGTTCTTCTTTCTCAAGATTGTTTTGGCTGTTCAGGGTCTTTTGTGTTTCCATACAAATTCTAACATTATTTGTTCTAGTTCTGTGGGAAATGCCATTGGTATTTTGATTGGGATTGCACTGAATCTGTAGATTGCCTTGGGTAGTATGGTCATTTTAACAATATTAATTTTTCCAATCCAAGAACTGGGTATATCTTTCCATCTGGTTGTGTCATCTTCAATTTTTTTCATCAGTGTCTTATAGTTTTCCTAATACAGGTTTATTACCTCCTTAGGTAGGTTTATTCCTAGGTGTTTTATTCTTTTTGATGTGATGGTAAGTGGTATTGTTTCCTCAATTTCTCTTTCTGATACTGCATTGTTCAAAAAGACTCATGTACCCCAATGTTCACAGCAGCATTATTTACAAGTACCAAGATATGGAAGCAACCTAAATGTCCATCAACAGATGAATGGATAAAGAAGGTGTACATATGGAATACTGGCCAGTCATTCAACAAAGAATGAAATTTGCAACAACATGAATGGACTTGGAGGGTGTTATGTTTGGTGAAATAAGTCAGACAGAGAAAAACAAATACTGTATGATGTCACTTATGCATGGAATCTAAAAAATAAAACAAACTAGTGAATATAACAAAAAAGAAATAGACTCACAGATATAGAGAAAAAATTAGTGGTTACCAGTGGGGAGAGGGAAAGAGGAGGGGCAATATAAGGGTAGCAGATTAAGTGGTACAAACTTATGTATAAAATCGACTACAAGGATATATTATACAGTACAGGGAATATAGCCAATATTGTATAATAACTACAAATGGAGTATAACCTTGAAAAATTGTGAATCACTATATGGTACGCCTGTAACTTATATTGTACATTGGCTATACTTCATTTTAGAAAGGTTTCACTAGTGTTTCGCTAATGTCCTCCTCTGTCCCAGGACCCACCATCCCCCCTGAGACCCACAGGACATTTAGTCCCCACGTCTCCGTGGGCTCCTCTGGGCTGGCTTGGTTTCTCAGACTTTCCTTGTTTTTGGTAATAACCTTGACAGGTTTTCAGGAGGGCTGGTTGGGGATCTTGTAGGATGTCCCTCAGGTGGTATTTGTCTGATCTTTTCTCATGTCAGTGGCTTTGGGAAAATGTTACTCCAGTTACTGGTCCAGATTCCTCTGTCTCCAGTTTAGACTGGGGTGGTGGTTCTGGGGAGAAAAACCACAGAAGTGAGGTTCCCCTTCATCTCGTCCTACCTGGGGCACAGGCTGTCAACACAACTCATCACCCTTGACGTTGACCTTCACCACCTGGCTGAGGTGGGGCTCATCGGGTTTCTCCAAGTTACTTTTAGTTTCCCCAAAGGAACCTATTTTATTATTAGTGTTTTCTGTAGACTGACCAGGCAAGGGGCCTTTCCCCTGGGCCCAGAGTCCCCTGAAATGCCATGTGCAGTGCGTTTGTCACCTACCATCTCTTCATGGGAATGCTGGTGTGCATGTGAGGGCCACCACTTTCAAGGGACCCAAGAAGGGCCTATGACCTCCTCACAAAAAAGAAATAACAATTCAAAACAAGGACACCAGTGTTTGAGGGTCCATGAGCCTGCTCACGGCAGCTTCTCTGCCTGGTGGCCATTCCCCTCTTCTCCCCAGGGGCCATCGCCAGCCAGCCTGCCCCCCGGGCACTGACCTCCCTTGTATGGGGCCTCAGCCTGGCACCAGCTCTGCCGCGGGATTCTGCAGAGCGAGGGCTGCAGACAGCAAAGCCTAGATGTATGTTAATGAGGCCGAGACGGGCAATTTCATAGCTTCCCTGCCCTTTTCAAGTATTTATTTCTCCGCCCTGCCGTTCTTCACTTTCAAGGGGCCTAGATCCTAAAATGGTACTTGACTTAGTGCTAATGGTGGCAACTGTTTCAACTGAGCCCTGGAGCCAGGGCCGCAGCTGGGGAGCAGGCTGGCAGCTCCTTCCTCTCTGGGAAGCCTGGGGCCTGGCTGTGGGCCATGCCCAGTGATATCCTTGCCGCCACCTTCCGGTCTGTCTCCTTCCCTCCCTCCCTCCCTCCATCTCTCTCCTCTTCTTCCTCCTGTGCCTAAATGGGTCTTTACCAGAATCCTCTCCCTTCTCAGAAGGACGGCCCACTCCCGGATAGACACCCAGCGCCGCTTTCAGGTTTGGTTCATGCTCCAGGATGATTTGTGTCCCCCAGGTCCCCGTACTGAAGTCCTAACCCCAGGATCTCAGTATGTGACCGGATTTGGAGGTAAAGTCTTTCAAGAGGTGGTTAAGTTAAAATGAGGTTTTTAGAGCAGGCCCTAAACCCATCTGACTGGTGTCCTTATAAGAAGAGATTTGGACACAAAGAGAGAGACTAGAAACGTGCAGAGACAGACGGAGGCCATGTGAGGACACTGCAAGGAGGGAGGAGCCGTCTGCAAGCCCCCGGAGGGAGGGAAGCTGGGAGAAACCAGCCCTGCCCAAACGTTGCTGGAGACGTCCAGCCTCTGAACAGGGAGAGAATCCGCTTCTGTTGCCGAAGCCCGTCTGGGATGCTGTGCTGTGGCCGCCTGGGCAGACGTCCCACCCACCACGAGGGCGTCTGGGAAACTTGGTCTCTGTTTCTAGTCATACACTCGCCCAGCCGCCCTCGGGTGTGGGGACCCAGGGTGAATATTTGAAAGCACACTTCCTGTCCTATTTCCCGGGTTTTGCCTGGGTCCTCTGGGGTCCCTGGGACACCAGGAGTGGGTAGAGGTCTCATCCTCTCGCTGGCCACCTTGCCCGAAGTTGAGGGCCTGCACGCGGGCTGGCAGCCAGTGACCGAGAGCCAGGACTCACCATCCCTGGCATGTGCCTCTTTCCAGTCCTGGGGGCCTGGAACCCTAATCCTAAACTTAAGCCCACGAGGGCACAGCGGAAGGGGGCATCCCCCCACCTACCGTAAGACCTGTGCGTGGGTGTGACCTGGGGCTGCCAGATAAAATACAGGATGTTCTGTTAAATCTGAATTTCAGCCGTAAGACCCAAAAATTCCACTCCTAGGCTCCCTACTTAAGAAAAATGGAAACGTGTCCACACAGAATCCTATACATGAGTGTTCAGAACGGCAGGTGGAAAACATAGCCTAAAGGTGGAAACAGCCCAGATGTCTGCTGTTCAAGAAAAAATTTGCACCAGGCACATGTTAAAAATAGCAAGACAGACTTTATTCAAGCCACTGTAGTAGGCGAGAGAGACTCCAGTGTAGAAATGAGCTCCGTTCCCGACAAAGCAAGTCGTCCGGGGATGACACTCAAGGACGGGGGGCGTATGGGGGGGAGGGTGTCAGTGGATGGAGGTCACTCGGAGGAACTTGGTATCAAGTGGGGGATTCTGCTATCCTGGCCCAACAGGGTTCCTGCTAAAGGCTGGCCAAGGACTTTGGCATCGAGCATGGGGGACGAGGGATGGGATCGGGTTGGGTTGGGGGACGGATTCTCGATACATTGGTTTTTAGCAGAATTCTTTGCTAAACCTGGGGTTAGCATGCCAGGGGCAGGCAGCAGGCTGAGGTCGGGAAGAGGACTCAGAGTAGCCTGACAAGTTCAGGTGAGGAGACAGCCCTTGCCATCACCGCTGATGGCTGGAGAAGCAGATGTGGTCCATCCACACGAAGGGGTTTTATTAGCACGAGAAGGCGTGAGGCCCTGGCACACCCTACAACGTGGATGAACCTGGAAAGCACAGGAAGTGAAGAAGCCAGTCATAGAAGACCACGTATTACAGGATTCCATTCATAAGAAATGCCCAGGGGCTTCCCTGGCGGCGCGGTGGTTGAGAGTCCGCCTGCCGATGCAGGGGACACGGGTTCGTGCCCCGGTCCGGGAGGATCCCACGTGCCGTGGAGCGGCTGGGCCCGTGAGCCATGACCGCTGAGCCTGCGCGTCCGGAGCCTGTGCTCCGCAGCGGGAGAGGCCACAGCAGTGAGAGGCCCATGTACGGCAAAAAAAAGAAATGCCCAGAAGAGGGAAATACGTAGGGACGTAAAGCCAAGTAACGGCTGCTTAGGACGGAGGAGCTGGGGCAAGAGAGTGATGGCCAGTGGGAAGAGGGTTCCTTTCTGCGCTAATAAAAAGTCCTAAAAAATGATTGTAGCGATGATTGTGTTTACCTGCAAACATACTAAAAACTGTTGAATTGTACACTCGAAATGGATGAATCGTGCAGTATGTGAATATATGTCAATAAAGAAGTTTTTTAAAGAAAACCCAGGGAGTTAGATGCCCACCCAGCACACAAGAAACTCAACTGATAGCTGCTTTCTCTGAATGGCTATATCACCATTATCCTGAAAAAAGAGAGAATTCAGATAAACAAAAATCTATGCATAAACATGCCTCATACAGTATTGGTTGTTCATCTGAAATTTACGTGGAACAGGCATATTCTGTATTTTTATTTGGTAAATCCAGCTACCCACCCCCAGGCCTGTGGCCATAGAGCTTCTTCTCCAGGTTCATCTTAGCCCCGGAGGAGTCCCAGCCCACTCTCCACATGCCAGCAACTGGGTCTTTGTACGACAGGATGGACCAGTGGTCATAACAACAGCAATAATAATAGATCACAACCTCTGAAACAGGACGTAAGACAGCTACTACTGCCTGCTGTGTATTGGGTTTTCACCTCGGGCTCTGTATCCAGCTTGATGTCCCAGGTGGGGCGTCTCAGCGAACCTGGATCGGACTCCCATGCAGCAGGAAAATTAAGCTCAGGGAAGCTGCCGAAATGGACTCGACCCTTAGGTCATGGGCAAGGTCACACCAGCTCAGGGACCCTACAGAGGAAAGGCGTCACAGATGCCAGCCGAGTGAGACCCTGAATCTTCCCGCAGCTGTCCGTGAGGATGCACCGGCCACCCTGCAGGTGTGGGAACCCCTCCTCCTGGGCCTCCCAGGGCCAGGGCTGGATTCCAGATGCTGGGAGGCTGGTGGAGCTCGGGCGTGGGGGTGGGCAGACAGGGTGCACGGCGAGTTACAAAATCCACACGGACCTCGGACTGGGCAGCGCTGTGTCCGCGGGAGTAGAGCTGCATCCTTGTCTGAGGCCCTGGGGCCTCCGAGACTCAACAGCGCAAACGCCCCGTGGTTAAAAGCAGGCAATAGCTTTCAGGAAGTGCTGCCTGACCTCCGTGAAGAGAAAGGGAAATGAAACCCCAAGTGCTTCTCTAAAAATTTCTCTAGGGGAGGGAGAGAAGCGTGTTCTGCTGACAGCCCAAATCCTCTCTGTGTGTATTTGCAGAGACCCCAGCCAGCGGAGGTCCTCTGTGCTAAAGCTCAGCTCTGGCCGGGCCTCTCCCCCTAACGCCTGCCCTGGTGTGCGGGGCTCTGCCGTGCCCGTGGCTGACATTGTGCAGCTGGGTTTATGGGAGGGGATTGATCCTGGAGCCCACGGACAGCCGAGAATGATGATAAGGACAGCTAACAGCAGGGTCCACTGCTACCTTCTCCGAGCAAACACAAGCAAACGGGGGTCCAGTGAGGCTAAGACTGGACATTGTGCGCAGAAGGGACAGAGCCCGAGTCCAAACCATGTGTCTCGCTCCCAACTGGGTCCCCGAGACACTGTTATTTGGATGATAAATTCCTTGGAAACAACAAACACGTGTTTTTCCATCTCTCAGCATCCCTGCACTTTCCAAGACAAGACCTGGCCAATGACAGGTACGACCACCACCACCAGCCTCGACAGAGCCCCACTCTGTCCCAGGGCTTAGACCCTGTCTAGCTGGGGCCGACCCTGCTCTGGGCCAGGCCCTTCAATCCTTTCAATTGTCATCAAACCGGCCTTTAAGGTCACCAAAGAGATTGGCCGGAGGGTCCCACCTGCCTTTTATTCCTGTTAAGTGAGTCACCCAGACAGCATTTCCGGACCCACCTGCAGCCTCTCCCTGAGCCGTGGAAACTTACTCCTTGGCCCAGGCCTGATGTCATCGTCAGGATAGGGTGGACAAGGGCAGAGGGGCTTTCTGCCCAGCCCCCTGCACCTGGGGCCAGCCTACCCTCTTGGGGGCAGAGGAATGAGTGAGGGGCTTCTAACCCCCTTCCAAATAGCCTTCACCTGGAGAGGCCCTTCCTGCCCCTTAGTGGTGAAACTACGGGCTCCCGGTGGCAAATCCCCACCAGCCCCCCGTCCCCAGTCGAAATCCCATGGCATCTCTCTGTTGCATGAGGGTAGCAGGGGAATAAGTGTTTCCCTGAGTAGATCCGGGAGATCCGGCACGTCAGAGTATGAGTGGGTGGCACCTACCTACCGGGGCTGGGGCAGGAGCCCTGCATCTCTAACCAGCGGTGCCCACCTGCCCGCCCAGACACGCGGGCCTGTCACACCCCTGGCCAGCCTGTGGGTTAGGGTGCCAGGTGCCATTGGTTGGCTCCCTCTGCTCCAGTAAGAAGGATGCTCAAAAGGACCTGTCTAGGGCTTCCCTGGTGGCGCAGTGGTTGAGAGTCCGCCTGCCGATGCAGGGGACATGGGTTCGTGCCCCGGTCCGGGAAGACCCCACATGCCGCAGAGAGGCTGGGCCCGTGAGCCATGGCCGCTGAGCCTGGGCGTCCAGAGCCTGTGCTCCGCAACGGGAGAGGCCACAGCAGTGAGAGGCCCGCGTACCGCAAAAAAAAAAAAAGGACCTGTCTAGAGGGAACTGTATCTTTGGGTCCCGGCCACCTGTGGTCTGGGCTGAAGGTGGACACCTGTGGGTTGTCTTGTTAGCTGCAAACCCAGCCCAGGGCTTGGAGGGGTGGCCCCTCCACGGGTAGGTTGTGGTGGTCTAAACATCATTGTCACTTGCCCCATCCTGGAGCTAAAGAGAAAATGGATGTACGTGGACGTGGCCCAGTTCTGAAGCTGGGATGCACTACACAGATGGGAGGTGTTATTAAACCAGTTTATTTCCTGGGACGTCCCTCCCAGCCAAATCCATTTCAAACCAATTAAACTGAAAAATGGCTGCAGAGAATGGTACATTGAGACTCTATGAAGTTTTTAGCCTTGGGCTTCTACTTCTGTGGGACCCCTGCCCGGGTCTGCTCAGCCCGCCTGCGGCCCCCAAAGGTAACAGGTCCCAATCCCTAAAACCTGTAAATGTTACGTTATATGGAAACAGGGTCTTTGCAGATGTGGTTAAGGATGTTGAGATGGGGAGATATTCCTGGGTTATCCAGGTGGCCCCATGTTATCACAAGGATCCTGATAGGACAGAGGCAGCGGGACATTTGACCCAGACAGAAGAGAAGCCACGTAAAGACGGAGGCAGAGACTGACTGCAGTGATTCATTTGGCCACAAGCCTGGGGACGCCTGGAGCCTCCAGCAGCTGGAAGAGGCTGGCAGGTTCCTCCCCTAGAGCCTCCGGAGGGAGCGAGGTCCTGTTGACACCTTGGCATCTAGAATTGGGAGAGAATGAATTCCTCTTGTTTTTGGCCACCCAGCGTGGTCCTTTGTGGTGGCAGCCAGCACACTGGCCTGGGGGGAGAAGCCTCTTGGGGCCTGGGTGGAAGTCTCTCCTGTCCTGACGGTCTGGGGTTTCCCAGCTGCAGGGGTAGATGCTGATGGAAACAGTGCTTGCCGGCCGAGCACCGCTGAACCTGCTCAGGTCTTTTCCTCACCTGGTCTGGTTGGTTTGGGGTTCGTGTGACTTCATGTTTTCTCCACCAGGCCACGCTGACCCCGCCCACAGCCTTGGGAACCGTGAGACCTCCACAGAGCCCCTTTCCTGGGATATGTCATGAGAGGATGTTACGCACACCTGAGTTCTGAGGCTGGCTCCGCAAATAAGACCCAGAAACGTCTTGACGGCACTGAAACCCCAGGGGAAGCCAGCCTCCTGCACGCCAAGCCCTGCAGCAGTGCCTGCCGTCCAGAGTGGTCTCAGCAAAGCTCTGCTCCCCGTCCTGGGGTCCAGGAGCCCCGTTTACCAGTTGCCCTGAGATGGATGACTTCACTGGGGGTTGCAGGAGCTCACTGGGCGTCCTGGCGGGTGTCTGGGGTGGCCCTTATGTCCTGCCCTGGCCCAGTCTGTTGGTCACCTGCCATGTTGCTGTAAAGAGCTTCCCACTTTCCTTGGAGGCCTGGGGGTGTCGAAGCTCGGCTGTGCAGCTGGGCACAGGGAAGAAGGATGGAACCCAGCTCCAGGACATGGAGCGATGCCCATGGCCCGAGGGGCTGAGGGGGCTTTGGAGGTTGTAGTGGACGACGAGAGCGCTGGGTGATCAGAGCATTGCCTGATTCCAGCAACGTGCTCTGCTCGCCCAATTTCCTGCAGTTAGGAGACGCTGATGACTAGTTCCTGGGCCAGAGGGGTTTCTTACGGCTCCGAGTGCCATCTGAGGACCCACAGCCAGCTTCCTACAAGGCACCTTGGTTCATTCACTCACACGTGCCAGCAGTGCCCACGGCGGGGAGAGCAGACGGTCACAGGCACTCTCAGCTGTGTGGACTCCGTGTGCAGGGCCCCGGGGCTCAGCCCCGCAGCCTGGTCTTGCCACCCATGCAGGAACCGTGGACTCCCTCTCGAGCCCCTGCAGACCCTCTGACCTGGGCTCAAGGCACCAGAAGCCGCAGGGCCAGGGGGTCTGACCTTCCAGCCAGCCTTGGTGGAGACGTCGATGAGAAGCCGTGGGAGCTGGGCTGGGAAGAGCATTGAACAATAATTCACACTTACCTAAGCTCCATCCTATTGGGAGGGAAAAGGGGTCTTGCTGGCTGTCTACTGGGCCAAAGCTTCCAGAAAATCTCTTCCTGATTGGATTCTGAACTTTTATCTCTTAAGCCCCAGAGTTGAAGGCAGCAGGGGATGGGGGAAAAGCCTGGCTTAGTTTTTCATGGGTGACTTTTTTCTGTACAAAGTCAGGTCTTATGTGTGTGGACTCTACTACAATGATCGTTGAATGCCTTTGGTCACAGGCCCTTTCCTCCTCGGATTTCAAAGCATTATCATGCTGAAACATGACAGTTTCCTGGCAAATTGGATCCCTCATCCCCACCGACAGGCCACCCATCATCTTTGTGCACTTGGAATGACAATAATTACAGCAATAATAATAGCGTTAGCTCGCATCTGTAGGGTGCTTTATGGCTGATGAAAGTCTTTCCGCATCCTTCATCCTCACCTCATCCCAGCGAAGGACCTGGAGACGGTGTGGAGGCAGCAGGGCCTCCGTGCACAGAAGAGGCGTGAGACCAACAGCAGCAGGAAGTCAGGCCTTAGCTGTGCCCCGACTGTGGCCCTGGTCTTGGGGCCCTGCTCAGGGATGGTCTGCTCCGCACCAGGGGCCCAGGCCTGACCCCCCACCTTCTCCCTTCCCTGGATGGTGACCTCCAACGCCTCTCCTGGGATCCCTCGTCCACGTCCCAGGTCTCTGACTGGGGCTATTCAGCCTCTGTACCATGAACTGCCCCCACCCACTCCAAAGATTGGTGGCAGCAGAGAGCTGGAGGCAAGGGTCTCAGTGCCCTGGTCCCTGGAAACACCCTTTTCTAGGGGTGTCAGCCTCCCAGCCAAAAGCATCTTGGAAACCACCTTGCCCGTTTTCAGGTTTGAGGGAACCGAGGGGCAGGGGAGACAGAACTGCAGACCCTCTGACCTCCCATCCGCTCCCCGTCACCTCCAGGCGTTGGGCTCCCCAGCGGTTCTGAAAGCCAAGCCCCAAGGGTCTCGTTGCCTGAAGGTTCCTTCTTTCCTAGGTGTGGGACCTCCCTGCCCTGGCCAGAGCTGAGGCCATCCGAGGGCTGCCCGGGGAAGAGGAGGCCTCAGCACGTGCCTCTCCTTCCTCCTGCCAGCCCTGACCCCCAGGGCGAAGCCAGGGAGTGGCCGGACCCTTGCAGGGCACAGCCAGTGCCCACTCTTTCTCCGCCTGGCAAGCCTGGCACTGGAGAGTTCTTGCTCCCTAGAGATGGTTGAACCTCCCTCCTGGGAGGTTCTGATCTGAGGATGGTCCCGTGTCCCTCCCGGAGACGCTCAGAGACCCCTCTCTGCCAGCTGAGAAGATGATGTTTCTGTACCGGAAGCATCGCCTGGATTTCTCTCACTCCAGGGACCCTGGCTGGGAGCCCCCACACGAAGCACTTCCCAAAGCTTGTTCCTTGGCATACAAGGCCCAAGAGGATCCCTAGGAGATGGCCGGCCTCACCTTTCCACTGCAGACCCACTGTGAGCACCTGTACCTGCGCAGGTGGAAGGCCAAGGGGTCTTAGGGAAACGGGGTCATGTGAGTACTGGCATCTTGGCAGGAAGAGGCTGCCAACCCCCTTGCCAGCTGCTCCCGGGGGAACTGCTCAGCATGTGTGGGGAGGATACACAAATGTTAGGATGTTATGTGTTGAACAAAAGATACACCTTTCATATGAGCAACGGGATCTCAGCTCTATCACACACATGTGCGCACGCACGTGTGCACACACACACGCACCCAGTAGAACAAGCCCAGGACCGAGCGCCGAGGACAGCCACCCAGGGAAGCAGGGGGAGGTGGCCTGGATGAAGGGGTGAAGGCAGCTCCCGCACTCAGGCTGTGAACACAGTCCTCCGTACGGGTCCCCCTGGGCAGGTCGTGGACAGGTGGCTTCCCCTCCAGCTCCGAGTCTCCTCAGTGGTGCCGGGATTAGAAGGTTAAGGAAAACGTGCACAGTTTGGAGGAGGGTCAGGTGATGATGCCCGGCCTTGGTCCACAGCAGCTCCCATGATGGTCTCTGCCAGGTGAGACGACCAGCGCTCATTTTCGTCTGTCCACTGTCCCTGTTTTCTAAATGTATGACTTTCATAATCACGAGGGCGATAAGCAGCTTGAAACCTGCAGGCCCGGCTGGAATGGCGGATCCCCCGGGGCAGAGCAGGGAGCCTGGCCTTCCCTCTCCCTCCTGGTTGCAGCAGCTTCCCGGCCGCCCTGACTAATTGGGGCCCGTTGCCCATGAGGGAAAGGGAACCCCCCCTGCCCTTGCTGACCATGGTCAGGGCCTGGGATCTGCTGTCCACGCCCCGCACTTAACAACAAGCAGACTGACAGCCGCCCCCTTGAAATGGAAATAGTGACCTACGTGCTCCACGCAAGGAGGGAGATGGGGTTTGCGGGCCACCTTCCCTGCCACTGCCTTTGCCATCATAAAGAACTGTGAAGGGCCCTTGTTCCCAATGCCACGTCCCATCTTCATGCCCACTGCCCCGGCCGAGGGTCCAAGAAATGTTCTCATGGTGGGGCTGTGGTGGTGGCTCCGGCAGCAAGGGGGCCGGCTCTAAGAATGAAGTGGGACAAGTGTTCCCAGGAGAGGAGCGGCACCCCAGAGGCTCAGAATGTCGGGGTGGCCTCTGCATGGACCAGAAGGAGAACTTCCCAGTCATGGGAGCAAAGGCAGGAAGCAGGAGGAAGCTGGAGAGTCTGCGATGCTCGCCCAGATTCCGTGGGAACTGGGGCTGCAGGACTGGAGGTGATGACAGGGCATCACTCCTGAGATCTCCGTCCCGACATCGCGCCTGTGAGCCGGGGCCTGTCCCGCGAGGCTCAGCAGAGACCAGCTGCCTCTGTTCAGTGCAGTCCTCAAACCTAGAAAGTATGTAAACCCATCTGGTGAGCGTTGGCCTCGAGATTCCCGGCCCAGAGCGTCTCGTTTGGAGGGGCCGGTGGGGCCTGGGAACCTGTAGTCAACAGGCACCCTGGAGATGCTGATGCTGGAGGCCCCTGGGTCACACGCTGAGAGGCACCACCTCCCTGCTGGCTGTTTTGCCTGCTGTGAGCCAGGTGCCCGGTCTGTAGCCAGCCGTGCGCTGGGAACTGGAGGAACACAGAGATCGCTGTCCGTGGGTGTTCTTTTCTGCAAAATTATTTGCATAATTAATGTGATGCAAAATTCTGCAAAAGGCGAAATTCCAGGGATGAGAAGAGATTAGAGGTGGTCAGGGTTGACTGCAAAAAGGCAGCGTAAGAGACTTTTCGAGGGGTGGGACGGTTCTTGATGGTTCTGTGCTGGGGGGTGCAGAAATCTCTCAGTTACTTGCAGACTCATTTGCCTCCTGCCTTCTGCCGGTCACCCCAGGGATGTCCTGCTCACCTAGTATCTTGGGCCAGAGTGAATGCAGCTGAACTCATCACGCAGCCCCGACACACACCCCTCAGCCTTCTGTCACCCTCAGCTCGGAGAGTTGTGCCAGCTCGCTTCAGGCCCCCAGATCTCTCCAGGATCGTCCCGCCCAGCTCCGCATCCCGTGCCTGTCCCCACCACTCCCAGACCCTGAACTCTCTGGTTCCCAGACACCCGTGAGCCCCACCCACTTCCTGTCTCCCCCATTGTAAATGCTAAGTTCAGGTCACCTCCTTTCTCCCCCAGGTGAAGGTCACAATCCTCTCACTGGTCTCCCTGGATCCAGCCCTACTCTCCATTCTCTACCCGGCCGCCAGGGTTCTCATTTTACTGTGTTCACTCCTCCCGCTCCCGAGTGCCTTCAGAGCACAGATGGCCATGTCTGAAAATGTTTACAGACATGTGAGTATACACGGGTGAGTGTGCACACACCCATCTCCTTGTCCTCACAGCTGAAAGGGCCTGGAAGCCACAACACCCCAAGGGCAACAAGCACACCCAGATCCCAGATCTTGGTTTCTAACAGCATTCTCTTCTCTCACTAAAGGCTCTGGGGCTCCTTGAAGAAATGGCTGATTCTAGACTGGGCAAGCCAAGACTGGAGCATCTTGTAGTGCCAGGGAGTAACGCAGCGTTCTCTCTCACACACACACAGACACACACAAATATACCGTGGTGGCCTGTCAAAGGGGCAAAGTCACCAACTGAAAGACTTCCCAGTGGCCAAAGATGGAACTATTTGAACAACAAAATAAAGTAGCATCAGTTATATCTCAAAGTTTAAAATACACGTGCGTGCGTTCATACTGATTTAGGAAATGATGGAGCCAGTCACTAAATGGGGTGGAAGAGGCACAGCTGTTCCGCAGAAGAGCCCCAGGTCACGTGTGCAGCGACCCCACCCTCAAGGAGGTGAAGGGTAACTCCCACTCCTGCAAGTGTGTACCGTACATCGTGACTTCCTTGCATGGAATACGGGGCCGGTCCCTGATCCACGGGGGCCACAAGGACAGCCCTGTGACCACAGATGCTGCGGCTACTCCGCGGCCCTTAAATCCCTACACGCGGGGCTGGGCGGAGCACGGGGCTCTGGGTCAGTGGTCAGCAAGTGTCACACTGTCGTGACGATGTGACCACCACAGCCCAGCTGTCCTGGTGTGTCCTTCACGCGCTTGCCAAATCCCCCTGCGGACTCAGAGGGAACCGGGGTGTATCCGCCAGCCACTCACCGGCCTCGGCAGGAGTTGAGCAAACAAGACACCGTTTGAACGTGACCTTTGGCTGGAGCCTCCATCCTCCGTCTTCTGGGTCGCAGCTCCTGGGGCAGCGGAAGGAGATGCTTCGCGCAGTGTTTCTCTGGGAGAAGGTCGCGGGGGCTGCTTGGCCCAAATGGGGCACAAAAGTGGGACGGGCTGTGCTTGGAAAGGCACGACAAGGTCTTTTCCAAGTACGACACGCTCTGCGCTCCACCCCCAGAGCAGTGCCATTAAATCACACCTGGGCACAGTATCTCCAGAAGGTTCCCACAGGAAGTCCCACATGTCGGCCCAGGAGCCCAGGTTGCTCTGTAATGCCCCACCGTGGCCTTTACTGGTGGACCCTGACCTCTCTGTGGGGACTACCCCACACCCCACTTCTCAGTACCCACCTCCCCAAACCCTGGAGGTGGCCCTCCAGCCATGCTGTTCCTCTCTCTCCGACTTTCCCCTGCATGGCAGCACCCCTGCATGGCAGCACCCCTGCATGCCTGCACCCCTGCATGCCTGCACCCAGAGAATGTGACCCTTGTGCCACCCTGATGATCCCTCCGCCTGACCCCTGACCCACTCCCCCAGGCCACACAGAGAGATGCTCGAGCAAAGGACAGGATGGGGGAGAAAGAAAGAGAAGAGGTGGGGAGAGCCCCGTCAGGAGCGTCCCGGGAGCCACGGAAGAGAGTGCTTCCGGAAGGTGCCGTCTGCGGTTCTAAATCCTGCCAAATGGAGTGAGATGCCACTGGGAACTGACCAAAGGGCCGGCCAGGGGTGGGGCCGCTGGACAGGGTGCTGGGGCAGTTTGGGCGCAGGGTGGGGGAAGCGGGGAGGGAGCTGGGTCAGGGAGTCGGATGCCCTTCGGAGTTGGTTTGGGGTAAAAGAAGGCAAAGAAATGGAGTGGGGTCTGCAGCACCCCGAGACTGGACAGTCTGGGTTTCTCATTGTTGGGGAACGTGCTGGTGGGAGATCCAGTCATCTTTTTGGGGCAGGGGGTGTCAGAAGCAGAAGCCAGCGGGCACGGAGGCCGCCCAGGGCCCAGGCTGTGGTGCGGGTGGGTGAGTGGGGAGGGAGAGGCTGGGGCTGTGTTTTGTTGGCTGCAGCCTGCCCTGCAGCACTGACCGCCAAGGATACAGGCGCCATTCAGCATCTGTCAGCTGCCATCCAGGACCATCACAACAAGCTGAACGTCCTGCGCTGTGTAAACACGGGGCCGCTTATGGGATTCTGAATCCTCAGGCTTTCCCATAGCTGCTGGGCTGGGATCTCACCACCAGCATCCTGGGGATAATGGTGGCCTGGACCCTGGGAGAAGGGGCGAGGGACCATCCCTGTTGTGTCTGAAGTGAGACCCACCCACTTGTGTGCTGGGCAGGCTGAAGGGACAAGCCGGAGCATGAGAAAGGGGTGCACCCCAGCCCACAGAGCTGCCTCCCCTCCTGCCCCGGGCCAGCAGAGGATGCTCTCAAGGGTCAGGGAAGAGAGAAGGGGGCTGAGCTTCTGCCACCGTGCCGTGAGGGCTGAGCAGCCCTGGCCTTGAAGGGGTCTTTGGGCTCCCCGGCCAGGTGGTTCCTGCTCTGGCTCAGAACGACCCTTGAAGCCAGCTCCCCTCAAAGCCTGTCCCACACTCCAGGCCCCCAAGTGACCTGAAAACTCCATTAAAAGCACAGCGGTCACTGGGCTGGAGGACAGGAGCGCCTCTGGGCCCCATGGGAGGTCGCCCTGTCTTGCTCTCTGGATTCTCGGTCCCCAGATCCCAAACAGAGAGCCACCCTGAGAGATGCAAGTGGCCAATAAGCCAGCCTGAGCTGTGCTTTACGTCCTTACTTCTCCCCGCTTCTGAATAACGGCATTTCCACAGCTCTGGACCCCGTGCTGAGCTCTGAAAATCAGTTCCAACAGGAACTTGACTAGGTGTGGAATGTTTTTGTTTCATCTCTCCTCACACTCCCAAATTTGCCTGGTTGGGTAATTAATGGGCCTATTTTCTTCTGCTCTTTGGAGAGCAGAAGGCTGCCTGAGGAGGAAGTACCACGGGAAATGATGGGGAAAAAACCCGCTGACCTCAACATGCCCACGTCTCCCACAGCAGCTCCCTGGCCAGTGGTGAGGGGCCCCATACAGATGCCCGTCTGCTTAAAGAATAAATCCCCCATGTCGCAGCTAATGGGGATGGATGGCCCTGCACCTGCTAAGAGAATTGACCGGTTCAATCAATACTTTTCGTCTGGGACAAAACAGTGTGTCACACAAACGCACCATCGCTCCCTGAACACGGCCTTGGAAACTGGATACTTGGGAGATGCTCATCTGAACGCCAGTCTGGCAGCCCTGTTCGCATAAGGGAGATTTGGCCACCCCTCCCCCACCTCCACCCCTCCCCCACCACCTCCCCCCACTTCCCTCACCTCCCCC
>NW_020837951.1:3206370-3229719 GCF_003676395.1 Aethalodelphis obliquidens
CCCCTCCCCCACCCCACCTCCATCCCCTCCCCACCCCTCCCCCACCTCCATCCCCTCCCCCACCCCCACCTCCATCTCCATCTCAACTCAG
Source organism: Aethalodelphis obliquidens (assembly GCF_003676395.1). Lineage (NCBI taxonomy): Eukaryota > Metazoa > Chordata > Mammalia > Artiodactyla > Delphinidae > Aethalodelphis > Aethalodelphis obliquidens. Next base: position 3,206,462 of record NW_020837951.1, read on the forward strand.
CTCAGCTCAGCTCACCTCAGACTTGGGAGGATTCCTGGGGGGGTTTTGTGCAAACTCCATTCCCATTTCCAGGAGTAATGTTAGCTCCTTCCAAAAGTGTCTCCTCCACATCTCGTCCATAACACACTAGCTGGAAAATAAGTCTTCAGTGGGCACCGTGGTCTGTGGCAGTCATTGCCAGGCCTGGAGTCACACCCACATGCTGCCCCGCCATCCATAACCTCCTTTATTTCTGGTTCACGGGCAAGGGTGAGTGAAAACTGACTGTGACCAGGAAGCCAGAAGCCCTACCCCGGGCACAGGAGCCGTGGGCTGTGTGTGGCACAGGCGCGATCTCTCATGTGGGGGGCGCCCAGACCCCAGTGGCCAATGCCTTGTACAGGAAGGGGCTGCCTTCCATTCATTCCAAGACAGGAGGGTCATGGGTCAGGGGCCGGATGTGGAGGTTGACCCTCCACAGCTGGTGGACGCCTCAACTCACAGTGGACATGCAAAGAGTCAGGCTCTCTCGTTCTGAATCACAGCAGCATTCCAGAGCTGGAAAGACTCATCAGATACGTTAGGCTAGGTGACTGCCTGACACCCTGGCTCTGCCTGCCCACTGACCCCTGCTCTGCCTGCTGTGTGCCCTCTGACCTTGTGTCACAAGCTTTAGACAGGCCTGGCCCCACGACACCTCTCCCCCACTCCTGCTATAACACTGGACCTGTTGCACTGAGTTCAGAATACTCAGGGTCCTCAGGCCACCCAGGGGAACAGATGTAAAGACAGTGAGGAGGGAAGCAGCACTGCGGACCAGACAGAGTGGGCAAGAGACAAATTTCCAGGTCCATGAGGCGAGCTGAAAGCTCTGGGGAGTGGGCGTAAGCAGGCAGATATAGGATGGGAATAAGAAAGGGGAGGCAGTGAGTGTGTGTGGAGAGTCTTAGGTTTCTGCAGCTGTGTCCACAGGGTGGCCCTGGTCACAGGGTCAGTGCCGGGCAGCTAGCACTCCTATGGGAAAACCTGCTGTCCTTCTGGTGGGAACAAATCTCAGGAAGGAGCCCAGACAAGAGTGAGGGGAACCCAGAAAAGGAGAGAGCTAGGAAGGGGAGCCCATATTCTATACAGAGGCTCAATCTGGGACTGTGGCTGGACCCTGAAGCACACGCCCGTGGAGCAGACGAAGAGCAGGTGAATTGGATTTAGGCTCAGTCATCCACAGATGTGACAGAGTTCACAGTTTGGGTCTAACCAAGCAAACTGCCTTAAAAATACCAACCTTTTGGAACCATACAACAGAATCCAAAGTCTCAGAATAAAGCAATAATAGTTTCCAAGGGTAATCAACGATTGGAGAGTCAGGAAAATGTGGTATGTTTACAAGGAAAAGATCCAGAGATGGACCAAATGTGAAATCAGTGGACAAGGGTATCCATTTTTAACTATGTCAATGAGGGAAGGAAAATACCCTCACAATGAATGGAGAGATAGAAAATCAAGCAGAGAAATAGAAAATGTAAAAATATCCAAATGGAAATTTTAGAATGGAAAAATAAAACATCACAAATTTAAACATTTTCCAGATGGGCTTAATTAGCAGATTGGAGATGACGGATGAAAGAACCAGTGAACTTGAATATATTGATAGAAATCACCCAACGTGAAGAAGAGAAAGAAAAACCACTGAGAAAATGAATGACATCTTAGAGGGCATCCTTAAAGAAAACCCTCTCAACCAAGACGTTTACATCCAATTACAGTAACTTCAACAATGAAGAATAAAGACATTTTTTGTTATAAGACAGCAAAGAGCACCCTTCTCCAGATGCTACACTACATGGAATGCTGGGGTGTTCCTCGGGCAGAATGTAACGATGCCAGGTGAAAAGGTGGACCTTCAGGAATGAATGAAGGGTATCAGAAATGGCAAGTATCGAGGTCAATAGAAAGTGACCACTTTCCCCTTAATTTCTTTAAAATACATGTGACTGGTTAAAGGAAAATGTAGACACTGTCTTTGGGGTTCATAATGCATGTGAAGTAATACATTTGACAATGATAGCATGAAGGATGAAGGTGTGACTGGCTCTATGGAGTTGTAAAGTGGCACAATATTAACCCACACAGACTGTGAAAAATTAGGGAGTGTATATTGTAATTGCTAAATAATCACTAACATAACAATGCAAAGATATACAACTCAAAAGTCCAAAGGTAAATTATAATGGAATTATTTTTAAAACAAATAATCCAAAATAAAGTAGGAAAGGAACAACAATAACAAACAACAAAAAACAGAGGAAAAACCAGAAAAGAAATATAAAATAATACACCTAAATATTAATAGAATAAGTACTCCTATTAGAAGTATCAGAACGGATTTTTTTTGAAAAGCAAGACCCAACTCTATACCGTCTACAAGAGAAGCACTTTAGTAGGACAAAAACAGGTTGAAAGTAAGTGGATGAAAATATATATACCATGTAAAGAATACAAGTAAGAAGTTGCAGTAGCTTTATTAATATCAGATAAAATAGACACCAAGACAAAGAACGTTGTCAAAGGCAGAGATGGACATTTCATAAAGATAAAAGGGCCAATTCATCAGGAAGACAAAACAATCATGAAAGTCTGTGCACCTAATAACAGAGCCTCAAAGTACATGGAACAAACATTGACAGAGCTGAAGGAAGAGATACAAGATTGTAGTAAAATATTTTAATGCCCCTCTCCCGACAATGGACAGAAGAACTGGAGACCAAAACTTGGAGGACCTGAACAACACTATCTATCACCATGACATAGTCGATATGTATCAAACACTACACCCAACAAAGGAAAAATGCATGTTTTTTCTAAGTGCATATGGTCTGCTCACCAAGACAGACCATATTCTGAGCCACACAGCAAACAAAATAAATTTAAAAGAACTGATGTCAGACAGAGTGTGTTTCCTGACTACAGTGGAATTGACTTAGAAATCAAGGACAGTAAGATATGTAGGAAACTCTCAAACATATGGACATCAACAACATCCAAACAATCCACGCTCAGGGAAGAAATCACAATGAAAAGTAGAAAATACTTCAGACTGAATGGTAATGAAAGGACAACTTATGACAATTTATGGGATGCAGTTAAAGCAGTGCTTTGAGGAAAATGTATAGCTTTAAATGACTTGTATCAGAGACAAATAAAGGTCTACAATCAATAACTTAAGGTTCTACCTCAAAACTAAAAGAAGAGCAAAATCAACCCAGAGTAAATAGAAGGGAGAAAAGATAAAGATAAGGAAAGAAATCAAAGAAATAAGAAACCAACAAAAAAATAGAGACAATAAACAAAGCCAAAAGCTGATTTGTCAAAAAGCTCAAATGATTGGCAAAACCTTCATAAGACTAACCACCCCCCAAATGAGCAAAAACACAAATCATCAATGTCAGGAACAAAAGAATGGTTGCTATTTCAGACCTTAACAAGATAATAAGAAGATAGTATGAATAACTTAATGCTGATAAAATTAAAAATTTTAATTTTAAAAATTAAAACATTAACATTAAAAATTAATAAAAGAATATCATGAGTAACTTTAGGCTAAAAAATCTGCCAACTTTGGTTAAAAGGAAAACTTCCTCAAAAAATACCCAAATTTACACTAGATGAAGGAGAAAAGCTGAATATTTCTACAGCTATTCTTTAAAATGAGCTTTTTAAAAATAAAAACGAACAAACCTTCCCTCCAAGAAAATTCCAGGCCTAGATGGTTTCCCTGGTGAATTCTATCAAACATTCAAAAAGATATAACATCAAATTTACACAAACCCTTGCAGATAACAGAAGAGCAGGGAAAACTTCTCCACTTGTTTCATGAGGCCAGCGTAATTCTAATATAAAAACAGACAAAGGCATTGCAAGAAAAGAACAAAGAAAAGAACAACTATGAACCAATATTTCTTATGATTGTAGACAAGAAAGTCCTTAACAAAATACTAGCAACTCAGGAAATCTAGCAACGTTTAAAAAGGATAACGCATTACGATTAAGTAGGGTTTATCTCAGAATACAAGGATGGTTTAACATTCGAAAATCAGTCAACATAATTTACCATATTAACAGAATAAAGAAGAAAACCCACATGATCATGGTAATAGGTATAGAAAAAAAGCATTTGACAAAATTTGACAAAATTAGATACAGAAAAAAGACATTTGACAAAATTTGATAAAACTCTCAGGGACCTCAGGATAGAGCTATTCAGGGTAGGTCCGTGAACTCTAAGCTAACATCATACTTAATGGTGGCGAAGGTTTTCCCCGTAAGATTGGGAACAGGCAGGGATTCCTGCTCTCACGGCTCCTGAAGAGTCTAGTCATCGCAGAAGGAAAACAAAGAAGTAGAAGCATACAGATCTGAAAAGAAGTAACCCAGTCTCTCTTTGGGGTTGAAATAATTATATTGTCTCCATAGGAACAAGGACCAGAGACCTTCACCTCTGGGACCTAGGTTGTGTCAGCCCCTCCTGCACTTCTCCCAAATCTGTGCCCTCTGAGCAAACCCCAAAAGGAGGCATGATGCTGGTGCCGTGGATCCATTACTTAGGAGACAGAAGCTCTGTGGAAGCCTCTGATGAACCCTCTGCTGGGGCCATCGCCTCACAAGCCCCGAAAGTGCCCCCTGTTGGGTCTTAGTTCCCACCAGGACCTGCAGCAGCCCCGCGTTTCTTAACCAAAACAAAGACTTTCAGAAGTAACCCAGAAGTGGTTACGGGCTTCATCTCCGTGCGTCGGGATGGCCCGGAATGCCCTCGGGGGGATCTTCCCTAAATAGCAGAGCGGCTACGGAATTTCAGACCGGCTCCAATCTTTTTGTCACTGCTGACAAAACGCTAGCGGGAGAGCCCCTGGAAGGTGATGTGCCTTATTTTATCTTTCCTTTTTTCTAAACCACGACCTTCCCTAGCGCATTTCACGGCCTTTGCTTTCCTTGTTGTCTTTGTTCTCAAATTGCACCCGGGGGAACCAGACAATCAGGTGAATCTGCAGACTCCAGAGCGTGTCTCTGCAGATGTGGACGCGGGGCTGAGTGGGGCCTCGCGTGGAGGAGGGGCAGCCGGGCAGGGGAAAGCCTGGCTCTGGATCCTGAGGGGCCTGGGTTTGAGGCAGTGACTCCCCTGTCCCTGCCTCAGTCTCTCCACATGTAAAATGAGGCAAAAGCAGGAGACAGACAACGGCTTCTAGCCTGGGCCTGACTGAGGCTCGTTGTTTAGCAAGCGGCAGATCTCTGGCCTGTTTGTGTCCCCTGATGGCTCTCGGCTGCAAGCGTGGAATTTGGAAGGAGGTCTCCAGCCCTGGGATGGGGTGCAGGGTGGCTCTGACCCTCATCCCAGCAGGGCAATGCGGTGGGGCGAGAAGATCACTGCTGGACGCCGCAGCCCTGCAGCTCTGCTGCATATGGGGGGCTCCATTTCCTCACTCTGAAAAAGTGGAAGCAGTGAGGCTTAAATAGAGACGCAGTGAGAATAGACTTCACACACACGCGGTCCCCAGCGCCGTGAAGCACAGCGGGTTTAACAATTGCACCGTCCCTTCCTCTCCCCCCACCAGGAGGAAAGCCAGGGGCTGGGTGGGCTACCAGGATGGGAACCCCTCCACGGGAACCATCCAGGCCCGGGCTGAGAAGCTGGGCTGGGCCCTCAGGTGAGAAGTAGGGGACACTGAGTGGACCCAACCCCACAGCAGCAAAGGTTGGCGAGCCCTGGCCTCAGGGTCAGGGGCCTCCCACCCGGGCTCACGCTGGGTCATTCCACCTGCCCCTGCAGTCCTGTCTCCTCTGACAACCCAGCTCGCAGAGCCCATCGGACCCCTGGGGGCTGCCCACTCCCAGTAGCCCATCTCCACCTGTGGTCACGGCCCGGACGGCAGACGGCCTCCCCCTCGGCCCCTGGACACGGCATCTCCTCCCAGGCTACTCACCCACGACCAGGCCCCACCCAGAGCTCCTGACTCCCCCCACCCCCTTCTCTCTGCATCTCCCCCTGCAGGGGCAGCCTGTTTCCCCACCCAGAGCCCCAAGCCAGCTTCTAGACCATCCTCGACTCCCAAGTCCCACACCCAGCCCTCAGCACGTCCCATCCCCAGTCTCAGGACAAGACACTGCATCAGTGCTCCTTAACGTCTCCACAGGCTTTCACTCCCCGCCAAGTCCAGTCATCCCTCTTGGGACCCTTTCAGCTGCCCAGGGCAACAGCCTCCAGTGGTCCCACTCCGACCACCCCCAGCTCCCTTCTTCACAGAGAGGCAGAGTTTCCAAAGTGCAAGTCGCACCCCGTCACCTCCCTTCTCCAAGCCCCGCGGCTGCTTTGTTGTTAGAACAGAATCGTTTTTTTTAATATTTATTTATTTGGCTGCACGGGTCTTAGCTGCCGCACGCGGGACCTTTAGCTGTGGCATGCACACAGGATCTAGTTACCCGACCAGGGATCGAACCCAGGCCCCCTGCACTGGGGGCACAGAGTCTTAGCCACTGGACCACCAGGGAAGTTCCCGAGAACAGACTCTAAAAGCCTCTCTGTGGCTGCCGAGGTCCAGCTCCACCCTCCCATCTCCAGTCCCCGCCCCCTCTGCCCACGCCAGCCACGCTGGCTATCTCTGTCCCCCTCCCCAAAGTCACCAAGTCTCTGCCTTCTCCAGCCTCCAGAGGGATGCTGCCCACCCTCCACACGGACTCCTCAGACGGCTTGCCTGGCCACCTTCTCCCCAAAGCCGTCCCGGCCCAGTATCCTTACCCTCACACACCTACCACGAGCAGTAGTTCCTCAGCCTTTTTACGTGCTTGCTTGTTTGCTTTCTGTCCCTGATCTCGGTTGGAAAACGATTCTCCAGAAGATGTCCATATCCCGCTCCCTGGTGCCTGCGAACGTTACCTCTTACGGAAAAGGTGCCTTTACAGCTGGGATCAGGCTGAGGACCTCGACGTGGGGAGATCATTCTGGGTTATCCAGGCGGCCCTAAGGCAACCGCAAGCGTCCTTATGAGAGGGTGCCAGAGGAGACTGACAGCCACAGAGGAGAAGCGAGGGGAAGATGGAGCAGAGAGTTTGCAGGTGCCGGCCTGGAAGGCTGGAGCGATGCAGCCGCCAGCCCAGGAGCACCGGCGGCCACCAGCAGTGGAAAGGCAGGAAACACCCTCCCTGGAGCCTCCAGAGAGACGCCGGCATGACTCCTGGGGAGTTAGTCTGAGCAATAGGAAGGGTGGGATCGCTGTGCACCAGAACGGGGAGCAATGTGGCGGGAGCTGGCCTGGCTTGGGTGGGGTGCACAGAGCTGTGTACCAGCCGGGCAGCGGTCGGGCTGGAACTCGGCTACCAGTGTGGGGTTCAGGGAAGAGTCGGCACCAGGTGCAAATGCGCGACAGCATAGAGATGTGGCTGGTGTCGGGGCCTGGAGGAAGCACCTGGCAGAGACCTTCAGGAGGCAGGAAGGTGGTGAGGACCACAGAGGGCCTGGTGGAGGCCACGGGGTGTGGCCTGCCGTGTCCAGAGGAAGGAAGGGCTCCAGGGAGGAGGGGACATTAACCCGCTGGGGTGCCGCTGATTTTTTCAAGTGAGATAAAGACTCATTTTTGATAGCTGGGTTTGGCAATTTGAGCTGGACCACAGCAGCTCTGAGCAGTGGGCTCAGGAGACACCAGGCGGAGAGCCTGTGGACACAGTGAGTGGAGACCTTGATTTCTGGAAAGGGGAGCAGAGAGGTGTGGCGATGGTGTAGGGAAGAAAGGGAAAGAGATGTTCTTAATAAGAGGGGAGAAAACGGCCACCTTCCGTGGGAATGGCCCCACGGGGAGGAGCAGACTCATGTCGGGGAAGGGCCGTGCGAACGGGGCAGACAGTGCCCCGGGACAGAGCAGGCACAGCGCCCGGGACTGCGGGTCTCCTGGTAGGAGCCCCGATGTGCTCAGTGCCGTGTGTGTGGGGAGGGGACCACTGTGTAGGAGCAGCTGGGGAGTCGCAGCTGGGGAGGGGGCCGAGGCCGGACTCCCGGGAGCACAGGGCGCCCTCGGGGGGAAGTCACTATTTCACAGGGACTGACGGAGCCGGAGCCGTCACAGGAGTCATCTGGGGGCAGGGAGGCTGGGGAAGGCCGGGGGGCTGAGGCCCGAGAGGGGGTCCAAGGAGCCCAGCTGGACAGGTAGGAGGGGAGGCTGCGGGGGAGGCTTCCGGGGCCGCAGCCAAGGGAGGGGGGTCTCGGTGCCACTGGCTCCCGGAGGAATACTTGCAAAGTGAACGTCACCTCCCACCAGGCCTGGGGGGTTGTGAGAGAAGACCTGTAAGCCCTCAGCACAGGCCGGGCACACAACAGGGATGAGAAAGCTACCAGCGCCGTGGTCTCTGCTGCCGTGCTCGCCACTTCCGCCGTGACAGCGCATTGCACCCAGAACCGGCCACCTTTCCTCCCCAGACGACTTCCCAAGGTCAGAAGCCTCCGCCCGGCTACACCAGCCCGCACGCTGATGAGGGGAGGAAGCTGGGGTCCTGGGTCTGAGCCCATGGCCGTTGCCAGGCCGGTGCCCGCAGCCCGGAGACGGCTTCCGTCTGGCCAGACCTGTCACATAGTGGGTCTCAGTCAACCCCTGCCATTCAGTTCAACAAGGACAGTGGGCACCCAGGGAGGCTGAGAAGGGAGGGTGGAGGCCTGGGAGATGGGGGCTGGGCACAGTGCCTGGAGGAAGGCGCAGCGTGTAGCCCGCCGGCTCTGAGCACCAGAGGCCCGGACGACTCAACTCACGTGGGTTGGGGCCCACTTGCTAGGAAATTTGCAAGGAGGAGAGGGGAGAGTTAGTGCCGTTGCCTTGGCAACTTCTCTGTCACATTCTAATGAGGCTGACAGAGGAAGGAGGCCCGTCTTAAAGGAGAACGAAGCGTCCTGTGGCGGCGTCCTGAGGCGTCTCGGCAGGAGCTCAGCTCCTTCTGAGCTCTCGCCTGAGTTCCTGAGGACAGCAGTAGAGGCGCTGGGGTGACCGGGACCTGCTGTACCGGCTGAAGGGGCTCAGGGCTGGCATGAAAGGACAAGAGGTCACTGATGCTTAAACCAAGCCCCAAGCCCACTTCTACCTGGAGCCATTGCTCAGGGGGCTTCATAGACTCCCAGGTGGGAGAACCGGAGGGTGAGAAGAAAGACAGGAGCCTCGCCTGGTCAGCAGAGAGGTGTGGCCGCATGGGGGGCCGCGGCCCCCCCTTGCACACCGACTTCAGCCACCCCCAAAGCAGTGAACGGGAGCAAAGGACTCAGGAAGGGCTGCTGGGGGCACGGGGGTGGGCACTGGACCCAGAACAAGGACCAAAACACAAGGGGACTTGGGTGGCAGGAGTGGATATGAATATGATAAACCCCGATCATGTAAAATAATACACGCCCTGAAAATGCAGAGAAGGGAGAGGGGAGGCCAGAGGAAGAGGAAAGGAACATGGCCCTCTTTCAAAGCAGGTGTGGCCAACGTGGGCGGGATGGAAGCCCGGGGCAGAGGCGCGTCCACCACCAGGTGGGGAAGGGTCCATGCAGACTTTTCTTCCTCCGTATTACAGGGTTCTTCCAGGAGATTGTAGCTTGTGCCCTGAAGATAAACGAGCTTTCAGGTAGCACCATCTTCAGTTTGACTTCTTTTCCCATCCTCTGTCAAGTTCAAGGGCAAGCTAGGATTTCCTTGCGTGTGGGGGTGACAGGCCCTCCCATTAGCGCCTGCTCACCTGTCCTCTGCCTCCAGCCTGTGACCCTGGCACGTCCTGGGCATTTCCTGGGGCTGCGACACCCCCCCCCCCACTGCTCACAGCTGGCAGGTAGGGGCTGCCTCATCCCGCAGAAGGGGCGGGCATGGGAGGGTGACCCCCCCACAGCAGGGGTCAGGTTTGCTTTTAGGGGACATGATCTGACACTTCTTTCTGGTATTTCCTCTGCACCTACGCACGGAGAAAATGTCTTATCACGACCACCCAGCCACAGCACCGCTTGTTCTGGGCAGTGGGTTTTTGCTGCTGCTGCTACATTCTTCTTTGTATGTTAATTTTTAAAGCAATAAAATAATGAGTCTGTGTAACTGTTTAAAACAACTTTCTTAAGATATAATTCACAGACCATACAATTCACCCAGGTAAAGTATACAATTCAATGGTTTGGGTATATCACATTATTATTTTAATTGTGGTAAAAATTAAATATAGTAAAATATATAAATATACTTAGTAAAATTTTAAGTATAATTCAGTGGCATTAATGACATTTCCCATCTTGTGCAAATGTCACTGCTATTTCCAAATTTTTCATCACCCCAGACAGAAATTCTGTACCATCAGGTAATTACTCCCTATCCATCCTCCCCTCCCTCGGTCCCTGGTAACTTCTAATTGACTTTCAGATCTGTCGAACTGAAATTTGCCTATTCTAGATAACCTCATGTACGTGGAACGATACAACACTTGTCCTTTCGGGACTGACTCATTTTACACAGTGTAATGTCCTCAAGGTTTATCCTTGAAGCCTGTGTCAGAATCCTCTTCCTTTTTAAGGCTGAATAATATTCCATTCTATAAATACTGCATTTTGTTTATTCATTCATCTATCAACAGACACAGGCTTCCATTTCTTTGCTGTTGTGGGTAACGCTGCTATGAGCATGGGTGTGCAAATATCTCTGTGAGAATCCGCTGTCAACTCCTTTGGGTATCTGCCCAGACATGGAATTACTGCTTCCCATACAGTCAGTCCCCTACCTACGAACCTTCAAGTTGCGAACTTTCAAAGACGCGAACGTGCATTCTATCAACGTCAGGCATGAGTGAAACTGCAGCTTGCCGTCCATCTCCTATTGCTGACGATCCTTCAGCTCTACCATCTCCCACCTCCTCTCCCCACTCTGGTCAGTAATTCTTCTTGCCTGCTCCCTCGATGCCAGCCCCTGGATGCCAGCTGTTGTACTGTAGTACTTTACTTTTCAAGGGACTGTACTGTAAAATTAAAAATGTTTTCTTTATTCTTTGTGTTTGTTTGTTATGTATTGTTTGTGTGAAAAATATTATAAACCTATTACCGTACAGTCCTATCTAGCCGACTGTGTTAGTTGGGGACCTAGGCTAACTTTGTTGGACTTATAAACAAATTAGACGTACAAACGCGCTCTGGGAACGGAACTCGTTCATACGTAGGGGACTTGCTGTGGTTGTATGATTTTTAAAACAAAAAGCAATTCTTGCTACTCTTACATCTTAGCTCTCAGTCCACCTGAGGAAATGAACACAGCCTTCCTCCCCCGTCCATAAAACAAAATCCCAAGACTGGGTCACATCCCATCTCCGTGGCCATGCCGCCCACGCTTCTGAGCCTCTGTCCCTTTCTGCGCCGCTGGCGGCTGCTGAGGGAGAGACTGGGTGGAGTCTGGGGCGCTGCAAGGCTCAGTCAGCTCCTTCCTCATCCTTCTCTCAGGCTTATAAAACACTTTTACCCATTCCTGCCCTTGATCTTGTCAACAGCCTGTGAGACAGGCAGCACCGCATCATTCAACCCCATTCTACAGGAGTGGAAATGAGGCTCAGAGAGCCACTCCCAGGAAGGGCCAGGACCAGGCAGCAGCCCCTCCAGCTCCAAATGCAGCGTCTCTCATGGGTCACCAGAAGCCCAGAGGCCATGGGGCTGACAAACAGCTTTCTCTCACTGAGGAGAAGGAGAACACGCAGGTAAGTCAGACAGAGGAAGGGCAGAGAGAAAAGAGCCCCCCGCAGCTGTACCTCGCCTTTCCTCCCATCTCATCTCAGACCCACAGGGTCCACTCAGTCTGGGGGCATCCCACAGGAACTCTCTCTGCTTAAACACCTCCAGGGCTGGGAAGCTCACTCCTTACCAGAAAGGCCAGCCCTGGACCAGAAAGGCCAACCAGGCTTCCCTGGTTGTAACTCTGTCCCCTGGCTCAGAGGACAGAATTCCTTGAAGGCAGAGCCCCCTCAAGGCCAGGGTGGACGCTGACAGGGCAGGGGTTGGCATCCCATCCTTGCTCTGAGATCGCCTGTTCTGGTGACCCCATGTGAGTTACGCCCCCAGGCTCCCGCTTCCCCATCTGTGATATAAGAGGGCTGGGCCGCATCACCCCCTGCTGCTCTGCATTCTGTAATTACCAGGTCTGGAGCCTCTTGTTGCTAGATATTTCTTTTATAGTTTATTTTCCAAAGAGTAAACGCTAAACACTGGAAAAGAGATAAGAAACGTGCTTCTAAATACCTATTGCCGTCTTAGCTTCTCAGAAAACAGAGGTGCTTAGGGACTTCTCCCCCCAAATGGGGGATTTAAATGGAAAATGTGGCCCCCAGGATAAGCTCCCTGGGGTCTAAGACTTGGATCTGGGCTGGGAGTACATGTGAAAGGAGAGCCTGGGGGTGACACAGAGAGGGGGGAAGGGAGAAAGCACATCTCACCAGCTGGAGGGTGATCTCCAGGCCTGGGGGTACAACAACTGATGGGGCTCGGTGGTCTGGAAGCCCACCACACTCTCCTAGGCACCTGGTCAGCGAAGGCATCTTGGGTATGCAGAGCTGTCTGGCTTCCATCTGAACCCATGTGCACACACCCCAGGGCAGACCCACGGGCCTGTGCGTGCCCACCTTCACGTATGCACACGAATCGCGAAAACAAGGACAGACCTTCACGCACACGCCCCACCTGGGGACAGAACCCCCAGCACACATGTCTGTTCTCTCTTCGCCCTCTGCTAGCCACCGCAGAAGGAGAAGAAGGAGACCTGTCGGTGCCAGATGACCCACTTTCTAGCTCTGAACACCCCCCTTTAATCCCACCGCCCACCGCCAATCATCCTTCCTGGGTCTCAGCCTCAGTTTATCTCATTAAAGGGTGGCCTCTAAGGTCACCTCCCGCAGCTGCCATTCCCCATCCCCACTCCGCGTCCACTCGTTGAGTCCAGGGGGGCCCGGGTCTCCAGCGCCGTCCGCCTGCGTCCCCATCCCAGCTTCCAGGGCCCTGGAGCGCCGCCGCCGCCGCCGCCGCCGCCGCCGCGGCCAGCCAGGGTGGAGTTTTCTCTCCGATTAAATTTCCCCCGCCTTTTTGATGTCACATCCTGTCCCGGTCTGCTTCCCCGCCGCCGCCCTCCCCACTCCCGCGCGTGAGCGTGGCGCGCGGGGCCCTCTGCGCCCCCCCGCCCCTCCCCTTCCCCAGCAAACTTTTGGCACCCGGGCCGCCCAGCTGCTCGCCCCAGCTTTGCGGGCACGGGGCCGCTAGGAGGAGGGGCCGAGGAGGGGCCTAGGGGCGGCCCGCCCGCAGCCCGCCGCCCGCCGCCGCCGCCGCACGCCCAGCAGGGCGACCGCGGAGCCGCTCGACGCGCTCGAGATGCAGAGCAGAGGCTCCGCGCAGCAGACCCTGCGCGCCGCCTGCTCCGGGTGCTGAAGGCGCGGGGACACCGCCGGGCGCCGCCGCGGAGCCAGCAGAGCCGGGAGCGCGTCCGCGTCCACGCAGTCGCCGGCCGCCCAGGGCTCCCCGCACGCCAGGACGTGGGAGGTGTTCGCGAGACATGCGACCGGCCCGGAACCTCCTCAGCCTCCTCTTCCTCATCCTCATGGGCACGGAACTCACTCAAGTACGTGCATGCAACGCCATTTTCCTCCCTGCCTGCGAGGCGCCCGCCCGGCCCCGGGGAGCCCGGCAAAGTCGGGGAGCAGCTACCGCGCGGCCCGGCACCCCTGCCCGGGCGCCCAGCCAAGGGCTTGGGGAGAGGGCCAGAGTGCCAGCCGCGCCTGGGGTGGAGGAAGGGGTGAAGGCTGACCCGAGAGTGCTGCCGCGTCCCCCAGGACCCTCAGCCCTGAACCCTCCCTCCTGGACTCCCGGGCTGACCACTCCCTGCTGAGAAGTTCAAAGGGCAGCATTGGGGGTGGGGGTCGCCATTTGGCTGCTACTGTCACCTGGGAGGAAGACAGAGCAGGATGTCCGAGCCCCTGGCATTTGCAGAGGTGGATCTGACCTAACTCCCACCCCCTGCATCCCTCTGCTGGAGCCTCCTGCATTGGCTATAATGCTGCCCTTGGGGCTCCCTGGGCTGGCGGTGGGAATGGTGCCGCGGAGACCAGACCGGGGAGGGCAGGCGGCGTGTCTGGGGCTGGGGTGCATTGTGGGCTCCATGTGGAGGGTTGGGGGGCGGTTGTGGCCACATTCGCGGCATGAAGTGTGAGTGGCAAGCGTGTGTGGGGACCGCTGGGCATTTTAAGTGGGCTCGCCATCCCTGAACAATGTACCGTTAGAGAGCCTGTCTCCGGCTGGTATTCTCCATTTTAAAAATGCATTTCGGAGCTGGCACGTCTGGGAGGAGAAGGGCTGTCTGGGAGCGCCGGACTGGAGGTGTTGCTTTGGCACCGGGGTGCTGGGAAGAGCCTGCCAGCTTCGGGAGCCAGGCTGCTCAGAGTGACATTAAAATGCCCTTTGGATGGTGCCACTGTGCCACGGTCTGAGCTGGGAGAGGCTGCAAGTCCAGGAAGTGGATGGGCTGCCAGCACCTTGGCCCCAAGAGCCAGCTGCCCCGACCCTCCTTCCCTCTCTCCCTCCGTGCCTCCCTCCCTCTCAGAATAAAAGAGGAAACAAAGGAGAGACGCGAGGGTGAGAGGTAGATCACAGGAGAGAAGGCTCTGGAATAAGCTTCCCATTTTGCCTTGAAGCCCTTGCCGGCTCCCTAGCTCTCCCGGGAAGTGCAGCCTGGGCCCCAGCGTCGGAAGGGTTTATTGTCCCACCTAACCTCGGAGGCCCTGCTGGTGCCAGGCAGACAACCGGCCAGGCCCCTGGAGAGGTTCTGCATGGTCTCTGGGAGTGAAGTCTTCTTGGCTGCAGGGAAGGCCTGGCCAAGGGGCACACTCGTGCTCTGTGAATGGACACTATATATGCATGTGCACACACACACTCACACACACTCTTCCACAAGCGCGCACCCCACAGACATGGAGCCGGGCAGCGTGTGCCTTACTTAGACATCTCGGGAAAGAGATGGCCAGTCTGGGTGGCCCTGGAAGTGGCTGCCCTTGGGCCCTCCAAGCCCTACTGGCCTCCTCACCTGCAGGCTCCCTGAGCCCTCGTTCCCCGCCCTCCTCCAGAGGTTCACTTCTCAGCCTTTTTAAAGATCCCCCGGTCTTGGAAGAAACTTTTGGTTCAGCTTCAGTTGGAAGCTTTGTCTCGGTGGTGAGAGCTCCCGCCTGTCCACGTTGGCGGCGCCAGCCATCTGAATGTGGCCCGCCCCTGCCCACGCGGCTACAGCCACACCATCCCGTTCAGGACCCTGGTCAGCTCCCGGAGCCCAGGCCCTCCAGGGGCCAGGAAGGCAAATGATGTTGTTTTTTTGGAAGGCTCCTCTTTCTGAAGCTGAGCTGTGGCATCTCTCAGGGAAATGCCTTCCTCAACACAGCCGGGAGGCAGTCCCTGCCCTCCCCGCGCCTGCCTCTGAGGCTGTGCTTTCAGAATCTTCCACTGGGAGCCCAGCATCCCCAATTGTGGTGGGATTCTGGAGCAAAGGCTCACCTGGCGAAAATCTCTCCAGCCAGCTCAAATCTGTGGAGGGGTCAGAGAGTGGCTGGCTCAGCCACCAGCTCCAGGGATCCCGGCTACCCCGGTCCTGCCCAGGTGGGCTTCTTTGGGGTCAGACCAGGTGCCTCTCACCTTTACCAGTCACCTCTAAGGCAGGAGCTGGAATTGGGAGTGGGTGTGGGTCCAGGGCTGGGCTGCTCTGAATAATCTGAGAGCTCCTTGGGGACACCCCTACCTAAGAACCTTGCTTTCTTGATCCCGAAGTAATTCGATCCTAGGAAGCCACATTGCATGGTGTCAGGAGAAATGCCGCCTACCTGGGTGATGAGTGAAATACCTCTGCGCGTCAGGAAAAGGAGAGCAGAGCAGCGGTGACTGAGCTGTGTCTGTGTCCCCTCCACCCTTTCCCTCTTCCACTTTAGGTAAATTGCTCCCGCAGCGGCACCCTCAGTCTTAGGGCCCTTCCAAGGGACGTGGACACAAGGTTCCAGGGCCACCACGTTTATGGGTTAGGACCCGTCCAGATGGGAACAAGTCAGAAACGTATGGGTTTTACCTGCACTTCACAGGCGCTGCTTGAAGGATTCAGGCAGCCGGGCGGGGGGAGGGGGGAGTGTAGAGCACATGGCCGGGCCATCTGTTCTCCCGACAGCGCGCTTATGAGCCACTCAGTCAAATGCCAGCTACTGATGGATGGCCTACTACGCGCCAGGTTTGTGGGCCCAGATGAACTCTGTCCTCAGGTGGAAAGATGCTTGACTGGGTCCTGTTCTGTGATTTTCAATAAAAGGCTGGTGTTTCAAGCTCCTTGAGAAGTGTCCTCGGAGTTGACCTCTCATCTTGGGGGTGGTGGGGCAGCGCTGGGGCTGCCTGAGCCCCGCCCACCCCAGCCCAGCTCGCCTTGCCTTGAGAGAACCACATCATCCCCCATGTGTGATGGCATGAAAGGAGTGGGCAGCTCTGTGACAATGACCTTGGACCCGGCTGCCCTTCCCCTTCCTCATCCCACCAGCCACTGTCTGGTTGCCTTGAGAAAGGCTCTGAGCTTCAGCCTGAACGTCTACCCTTTTAAAACAAGGAGGACGAAGCTAGCTGATGCTCGAAGATGGCTCCCCCCTACAAACCCGCACTCTGGTTCTGTCCTCCTCTCCTGCCACATGCAGCTCTCAGATGCCAGCTGGTCGGGCTTGACGCGGTCAAAGCCAGGCTGGCGATGCTGAGTACAACTGTCTGTCATCCGGGCCACGGTGCTTAGTGGGGAGACCTGAGGCTCTGCCATATCTATTCGTTTAAGAGCCATGAGGGCTCTGCGGTCAGAGTGGAGGGAGCTGAGAACGCTTTGGAGAAGGGGTGCCGTGTGCGCGGGGTCCAAGGTTGCACCTGGGTGAGCCGGGGCAGGAAGACGGGAAGGAACAGGTGGGCAGCAGCGGGGCTGCACACAGACGCCGCGGCGTGGAGAAGGGCCCAGAACCTTGGCTCTTGTATCTGGAGTTCGACAAAGGGGTGTTGAGGGATTTGCTTTATCTCAGGAGTGAAGTGGATCTCTTCTCATTAGTCCCCAAGCCAGAAGTGGTCTTTCTTAACGACATGACGACCCCGACCCCTTGGGATAGGGCGGGGCTCCAGCTGTGAAGGAGCACAGGGCACCCTCGAGCACCAGCTGTCACCGGGGCTGTCGAGTGCCCTCAGGCTTTACGGGCCGACTGCTGTGGGCTCTTCCGGAGCTTGGTTAGCTGTGTGCAGGTCTCAGCACCTGAGAAGAGATGGGAGTGGACTCGGCGGCGGGCAGGTGGGGGTGGGTGATGGGTGCTGTGTCTGGACAGGCAGGTGTCACGGAGGGGCTGGCATGGAGTTAGCCCCTCAGAATCCCATCACTGCAAATCTGTTCGCTCCTCCTCAGATTCAGCCAGAGTGGAAGACCCCAACCCATTGCCCTGAACAAATTGAACAAGAATAAAACCATCCATTCAGACGGAAGCATGAATTTTGTCACCTGCTTGAATCAAAACTTTGGCCCAATGATCCCACTGACGTCCTGTTCATGTGCCCCAGCCCCTCGTGTCCCTCAGATTTTAGGCCCACGTGTGCCCTGGATGCTGGGGTGTCAGTGGTCCAGGGAGTTGGGGGGTTCAGGACCATGGGGGTCTTTTCCTAAACCAGTTAGTTCAGCATGCATGGGATTGATCCCGTCTTTGCACTGAGGTTGGCCGCTGCCTCGGGGGCTGGCCAGAGACCATCTCCAGACACGCAAACAGCCCGCACGAGAGAGTTGCTCCTGTTTCCAGGGAGAAGGCTCTGTACCAGCGGGGGGGCGGGAGCTGTAACTTCTCAGCACCAGGAGGCCGGTTCATCTCCGGAAGCAATTTGCCCCTTGTCCCACGCGCTTTAGCTCTCCGCACTAAAAAGGAAGGTAATTTTCTGCCCTGGCTTGTATTTATTCCTAAAGTTATCGGGCCCTGTAATCACTAGTTAACATCCCATGTAAAGTAATCCACAGCTAATTACTGGCTAAACTGAATTAGACACACGCCAGCTGTGATGGGTGCTGCGGGGGACAGGAGCTGCTTCCGGCTCTGAGAGGTGCCCTGCAGATGCTCCCCCCGCACCGGAAGCAGCAGCCGTGAGGTCATTCCCATGGCTCAGGTAAGGGGGAGAAAATGGAACAGGAAAGTCCACATCTCTTCAGTTTTTCAGGTTATTACGTATCAGAAACTGGCCAGGAGCTTAGAGCACTAGGGAGAAAACCAGTCACGAGGGTTCATATTTTTGGAGTGTCATCAAGTGTCATGCATCCCCCCACGCACACCAGGAGCTGAATCTGGGTCAGGTAGAAGCCGCCCCGGTGACCCTGTGTTGTCGTCCTCGGTCTCGAAATGAGGAAACCAAGGCTCAATGGGCAGAGGGGGGCGCAGGGGGTCAGTAACCTGCCCAGTGGCCCAGCAGGGAGGTGACAGACCCCAGGTGCAGCTCCACGGTCTGTCTGACACCCGAGTTCATGTTCTTGTTAAGATGGAGAGAGAAGAAGAAAAAGTAGAGAAACGGCTCAACACCACTGAGAACCAGTAAGAAAGGGGGCGCCTGGTGCCGTCACGGCAGCTCATAGGGCCTTTGGAAGAGGGTTTGAGAGCCGTGTCTCTAACTGTGTGGCCCGTTGCTCGGCCTGCTCTGAACTTGGAGCTTGGCTTTTCGAAGGGGAAGAGCCTGCGGGGGGTGGGTGTGTCAGACCCCTTGGGGGTGGTCTGCTTCCTGCCACTGAGGCTGGGTGAACCGGACAAGCCCTTTCACCCCAGGAGGTGGAGGGCGCCTTCGAGGGTGCACTGGGTGCCCTGCCTCGGTTCTCTCCAGCCTAAAGGTTCATGCAGGGAGCCCCGCACCCCTCAAATCTCCCAGCATCTGCTTGACGACTGAGATCCAGGAATTAAGAAAAAAGACACAGACCCTCTTAGCTGCTGTTAACATCTAAACCTCCAGATCGCCCCACACGCCTGCGGTCCTGGTTACGCTGTTTGTTACCTTTGGCATAATTTATAATTATGGGGCAGCTGCGGCGAAGAAGGCTCCTCCTTGCTCGGAGGGTCTTCCCTTCTTCTGCACCCAGGTTAAGTTCCATGACGAACACGTAGGTGACAGTGGGCAACAGTGGCTCCCTCACTCTCGAGCGGTGTTTAGAAGACATGGGCTTCCCCGTCTCCTCGCTCTAGTTTGGGCAGTGGGGACCTGGCCTGGGTGTCTCTGATGTACGGTTCAATGGCATTTAAAATCGGATGGTCAGTAAGAGCGCGAGTGACTGGGAAGAGTGTGGATTGAAGAGTCCAGCGGAGAGAAGGGGTGGAAGGTGCCGAAGCCCCAGGCTTTGTCTCCTCGGAAGCCCTCACCTGGAAACGCTCATCTAGGGCAATTCGGTTCCTTGCAACAGTGTAGTAAGCTCACAGGACACGCTCCAGGAGCTTAAACCTCCCAGCACAGATGTCCCCGGGGTGCACATGGCTCTCACGGGTGGCTCTGGAAGGAAAGTCACTCCCACTTGCTTCAAGTGGTGCTTTGGAGGTGTGAGGGTCAAAGAAAGAACAGAGGTGTATTCATAAATATCATAAATAACACTACTCATCACCCCAGGATGCCGCTTGTAAATCTGACAGCATAGCAGGACTCAGAGGAGAGCTCTCGGGGTTGTAAACACTTCTGCTCTCCGATGGGTGGGTGCCTGTGCCCCACCCGGGCAGTCCAGCCCCCAGATCTTGTCAAGGTGACTCTGCACAGGTGGAATCAGTGGTGCGTGGCCTCGGGGGAGAGGGCATTGGCTGAGTCACCCCATAAGCAACGCGAGGGATTGCTCCAGAGTCAATACCAGCCGTTGGTAGAGGGGCTGAGGTTTCTGAGGCCACGTCTGGGGTCCACAGGCAGAGGGTCCTCGCTGGTCTGAGATGCTGGTGATGTGTTGAGGGCGGAGTGTGTGCTCCGGGGAGTGGCCACGTGTGGAAGCCTCTAAAATCCAGCAGCACCAAGTCCTCTGCTCTGAGCAAGTGTTACATTCTGGGGTGTTTCCTAACCCTAACCCAGCTGGACCCCAGAGCTGACTCTTAGATGTCTTCATAATGACACCGCCTTCTAATTCATGTCAAGATCAATTACTTACTCAATAGAAACCAGACCATCCTCCACTAGTTCTGATGAGTTCCCTTACCCAAAAAATAGGAGATGGTAATGTTTGTGGGGCCCCAGGAGCCATGCGTTCAGCCTGGAGGGCAGGTGCGCGCTGAACTCTCCTGTCCCTGTCCTTCGAAGTGCCTCTCCCGAACTGGACCCCATTTCTGTTGGGGCAACTAAGACAAGGTGGGGCTGCGGCCTCCCTCCCACTGTCTGGGTGTGACAGTCTGAGGCAACGTTTATGAAAGGAGCATGGAACTTTCCAGAGCGGGAGCAGAGGGTGTGGGAGGAGGCCAGGGTGGGCTTCGGGCAGTCAGCTGGTGGGTGGGAGGGGCGAAAACAGTGCCTCTATTCAATTCCGACTAGGATTTAAAGGCATGGGGGTGGGGGTGTGAGTCAGCTTTCTCTCCCATCCCTCTCAGTGCCTTGACCTCCTGGGGTCAGCTGAGTTCCAGGGAGCTGCAGGAATTCCAGGGTGCAGCCCACGTTTGGCAGCCCAGTGCGACTAACCCAAATCTTTTCAAAAGACTGCGGCTCAGCCATGCCTCAGGGGATGCCGTAAACCCTTTCAGGCTCCCTATCAGGACTGCAGGCTCAGGAGAAATACGATGAGGGGGTTTCAGATCTCCAGGCTGGCCGTAATTGCCTGTCCCCTGGAGAGTCTGGGAGAGTCCCGGGCCAGGGGAGCTGAAGGCATTCCTCAACGCTTGGGTGGTCTAGACTCCAGCAGGTCTTTGGAGCAGGACTTGGCTTCCTGGGTGTAAATGACCTGGATTTCATTTCCTCCCCTGAACAGCCCAGCCAGGTTGGCGCTCTTCTAATTTAGAGCACCCACTGTAAATCCCACGGGACATCACTGCCGTGAAATCAGATCGGAAGTTCTTCAGATCAGGAGAGGTTTATTCGAATTCTCTGTATCGGCTGTGATTGGAGCTCACCTTCCTAGAACGTAGCTCTGGGTGTTGGGAGCTGTTTTCCCGTCCAGGAGTACCTCTTCTGCATCTGTACGTCTGTATCAACAGCATCTCTTGAGGGTGGTCGTTAGCCAAAAGCAGCTCTTTGGAGAGGGGGCGGAGGTGTCCAGGGGCATCTGTCACAGGCTCTCGCACCAGTCGCTCAGCTGAGTGTCCCCTCGGAGCACCTCTGGTCTTCTGCAAAGCGGGGATGGTGAGGATGGGCGCCCCTGCTGGCTGCCGTGTCTGCTCCTGCACTGACTCACTGGATCCTTACACATCCTGCTATTATTAAACCCGTTTTACAGATGGGGAAACCGAGGCACAGAAGGGCTAATTACCTCGGCCAGGGTCTCACAACCAGTAAGGGGCAGAACCAGGGCTCAAGCCCAGGCTGTCTGGTCCCAGAGTCTGTACACGGAGTGTCCACTCCGAGATGCTTCTCTTGGCGATGCGTGTGCTCGGTTGGTCGTAGGGAAGTTTCCGTTCACGCACCGTGCCCGGAGTCTGATCTGTCGCGTTGCTGTTGCTTCTGTCCTGGGGTTTACAGCAGGCTGTACCTCGTGTCGTGGTTTTGATCTGGGGTCTGCAGCACACTGCACCCCACATCTTGCACATAGTAGGTGATAAGTAAATACCTGCAGCTTCCGCAATGGACGGCGTGAGGTTTTGGAGATTGGATTGGATTGGATTGGAAGTTGTTCCGACAAAATAAGTGGTCCATGTCCTTCCGCAGTGGGAAGCGGCTGTGAGTGACGTGGGTCGGCACAGCCTGCGGCCCTAAATCGGTGTTAAACGTTCATTGAAGGAGAAAGGCAGAGAGTGGGGGACTGCTGCCCACCCCCAGACCCAGCTGGCGGGACTCAGAGCACCGCGGTCGCGGAGCAGAGCCTGCAGTACCCGCTGGAGCTGGGAGATGGCGCCCTTCCCCAACTGGTGAAATTTGCTGCTTCCAACCCAGAGGCTGCCACAGATCCGTGCATTAACCAGGTTAACAAACCAAAGGAGCCCCTTCAGCTCATGGGTCTCACACCAGTGCTCAGGCCAGGACCATCCTGGCGGTAACAGTCCCTGCTACATAGGGGGACGCAGCAGAGGAAAGCTTCATGGGAGGCCTGGTGGAAGTGCCTTTCATCTCCCGTTAGAAGTCTTCTGCAAATTCTAAAGCACTATTAAGATGTTTGACCCAGTCAGGCCTGTGCTTCCAAGGAGACTTACGTGTGTCCTGACACCCATGCTGCCGAGGGCTGGGGACTTGTGCCAGCCTGCCCTGCCCCTCTCCCTGGGCATCAGGACCCCCCACACACCCGGAGAGCCAGTGAGGACACCCCCCCCCGCCCCCCAGCCACAGACCCCAGGCCCCTGACCAGGGCTCCACCTGCACCACACTCACCACGGGTGGGGCCGCTTTAGCAACCCTGAGCGGAGGCCTGAGCCCCAAACCCACACCCAGCTTCTGCAACCCTGCTGCATGCCCACCTGGACCCAGGAGCCCACACTGGGCGGTGCCACAGCTGCCGGCAAAGGCCTTAGGGCTCCTGGCTATCCCGGGCTCCCAGAAGGGCCTTTCCCCTAGCCCCCTCCCCCAGCACTGGGGCTGGAGACCCCCCACCAGGGGCTGCTTTCGGAGCCCGCCAAGAGTTCGCCCTCCTGGCTGGGTTTCGGGGGGCTGCCGGGCTGGAGGAAGCCTGGGGCCACCGCCAAGCAAGTCCCCGGCAGGGCAGCGAGGCGGAGGCCTTGGGCATGGATGGGGTGGGTCTCAGGGGGTTGCCTGGGGCTCGCTGGCGGGCAACCTTGAGGGTGGAAGGGCAGCGGCCAGCCCATGCGCTAGGGACGCCGCCGTCTGCGCGGGCGGATTTTGACGACTTGGGAGGGGGTGGTCTGTCTTTCCTCCCGGGCCACCCCCTCCCTACTCCTTGGTGACGGGGCTCTGCAGGCCTCGCTGCCAGCAGCCAGGGGGCGGCGGGGAGCCGGAGTGGAGAGGAAAAATCCACCCGTTCCCTGGGCAGATTGCGTCGGCCGCCGCCCGGACGTGTCCCCGCCTCCCGGCCGCGGCCCCCGCGCGCAGCCCGCGCGGCGCTCAGAGCCCGAGCCGGCGGCTCTTCCCGGCGGCGGGCGGGTGGCAG
>NW_020837951.1:3239719-3482883 GCF_003676395.1 Aethalodelphis obliquidens
CCTCTGAGACTGCATGATTCCCCTTCATGCTCCCACTCTCCCTCCAGAATAGCAATTTGAGGCCAGGAAGGAACCCAGCAAGGATGCTCTTTTCCTTGCAAAGGGCAGCACTCCTTGGAAACAGAGAGGCCACCTGCCCTCACCCTGGTTTGGCAAAACTCACCTTGAAAGGGGCAGAGTTGAGGTGCAGTTTTCACACCTATTAGCTTCTGAGGCCAGGGCCCCAGCTCCCAGCATCTCCAGCCAAGCTGCAGATTAGCCGGGAAGGCACGTGATTGGTCCTTCCCGACTCAACAGCTGCTGCAGGTGAATCACATTAGCCAAGGATTAGCTTAATTGATTACAGCCATTTCTGAGCAGGGATCACTCAAGGCAATTCTTCACATCTGACCTAATTTAGCTGTGACAAGTCTCACTGTAGATTTGCAGGGAAGGAAGAGAGATGCCAACATCTTTCTCACTTCCCAGTATGTGTTCCTTTTCTCCATGTAACTCTGGACATTAAAGCCGGAGTTGGTTTGACCTAAATTTATATATACAGATGTACAAATATGTATATATACACCTAGAGTTTACTCAGCTTCAGCATGGTTCAGTTGACAAATTATATGCCCCTTAATTGAGGTATACATGCATGTTAATTAGAAACCTAGCTCAGATGTAAATGAATGGGTCAAATCACACAGCCCCGCTGGACTGGAAACTGCTGATGCTTCTAGGTCTTCCTGCCCTTTCTATGCTAATGTTTTCCTTTGATGTGTGCTCCCGGCATGCAGCAAGAACTAGTTCGCTTTTAAAAGCAATATGTTATATAGATGAGATGGCAAGCTAATGAAGTTATGAACCTATATTATAAATAAAATAATAGCAGGTTGATCCTGTTGAGGAGAAATGAGCCTATCGCAGGTGGACATGTCCTCGCTTCAGACGTGTCATCAAGAATTATCTCGGCAAGAGATTTTGACCTGCCCGACCCCAGAGAGCTTGTGTCTCTCCTCGTGAGGCCCGCACTCCCTTCTCTGGGGTGGCCTCACATTCCTCTAAGGGTGTCTTCAGCCTGTGGGCTAGATCCTCTCTGCAAGCACTCTGTCCCACTTCCCAAATCTGGGGCACTATGGCTCTGAGGGAGGAAAAGCAGCCCCTGCCTTTGACCACACTTTAATTGCCTTAAACACTTTCGGCAGAAATTGCTGTGAGGGCATCTACATAGCTGTTAAAGCAGTTTGTCTGGACTGACTCTAGCCTTGAAGTGTGATTTTTCTTTTTAAGTGACCGTGAAGATATTTGTCTGTTAATGGCTATCTGTTTAAGGCAGGCTAGTGAGCTAGTTCTTCAACAGTTTTCATTTTCTTGCTTGCAGGGCTAACTTAAAAGAGTTTTTTCAATGCTGCAGTGACTGAAGAAGCAGTCCACTCCCATGTAACCATGACAGAGGGCCAGAGAGCTTTTTTGCACCCTGCATTTTTACTATTATTTCCCGTTACTTAGCACCATACCCCTAAGGAACCTTGAATACAACCAGGATCTCTTTTGCATGCGACTGTAGATGCATTTCATGAACAGTTTGAACCCTTGTCAATGCATTTTTTGAAAAACAAAAAACAAAAAAAAAGAAACTTTGTGTATGTGACTTAAAGCATGTAACCTTCAGATGTTGCATTCTAAACTGACAATAAAGACCTTTCCCAAATATGTTGGTGTTCTGAAGACTGTTTAATATGCTCTTCTAACTCCTGTGGACCAGAATAAATCAATCTATAAATAAAGCGGGAGTGTGGACATTTTCCCTCACCTAGGGAGAAGCCAGGCCAAGGCAGGGTGTTACAAGTTTTTGCACGCATCGCACTGAACCCAGCTTATTTTAACCTTGCAGGCGATAAAAGCGAAAATGGATGAACTTAGGCCTTTGATACCTGTGTTGGAAGAGTACAAGGCCGATGCCAAATTGGTATTGCAGTTTAAAGAGGAGGTCCAGAATCTGACGTCAGTGCTTAACGAGCTGCAAGAAGAAATTGGCGCCTATGACTACGATGAACTTCAGAGCAGAGTGTCCAATCTTGAAGAAAGGCTCCGTGCATGCATGCAAAAACTAGGTAGGCCCAGAACCCTGCGGGGCGGGGCACTGCACCGCCCACCTCCCCACTCAGCTCACTCAGGCTTAGGGAGTGGTGCTGAAGTGGACAGCGCCCGCCTGGCGTCAGGGAGCAATGGCTGGATTAGGGCTCCTGGGTAGGGCTGCCTTGACAGAGAGCCGAGGGAAGTAGGCACCACCTGTCCTAGGGCCTTGTCCAATCCTGTGCAGAGGCCAGCTCACAGAGCCCATTGAGCTGCACATCTGGAAAAATGACGTTAGATGTTACCTACCATCTGAAGAACGCGCGTGTGTGTGTGCGCGCGCGCGCGTGTGTATGTGTGTGTTGGGTGACTTCTTAAGACACAGGTTTTCATAGAGCGGGAAACGTACATCTTAAGATTCCCTCCAGCTTGCGAACGAGGGCTGACGGAGCTCCCTGAGATACTGAGTCATGCAGAAAAATCCATCACGTCACAGTGGAAGACTTGCCATTCGCAACAAGCCAGGGAGTCCCTCCTGGTGCCTGGAAGGGGTGGGACTGGAGCCAGCGGCCCCTGGGCTCCTTCGGAATCTTATTTGTGGTTGATACCCACTCGCCTTATCAACTTCCGTGTTAATTGCTTTAGCAAATCTTAACGTGTCAGCGTCGGAGTCCACTTTTAAGTAGCACATTTTAAATCCCAATTCCATTTCCAGGTTTTCTTAGGAAAGATTGGCTGGCCCTTGCACCCACTGTTCTCTAACACAGAGGTTGTTCCTTTTCATAGGGTTTACTTTTTAGAGTAACTTAGGGTAGCTTTTAGGGTAATTCTGCTTTATGAAAAAGTTTCCTTTAGGTTTTATCTGATGTTTTCACTTGATTCCCTTTTCATCCCCCGCCCCCCACACACTACAAATGCCTTATTTTAAACTTAAAACATCCCCAAAGAACAAATACTTTAAAAAAAAATCCCCATTGCTATTAAGTGGGAGAGAGAGAACGTTCAAAGGGCAAGAAGGTCGAGTCAGCCAGCCTTTTTGTTTGAACAGGTTCCCACGTCTAGTTTATTTTTATGCCGTTCTAGGTGCCCTAGTAACGCTCCCCAGTCCGGGAGAGGGCGGTGAGCGCTGTTCAGAGCATTAGGACGAATCCGTTGTGATCTGTACACTTGCATCACGTGAGGGATTATCTGCTGCGTTTCTTCAGATGTGCTTCACGGCACCCACGTCCTGGTGTGTCCGGGACTGGGTGACCTGGGACAGTCCCAGGGAGGGGGTCTGGGCTGGACGGTCTCTACCAGCTCTTCCCATTTCAGCATTCAGGAGTCAGCGGGAATGTTTGAAATGCTACTGGTTATCAGGCTTATCCGTGGTTATGGGACTGCGTGAATACTTCTGGTGGGCACTGTCTTTGGGTTTCTACCCATAAAGCTCGCTCTACCCTAAGCTCCCGTCACCTCTCTCCAGACCCTCCAACGCTTCCCCTGGGGGCTTTCGGCCCCTGGGGGTTTCTTTGTTACTTATTTCTCCACAGTAGCATTTTTATTCCCCGGTAGACAGACCGTGTAGAAACCAGTGGGAAACCAAGATTAAACCTTCACATTTTCCGATTAACGGATGAAGGAGCCAAGTGGAAATTCAGAGGGGGCAAAGTAACAACTGATGAGAAGCTAAGGGTCTTTCTGGGAGGATGCTGCCCTTCCCGGACGAGCAGCCTTCGTGCCCGAACTCGGCCTATTTTTAGAAGCTGGGTGAATTCACTTTAGGGTTTGGGATCTTGGGGCTTTCACATGGGTCCCCTTGGGCCGCTGAAATAAGGAGAGAGGATGAAGAGGCCCCCGGAGCCCTGTTCTCCACCACTGAGTGCAGTCACTTCTGCACTCACAAAGACCTTGACCTGTAGATGGACCTGCTGAGTCTTCGGGCAGGTGGGTGGGGGTCCGTCTTTCACCAGCACTCGGGTGGGCGATGTGGGTGAACACCGAACTGAGAACCCCCATCTGGGGGAGGCAGTGTGCTAAAGTGGTAGGTGCCACTCAATGGCCCTGTGGTTCACCAAGGCACTGACCACTTTGCATTTCAGCCGCCTCTTCGTCTGTAAGTTGAAGGCGTAGGAGTCCCTGTGCCCTGGGGTCACTGTGTGAGTCCACAGACACCATTCACGTCACGGGCTGCGCACTGTGCCCAGCATAGAGTAGGTGGTGATAGGACACGTAGGCAGGTGGGTACATAGTACCCGATAGCTAGACATGATTGCTAGGTAAAGAGACAGCTAGACCGATAGGTAGGTAGGTAGGTCAGTAGGTAGTTAGACAGTCAGATGATAAGTAGGTTAGTAGGTAGGTAAACAGATAATACATAGGTAGGTAGGTAGGTAGATAGATAGACAACAGATAATAGGTAAATAGGTAGGTAAGTCAGTAGGTCGGTAGTTGGATAGACAACAGATAGTAGGTAGATAGGTAAGTAGGTAAGTCAGTAGGTAGGTAGGTAGATAGACAACAGATAATAAGTAGGTAGGTAGATAGGTAGACAGACAACAGGTAATACGTAGATACAGCTGCTGTCGCTTCTCCTGCTTCCTAGATTTCATTCAAGCTCGGTAACTTAAAGACCCAACCAATACCTGCGGCTGCTTATTTTAGTCTTTATTTTAGCCTTGCAAACAGGTACCATCTCAGCAGCCTGTTTCTTTGCTGGGAGGCTGCCGGTGAGCATAGAACAGGAGAAGCCAGCACTGATGCTGTCCTGGGCGGTTAGGACTCCTGAAGATGCAGTGTCTCAGAGGCCGGCAGTTCCTTCCTCGGCCTCCCCCGCCCACCCCTGGCCCCCCGCCACTTCCGCCTCTTGTCTCCTGGGTCTGAAGTCTGACTGTAGGTTCCTTTTGCTCCGGTGAACAGCATCTCGGTTACCTTCCTGGTGTCATGATGGGGAAGAGGGTCTCCCTGCAGTTTCCCCAGAGTGCTCTTAATTAGGTCTCTATTCTCTTCAAAGTGATGTTGCTGACAATTCCATACACAGGGGAAAAAAAAACAAGGACTGCAGGTTCCATTGGTTTTCTGTTTCCATTTTAAATCCATTTAAATGGCATTGTGTGTTTTTCCTAATGTGTTCCTCACGTTCCCAGCCGGAACGGGAATCTGAAAGTCTGATTTCTGGAACTGGACATGGGGCTCAGCACCTCTCGGGCATCAGCCGGAAGGGAGGCGGGTGTCCACGGCTCCCCTGCAGTTCCTCTGGTTCCCGGGGCGAGGAAACCAGTTCCTCTGGTTCCCGGCGACCCCGTCCCCCGACCTTTTACTGCCACTCCGTGGACAGCCTGCAGAATCAGACGCCCCAGCAGCTAGACCAGCCAAAAGCAGAGACTTAAGAGCCGATGCGGAACGTCGTTGGTACTCATGCACGTGTCCCGGGCATGGCACATGCCCGTTAGCGTCAGGCCTCAGTCCTGTCTGTAAAATGAGGGGAACTGGCTGACTTCAGGGCTTCCCCCAGCTGGACCGTCCTGGTTCTCCGGTGCTAAAGGCCCCTGTAGGGAAGGTCGAGGAGACAGAGAGAGGGGCCCTTACCTCCTCCCCAGAGGCCGGGATGGAGCCGGGTGAGTGAGCTGCTCCCAAGGACGGTGGGTAAGTTAGCCCACGCGGATTTACACTCAGGATTGAGAGGGAAGTTTAGGGTGTCTCAGTCTGCAGGGGACCGACTAGGACAGCGAGGAGGGAGGGGACCCGAGTCCAGGTGCCGCCCACGGCAGTGACCTCAGTGGTCCCAGCAGGCAGGCAGGTGTCCCCCCAGGTTCCTTCCGGGAAGTGCTCGGGATCGCAAGAGGTCTCTCAGCGTCCCCGTCCCTGCCCAGGTGCGGAGGGGAGATGGGCGTCCAGGGTGGCCCTCGGGGCTGTGGGCCTGGGCTTGCAGGGAGGCTGCTCCGTCCCCGGTTAGCTCTTCTGCAAGGACTTGTGTCTGTCTGAGCTCCCAGCTCTGCCAGCTCTTCCAGCCTAACTCTCCAGTCTTTAGGGATACAAGCTGGGACGGGCGGTCCCGGGACCCGTCTGCCTGCTGTGGAGCAGTCAGCCCCCTCAATCTGGTCTCTGGCCCGGTTCCTTGGCGGGCACGTCGCCCTGGGGCCCGCTCAGGCTCCTGTCAGAGGTCATTCGGGCTGTTGTTCAGAAGTGGCCTCCTTCTAGGAATAGCGGGAACCAGAGGATTTCACCTGCGGAGGCTGCTCTGTCCAGGCTCCCAGCTTTGCAAGGCGGCCCCCCTCCTGAGACCCGGCCTGGGCTCTCAGGGCCCTCCCAGCTGAGGCTGCTGTGCCTGGAGCCCAGCCTCCTCTGAGATGGACCTGCTCGGCTTCCCTTCCCTCCCCGTCCACGAAGCCCAAGCGCTCGTGACAAGAGAGGGCCACTTTCGTGAACGGAACGTGCCAAGACTCTGCCTCGCGGCTCTGCCGTGGGGCTTTTTTAGATCCTGACAGTTCCCGAGGTCTTGGCACAGCCAGTCTGGATGGAGAACCAAAAATAGCTCCGTGACTGAAGCAGGGCGGGCAGCCTCCGTCCCCAGTGGAGAGCCGAGCCCACAGCCAGCAGCTGGCCGAGCAGGCCTCACGGGCCAGCTGGGCCCTTCTCTGCTGCCTCATCCGTGATTCTAAGGCTCCCTCCGAGAGGCTGGGGGAGGCTGGGCTCAGCCCCTCGGGCCAGGGTGCACTGGGGGAGACCTCAGCCCAGGGCAGGGCGGGGCTGGAGCTGGTGCAGACGCCCTCCTCCCGCCCCCCGGCCCCCCTGCAGACGGTCGCCCCTTCTCTGCAGCCACGTGTGGGCCGAACGCAGTGGGACCATCCGGGGCAGCCCCGAGCCTGGACTCGGCCACAGTCTCAGTGTGAATCCATGGCCGCTGGCCTCACTGGGCACTTATGCGTGACGGGCATCCTTCTAGAAGCTCCCCACTGGGTAACTGCTTTAATTCCCACCACCGCCTGTGGGGTGGGTATCCTTTTGGCAGATAAGGAAGCCGCCCTCAGAAGAGGCGGCCCACCTTCCCCCCCCCGCCCCGTCCCCTCTGGCGGGTTACGTGGCAAAGCAGTGGGCTGACGAGGATTTTCTGGGACATGGATAGTCATACCTCTCAGTTCCTGAGAGGTGAGTCATTTGTTCAGTCATTTGTTCGTTCATTCATTCGTTTTGGACAGCTCCCCCAGGCTGAGCCTTGCGGGGGGGAGGGGCGTCCTGCCTGGGGTCGTGAGACCTGGACGCCCGGGGCCACGCCCAGGGGGTGTGCAGGCCCAGCCTGGGTCGAGGAGGCAGGGTGGGTGCCGTCCAGAAGGGAGCGGGCTCTGCAGAGGCGTCGGTGTGGGTCCAGCCACAGAAGACAGGAGGGCAGGAGCGGGGTGGGGGTCTGGCTGTCCCGATGCGGGTGGGCCTGAGCAAAGGTAGGGAGGCGAGTAGAGCTGGGCAGGCGGCCGAGCCGGGCCTCACCCGCCAGCGTCACCTTCTGAACGTGGTGTAAAGGATGGATGTCTGTCTCCTTCGGGGGAGGTCGTCCCAGGCCGGGTGTGGCCGCTGAAGGCCAGGCAGGGCGTTGGCGTGAGCGGACGTCTCACTGGGAAGCGTGCCCGCGATGGGGCACCAGCAGGCATCCCACCCGGGGCCCCCGATCCGTGACACCCTTGGGGCCACGGTGCCTTGGGACTTCTCCTTCCGGGCGGCAGACAGGACCACTGTCCCTGACTCAGCGGTGGGGAGGCCCTGCACGGGACATTCACACGGGGCACTTTGCTGGCCTCTGGGCAGCAGGGAGATGGGCTGTCTCTGGTGTTCGATGGCCCCTGTTAGCATTTCCCACCCAGTTCGGAGGGTCTGCTGTCTCCCGGGGGCAGCCCAGAACCCCCCAGGGTCACAGAAACAAAGAGGGTGCTGGGGGGAGACCAGCCTAGTGTCCTGCTTCTCCCCTGCCCTCCCTCCTCCAGACGGAACCCTCAGGGAACCCCACCCCAAATTCTCAAAACCCTCGTGGGATGAGAACCTGGTCTGGGGCTCTCGTGGGCATGCACGCTCTCGCGAGATTTCCAAGGACCCACTTTTTTCTTACTTCTGGTTGCTGTAGATGTTGGCTGACCTGCACGTAATGTCCAGTCCCTTTGTCCTCTGTCTGTCCTCCCTCAGATGGGGGGTGTGGACAGGGCCGGCCTTGAGGGGACAGTATTTCAGTGGGAAAAAGTATGCAATTCCTCCTGAAAGGGGAACAGGCAAATATACACTGGGAAGGGATGGGCGAGTAAAAATAGTTGAGTTCCTTTTTCGAATCTGGGCCAGAGGCAGCAGCCTGGGGAGCGGCACCGCTGGGGCTTAGGAGCGGGGCAGCGTGACTTGATGGGAATTTGGCTGTAAAGCCGCCTTTCTTCTGCTTTGCAGTCAGCTCTTAATCCCGGTCCAAAGCCTCCGCGTTGCCCAGATACAAGCCTCTCCTGACAACACAAAGAGACAGAGGCCCCAGGCACTGGGCTGGGGGTCCAGGACGTCCACTTCTGCAGTCTTGTTCAATGATGCTGATGGATCTGCTTGCCCCACTTTAAGTTTGGGGAGAGAGTGGGAGGCACCCCAGACAGTGCAGAGGTGGCCATGGGCCCCTCCCCGAGGCCGGGCCACCTCACTTGGCGGGATGACCCCCGGCTAAACCACGGTCCCTGGGTCAAGTCACTGGCAATCTTCTGAAAACGCGCAGGTCTCCTCTAAACTTTGCAGACTGACCCCTACGTCTGCTAATACAGTGGCAGTTTAGCAGAGCAGGCAGAGCTGGGGAGTTACACGCAGGCCTGGCCTGGAAGAAAGGGAGGGAGTCCCAGTCGGCACATGTCCCCGCAGGGCAGGGCCCACTGCCTACGTCGAGGGGCCAGTCGGCTTCTGAGGGTCAGGAAACTTTTGGCCTTCTGAGGCTGGCTGAGTTGACTTATTCCGGAAGGCTTCAGGGCTACGCACACAGGGTGGCATCCAGGTGGCAGGAGGGGGATTTCTGCTGGGCACGGTGGCTGCCCGGGGCTATCAGGGGCAGTGGGAAGGGCGCTGGGCTGTCGGGAATGCCCGAGTGTCGGTGTGGCCCCGAGTGCATCCCAGCCCGTCTCCCGCCTCCATCTGTGCGATGGGAGGGCTCCGTCACCCCCGTGCTCTCTGCTCCGTCAGTGACTTCAAATCCCAGCCCTCCGGCCCCTGGGCACCTCCTCCAGGCAGTAGGGAGCCTGCTGTCACCCTGCAGGGAAGCTCACAGGCCCTCCAGGGGGAAGGAGCGTCCTTCCTCCTGTGCTGGACCGCGGATGCACTTTCTCCTTAGGAGGTCCAGCGGCTGCCGCCCCTGCTTCCCAGAGGAGAAAACTGCGTCTGGGCGAGGCTGGCTGCCCCATCGGGAGGTGCGGCCCTGGCACCCCTGGCCCGAGGCCCAGGGGACTGCACCTCCCTCTCCCCACCCGCCCTGGCCTCCGTTGCTCTCTGCTTGGGGGAGGGGGGTGGTGGCCTCTCTCGCCTTTGGGGCTGGGCCCAGGCACTCACTCCCCTGCGCCGTGTCCTCTCTTACAGCGTGTGGCAAGCTGACGGGCATAAGTGACCCCGTGACCATCAAGACCTCCGGCTCGAGGTTTGGGTCCTGGATGACGGACCCTCTGGCCCCAGAAGGTGATAACAGGGTAAGTGCTTCCTTCATTGGATCTGGGTCTGGGGCAGGGGGGGTGTGGACGAGCAAAACTTGGTGCCCCCGGGGTGGGGTTCCAGGGACTTTGGGGAGAGGTCCAGGTCCCTTGCCGAGGTCCCTGTACTAAGGCAGAGTCGCAGACCACGAGGGAGGCGGGTCCGAGGACGCCTGCGACCCCCTCCCCGCGCGCGGCTCTGCCCCTGGGAGCGGAGGGGCTGCCTCGGGCTGAAACCTTCCCATGCTCACAGCACTGCCCCCGCTCCGCTGGGGAACAGCACGGTCAGGCCTTCTTGTTTTAATGACTTCTCATTTGCGTTTCATTTGCCATTCCTTTCATGGCTGATGGAAACTCATGTTCTTTTTTGATTTAGGAGAAAAGCCATGTTCTTTTTTTTCTAGACTCTCCCTCCCTGGGTAAAGACCTCATAAAAGGAGAGAGAGACGACCGAGCGGCGCGTCTGTCTTGATCGGGATGGGGTGGGGGCTGCGTTGCGTTGTCGTTGGAGTCCCTTCGGGGCGTGGGGAGCAGAGGGCTGGCTGGCTGGGAGGGTGGCACCTGGCCCACTGGGCCCGGGTAACATCCGTCCATCACCACAGCGTCCTTTGGGAGCGTTTCAGCGAAGGGAGGTTCCGAACGCCCAGGGTTCTGGCTCTCGGTTGGAGGAAAGGAGCTGTGGGCATCCCTGTCCCTTGGTGGTCCACCAGCCTGACCGCTGGCACCCGGAGAGAACCGTCACAACAGTCCAGGGCCTCTCTTACCCAGCCCCTTGCCTGCAGGACGTTTAGAAAATAAACACTTAAAAAAAAACTTCAACTCTTCCTCTGGGCGGATTGAGAAAGGAGCTTAGGAATTGGAGAACCTCTGAGCCTTGTCTGGAGGATTTTCAGTGAGAGGGATCTTGAGACTTCTGATGTCTGCTCCTCCCCCAGCCCCATTCCCACCCTTTAGACAGTGTGATCGCTTCTGTTTAGATCAGGAAGCGGCACATTCTCCTTCTGGGGAAGACGCCTGGGGGACCACGATGGGCTTTCCAGCGATCTGGGCGTCTGTCTTTTTATCCCACAACCTCCAGTGGGAGGAACCCCCGTCTCTCCCCTTCCTTACCCACACCCCGGCAGGCCAGCAGCCTCTTCCCAGACCTCATCCCCGGGTCTGCAGGCAGAGAGTTCTGGAAGGAGGGGGCCGGCTACAGGCTGCCAACCCGGGAAATGACCAGGTCCGGTATTTTGGGGGTGAAGTTTCTTTGTGTTTTATTTTCTGAATGGTGACGGCTAGCTGGTCCTTGGAAGTTTTCTAAGAATTTAATTGGCCAATTAATTACCAGTTAATTACCAATGAACCATTTGATTGGCCAGTTGTTACCCTGACTACTCTTCAGTTTCATCTGCATCCCCCTGGAAAACACCACTTTGGTTCTCAGTTTGATTAGGAGTGTGCTCTTGCTGCAGATGTCAGTGATAATACCAGTAACGCAGACGTGAAAGAGCGCGTGATGTTTATATTGAAATACAAGCGGAAGTATTGGTTTCTAGGACGCAGCGACACGTGTGCCCAGCCCTCCGCTGAGCGCACCTGTTCCTGTCCTGGTTTGGTCCCGCGGCTGCCCTCCAGCCGGAGATCATAGGTGTCTCTGCTGTGTTGATGAGAAAACGCAGGGCCAGGAGGGTCACGTGACTTGCCCAAGGTCTCAGGAAAGGCTGGCCGGTGGGTTTATTAACCATTTATTTACTGCGATGTTCCAGGTTGAGTCTCCCAAGTCACCCTCCTCTCCGTTGCCTTCTCCCCACCTCCTGCCTGCCCCCTGCCTGCCCCACCACACACACCCCACTGACCCAGCAGGGCTCTTGGGATCCGTGAGCTGGAACCAATGACCTTGGTGCTGCAGAGGACGAACCCCGGTCTAGAGGATTTCTCAGAGATCACGTATCAGGGCTCCTGGAACCCCCGTACCGTGAGGATGTAGGTTCATCTGCAAAGCCGTCGAGGCGGTGATGGGTGCTTTGGGGAATTAGACATCTCTTTTCTGCTTGATGAGTTGATCACCGTCCAGGAAAGGGGGCCCTGGTGATGGACAGAGCGCAAGCAGGAAGGCGGAAGGGGGGCCTTTGTGGGAGCTGACTGCGTGGGGAGGGAGGGAGGGGACCAGCTCGCTGGCAGGGGACCCTGGGGGCCTGCTCCAAAGCTGTGGGCAGTCGGCAGTCCCGCCCCATGCCGTGAGATCAGCACAGCCACCAGCTCACAGCCTGCTAAGTGACACGTCCCCAGGTCCTGCCATTGATCTAGAAGGGAGCTGGTTTCTTTTGTTTTGATCTTTTCCATTCTCCGTCCAGTTTTGATCACACACAGGAGACCAATAACTCGCTCCCCCCCCAAAAAAAAATCAGTGTCAGCTTCAGTGCAGGAGGCCACAGAGGGCGAGGAAAGAGGGGTGTGGCCAACAGCCAGGGCGGGGAATTGCCTTGGGACCCCTGTCCGGGAGCCCTCCAAGGGGCTTTCGGGCCCCCCTGCCTTTGTGCTGAGCTGTTAGAACCAGGTTAGCTCGTTCGTTAGGCACCGCCTGTGTGTAGGCACTGGCTGG
The DNA here is from genome assembly GCF_003676395.1 of Aethalodelphis obliquidens. Classification (NCBI taxonomy): domain Eukaryota; kingdom Metazoa; phylum Chordata; class Mammalia; order Artiodactyla; family Delphinidae; genus Aethalodelphis; species Aethalodelphis obliquidens. Next base: position 3,252,020 of record NW_020837951.1, read on the forward strand.
GCTCCGGTGGTCCTCCACCCTGTCCAGAAGCTTCTGATGGTACCAGGGTTCCAGAAGCCATGCTCTCGTCACCCCAGGCTGTGTCCCTCCCCCGGGAGACCAAGACGCTGAGGCGCGTACCTCTGACTGTGGACCCTTCTGAGGTCCGGCATCCACCATCCCTCTTAACAGCCGTGCTTCCACCGTAGAAGTCCCAGGCCCGCTCACATCAGACAGTGGTAAGGGGACCAGCCAGCCTCTGGCCCCCAGGAAGTTCATGTTCAGAGGGGTGGTCTCGTCACTAGAACACCTCTCATTTCCCAAACAGCAGTGAGCTCAGTTTAGTGTTTAAAAGTCCTTCCCTGTCATCTAAACAGTGTCACAGCCATCCAGGTATTTTATTCCTACAGAATCTGTCTTCCTGAAGGTCGTATTATCCGAACTGCACGGTCACACTGTTTCGTGTGGTCGGGGACGGTCTTGGGGATGCTGACCTCGCCCCCCTTTCAAGCCTCACTCCCCAGTGAAGCCTCCCACCTCCCTACTCACCTGTTCAGCTAAGGGCTCCCTTTAGAGCATCTTTCCCACCCGTGCCGGCTCCTTGAGGTCAGGTCCTGCCAGGAGGACATGTGACAGATGCCTGCCCCGCCAAAGGGAGGAGAGGACATGGTCATGTTACTAAGCGAGGCTCTTTGGGCGGCTTCCCTCCCCCGCTCCGCCCCTCCCAGGTACATCCCTGCATCACGTAAGATGGGGCCAGACTCGACAGCATCGCCCTGCCCTGCCCTGCCTCGAGATGGCCTTCTTCACTAAAAAGCACATGAAAATAATAGGGACAATTAGGAAAACCCCACGTTCTCCGTAAACTCCACCGTGTGGAACCGAAATGCAGTCAGGATGCGGGAATACCCAGGTTTTCTTACAGGGGAGCTGGTGTTGGGCGTTTTGATTCCAGTGAGCTGGCAGGCCACATCCACTCAAGGCGTGGCATTTACGAAGAAAGAGTCTGGAGGTGGCTTTGTTTTATCTCTTCTGGCAAAGGGACCCTCGTGGGTGGGGGAGCTCGCGCACTGGCCTCAGACCTGCCGAGGGGACTCTTCTCGCCACTCGCCCGGGGGGCCTTCCTTCTGCTGACAGAAGCACCCGCAGCAGCGGGGGCTCTGAGCCCTGATGCCCCAAGGGCCCCTTTCTCCCTTGGGCTTCCCTGGCTTCTGTTCCCCGGTGTGTTCTCAGCTCTCCCCCCTCCTCAGCCTGGGGCCCCACGGTCCTTCCCCGCAGGACAACGGCCACAGGGAGCTGCAGCCCGCATGGAGCGTGGCCCTGAGGTCACCAGCGCCCGGAGGGCAGGGAACGAGTTCCCATCACTTGGAGAACAGGAGGCGCATGGCCACCTGGGCCACCCAAGGCATCCTGCCCGGCGGTGGTGGGTGAAGCGGGCATTGTGGTCAAGCCCAGGAGCGAGCGAGTGGAAGGTCGCCGTCCCCTTCTGTCTGTGCCCGTGAACAGAACCTGCTTTATGGGGTCGGTTGGGCATTTCAGAGGACGGCCTCGGGAGTCTGGGAGGAAGTGGCCCAGCAAAGACAGGCAGTGGGTATGTCCTGTGCGAGATGCAGTCTGCTTTCTGGTGAACAGACCATGTGGCCCTGGGCGAGACCCTCACCCCTGGGCCTCTCTGAATTGAGGACTTGGAACGAGTGGTCTCGGGGACCCTGCCGAACGTTAGAATCCCCTGGAAGCTTTAACCAGCTGATGCCCGGCTCTACCCCCAAGGTCTGTGCCATTGTTCTGGGGTGTGAAAGCTCCCAGGAGACCCAGCCAGGTTGAGGACCCTGGTCCCAGGCCCCCGCGGTTCAGATGCAGCGGTTCTGGGCGGCATCCTGGAGGGGACGGGATTCCATCTGAGCCTTGGAACGTGGAGCAGGCAGGGCAGGACAAGGCATTTGAGGTGAGATCAGAGTGAACTCGTGGGGGTGGGAGGCACTGCCAGAGGTGGGCCCTCATCGCAGGCCCTGGGGGTCCCATGATGCACTCCTCTTCTGCACAGAGGGGCTCGCTGGTGGCCTAGACCCTCCAGGCCGAGAGCTGGTTGTTACACATTCAGCACCTGTGCTGATTTTCTCTCCCACCCTAAATTGCCTTTTCCGAGTGTTGCCCACTGTGACCGATTTGCCAGTTTATCGGAGGAAAAGGCGGTTTAAAAATCCTTAGAAATTGGATGCTGACTTCACGCAGCTCTGCCCACAGGAAGGAGGTGTTGATCCCTGGGGGTCCACGGATGCATCAACCCAACCAGGTTCCCACCATCAAAGACCCACTCGTGGCGGAGGCAGAGCGAGCTGAGATGGGGGCGGTCAGGAGAGGGTGCAGAGGGGGGCTGTCACTTGAGCTAAGTCTTGAGAGAAGCAGTGAGCTCCCCGTCTGGGAGGTAGCCAGGAGGAGGCGAGGCGGACCTCTGACACCTTCCGCCCAGCCCTGCACTTGCCCCGTTCTAATACGTGGCCCGCATCGCCGAGGGCTGCTCTGACGGAGGCTAAGGGTAATGAAAAGCCTCATGTGAGACCCAGCCTTTAAAAAAAATGTTGTTAAAAACAAAAAGCACATCTACCTCTAAGCATCTGAATGGATGTCTCAGGAACAAGGTTACAGGTTTGGGGTTTTTTAATTTTTAACGCATGCGCAATACCGTGTCTGAAAACTCCCACATCCTTAATCCCTCCTGCAGCCGGCAGAGCCCTTGACAGATAAAGCAGCTGCCTTCTTGCCAGACAGATGCACTGGGAACGGCATTAGCCCGGCAGATTTTCCTCTGACTAACTGCATTGCTTTCTAATTTGCTCCCATGTTGGTTGAAAATGACTAAAGCGTTTTGTGCAAAGTCTAGACAGCTTTCGAGTCAACTGGCATTTAAGCAGTCATTGGAAAGCTCTTCTTCTTGTGACCCCAAACTTGGGCCTCTACTGGGTTTGTTATCTTGGTTGATTTGAGCAGTCAGAGCCTTCTGGAAGCCCGGATTCCTCAGGGAGAGGCGCTTTCCCAGGACCGGGCGTGATAGAGTGATTACGCTCGGAGCTTCCCAAGTGCCAAATTAGTGACGTCCCCCCGCCGGACTGGTGGTTCAGTCCAGCCTGCTGTGAGGGCCTGGACGAAAGGAGAGGCCTGACGCACGCGCCCCCTGGGATATCGGGCATTACCCTTCCTGGCGACCTTGATAACGGCCATCCCTGCAGACTGCCCGGTGTTGTGGGCACTTGTCCTCCTGCGGGCCCCGGCGGCTGTGCCCTCTGCCACAGCGTCCTGCTGGAGGGCGGTGCCCCATGCTGCTGGAGGGCCAGCCTTCCCAGATGACCCACACCCGCTTGGCGGGAACAGCAGAGGGTGGCGGTCAGCCACGCCCATGGCGCGGCTGCGGGGTCCCAGGCTGTCGGTCCCCACACCCCTGTGCGTGGTGTCCTTTCTCCAGGCTGGACGCTTCCTCCCCTGGTGGGGAGACAGCCCTGGCCCCTCGTGAAGGGCACCCCGTGGGTTTGGAGGAAGGACGTGACCCTATTTAGTCTGTTCTCTCCCAGTCCTTCCGGCTCCTTCTCTGGGTGCTGAATCACTAAACGCCAAGTCCAGGAGGGGATGCCTACCCGGGAGGGGTCCCCCCCGCTTCAGCACCACTGACAGGTCCGCTGTGTCCGCAGGTCTGGTACATGGACGGCTACCACAACAACCGCTTTGTCCGCGAGTACAGATCGATGCTGGCCTTCATGACCACGGACAATTTCACGTCCCACCGCCTCCCGCACCCCTGGTCCGGCACGGGGCAGGTGGTCTACAACGGCTCCATCTACTTCAACAAGTTCCAGAGTCACATCGTCATCAGGTTCGACCTAAAGACAGAGACGATCCTCAAGACGCGCAGCCTGGACTATGCCGGCTATAACAACATGTACCACTACGCGTGGGGCGGCCACTCGGACATCGACCTCATGGTGGACGAGAACGGGCTGTGGGCTGTCTACGCCACCAACCAGAACGCCGGCAACATCGTCGTCAGCAAGCTGGACCCCGTGTCCCTGCAGGTGCTGCAGACCTGGAACACCAGCTACCCCAAGCGCAGCGCTGGCGAGGCCTTCATCATCTGCGGGACCCTCTACGTCACCAACGGCTACTCGGGGGGCACCAAGGTCCACTATGCCTACCAAACCAACGCCTCTACCTACGAGTACATCGACATCCCCTTCCAGAACAAGTACTCGCACATCTCCATGCTGGATTACAACCCCAAGGACCGCGCCCTGTACGCCTGGAACAACGGCCACCAGATCCTCTACAACGTCACCCTCTTCCACGTCATCCGGTCTGATGAGCTGTAGGTCCCCTCGGCCTGGAAGCCGAGGGTCCGCGTCCTCCACCCACCTGGAAATTCCTGTGGGACGGCTGCCAAGTGAATATCGGTGAGACGAACAAGGCTGATTTGGAAAAAGCAGCAGCAGCGTGGACTCCGGCATCATGGGGTGGCGTTGCCCCCCGCGTTTCTCCAGCTCCAGCCGGAGGGCGGCCAGTGTGGGAAGAAGCCCCCATATACACGGCTGGAACTGCAGCCCAGGGCTCCCTGGTTCCCCCGCCCTGGTCCCCTTTCTGGTCAATATACTCAAGAAGTAAGGCACTGACTGTTGGCCAGTTCTTACTGAGAACAACCCACTGTTAGGATCGCATGGACTTGTCCGTAGATCATGGTCAGCTCGATGGACCTGAGTGTCGTGTCTCATTGAAGCCCCCCTCCCCCGGGCCTGGCTCGGCGGCCGAGGGGGCCACGTAGGCTAGTGTAACTCGCATCTCATCGCCGCTGCCGTCCTTGACCACGTGTTGTGTCTTAGATGCTCTGTGCTGAGACCCCAAGTAGCCCGTGGACCCGAGTTAGTCCCCAAGAGCGGTGGCCGGCGTGTGTGGCGTGGACAGGCTCAGTGCCGCACCGTTTGAATCCGCGTACCCCGTAGATACATCGTGCAATGTCCATCTGTTGTTTCCTCGAGGTGGTGACTTGTCTGTTTAGTGGATGCCATGAATGTCGTAAATGCAATGCCGTAGTTTGGATTAGTAAGTGGATGGTTTTTGTTTCTGAAGAGGAATAAAAAAAAAACACATCAATGTTCGCCCTTATAGAGAGATGATCAAGTTCATGTTGCTAATCATGAAAGGAAATATCCTCTTCTTGTTAAATTATCTAAATAAGTGTAACCACAGATGAGAAGGGCTCATCTAGGGAAACTTCGGTTTCCAACGGGAAAGAAATGCTCTTGAGGGCAACAGTGTGCGGAAAGTACATTTTTTAAGTAAAAAAGAGGGAAACTTTGTACTATCCGGTTATCTAAGGAACAATAAAAATATTAGGAGATGTTTTTGCTTCATTTGTCATTTCAGAAGGTTTTAAAAATGACCGAGACTTCCAGAGCCTTGCAGACGTATTCCAGAGCGAGTGCCCCTCTCAGAAGAGGACAGGGCACGGGCTGGACACAAGCCCCATTGGGTCCCTAGGCACTCATCCCCCGCAAGGGTCGGAGCCCGAGAATCAGCTTGGAGGTCCCTACTCCTTGGGTGAATCTGAATCCGAGGGCTACACCACTGGGAGTCCCACCCTACCCCACCCCGCCAGGCTCCTCCAAGATACAGCTGGAAGGAGCCTGGGACAAGCACCCGCTTCTGACGTGGCAGGGGGCATCCGCAGAGACCCTGCCGAAAAGTGGGCAAAGGTAAACCCAGGCCCTCTCTGGCCAGTCCGCTCACTGGGAGCACTGGGGATCCAGGGGGTGAGTGGCCAGCCCTGTCTGGGGTCTGGGTCCCTGAGCCTTGGAGACAGAGAACCTCATGCATCGGGGGAGCCCAGGCCACCACAGCCAGACCCGCAGATACCAAGCCAGGCTCTGTCTCTAAGTGGGCCCTGAGGTCTCTGCAGGACAGAGCCGTTCTGGAGTGCCCTGGGGGTTCACATGGCCAGAGAAGGCACAGGTCAAAGTAACTCTCCTTTCACAGGACAGTTCAGGACCGGCCTTGGCGCTAGATGCCAAGGCAGGATGTGGCATGTGGTGACCGTCCACTCCCTCCCCTGCCCTTCCCCCTGCTCTGGGGCGGCGGGCCTCCTTGGCAGGGTGGACAGCAGGGCTGTGATGTGGGCCTGGGGAGAAGCCAGCAGCCCCCGTGAGCTCAGCCCAGCTGGCACCGCACCCAAACCAGAGAGCAGAGGGGCTGATGTGTTTCCAAAACAGCCTTCTTCAGTTGCCATCACTTGTCCTGGAAAGAACCTGGGTGGGTCCCCAGGCAGGGGTGTAGGTGGCACTTAGAGGGGGTGTAGCTGGCGTTCATGGCGCTGGTACTCTCGGAGTCAGTCTGAGAACATCTGAGAACATCTAAGAACATCTGACTCTGTCCCCGGGGCCCCTCGGAGGCTGGAGCCACTGAGACAGCAAGCTGGTCCGGCAAGGAGGCAGCGGGGGCACGGGGACCGTGTCTGCTAGTCACAGTGGGTGCCCTTGGGATCCGGCCAATTGCTGGGAAGATATGGGATGAGAAGTAGGGTGGAGGCCCCGCTTGTCCTCTCCAACCCCTCCGGTGGAGTAACACACGGAAGCAGAAAAGAATGACCACTGGCCGGGGCTTGCCCACTGTTGGGAGCCCTGGATCGCAGTCAGCTCGCCCATGAGAAATCGGGTGGGCCCTGGACCACTGGGTGGGGAGGGAGGGAGATGCCAGAGGACCCTGGAAAAATGCTGGGGGTGTGGGCCAGCAGGGCAGCCTGGGGGAGGGGCGGTGGCCTTGCACAGTCAAGGGCCACTCCTGGGACCCTTCCCCACCCCCCTCCCCCGCACCGGGGGCCACGTCTCTACTGCACGCTGGGGGCCACCTAGACACTGCACTGTGAGGGGACAGTGCCGCCTCGGGCCTGGCCCAGGCCACCTCTGACCCCAGCGCCCCTCAGCCTCTCCCCTCTGCCCACACGCTGCAGTGGGGCTCACGGAGCAGGTCTCCACCTCCGGGCACAAGGCACTCCAGAGCCCCTTGGCCCCTTTACCTGTGCTCTCCCCACGTCCTTCCTCCCCTCCCAGCTCAGAGCTCCCGCCTTCTGTAAGCTCCCCGTTCCCCATCTCCAAGGAGGAATCACTGCTTCTTTCCTGTTCCTTTAAATCCTTCCTCCATCACCCATGCTCTGGACTGCCCCATCTTCCCAGCATCCGCGATTCTCTTAGACCCAACACATTCTTTAAGATTTGGGGTTTTTTTTTTAATTCACCAAGCCCAAGACAAAAATAATCCAAAAAAATCATTTCTTGCTTTCTTGTTGCTGCTGGGTTTCCTTCGCCAGATACCCTGAACTGTGACGAGGAAGCGGGGTGGGAGATGGTAGGAAACGCCTGACCCCAGTTAGAGCCTCATTAGCTGCAAGTCCTCCCCGAACGAGAGGACTCGCACAGGCCGCTGCCACAGCCACGGCAGGACAGGCTGCAATTAAAACTTTTAGAAGTGGGAGGCATTTTCCTACTTTCACGTTTGCAAATTACCTTGGAGGGAGCCGGCACACGCAAAATCGTCCCCGGGAGAGACAGGAGCTGGTTCTTCATAGAACAGCCCCAGCTTCAGTAAGACAGTCTAAGACGCCACCGACTTCATTCCCGGTGTGAAGCCATGATGGGAGTCTGTCCAGGCAGGATCAGGCAGGGATCGTTAAGTAATTACAGCTGCAATTATGGGCCGAACTCTTCATAATTTCCCCTTAACGGCCTAGGAGACAGTGAATGTACAAATACCTGCTCTGAGTCACCAGAAGACAAAATAACGAACAACCTGATAGGTTCAGAATGGATTTGCCGTCTCCGACTGAGTATTTGCTGGGGAAAATAATCCTCCAGGATATTAAATACGCAAGAAAAATGGTTCCATCCAGAGAGCAAATAAAACAACTGGCTTGCCACTGAATCTCCCAGATTCCAATAACTGAATATATTGGCTGATGGCAGAACATCTGTAGATGAATTTTCTTTATTAAAAGTTTGGCCTGGAATCAAAACCCAGCAGTTCTTTGGTGGGTACCGGAGGCCAGAGCATGAGATGCCCAGTCCTGGGTGCAGCTGGGTAGGCCTGGAACTTTTTCTAGTTTCCGCAGGTTTCTTCTTGAAGGAGGCCTGTGATGGGTGACCCCACACAGCTGCCCATGGAATTCACCTCTAGCTCCTGGAGTCGCGATGCCCTTGTCGTTTAGGGAAGGCGTGCAGTGAGGGTGGCCGAGCTCTCGCAAGTGACCGGGAAGGAGGCATCTCTTGGGTTCTTGGGAAGTGCAGGGTCTCCAGACAGGGGCCAGGCTCCACCCGTGAGAAGGGAAAGGAAGGCGATGGTGATTTCAGGTAGCTGAACGGGCCAGGGTAGGGGGTAGAACATTGTCTTTAATCGGAACACTTAACGTAATCCCACTGGCAGATTATAGGTGGTAAATGTCGGGCACAGTCACCGCTTAGCAGCCGATGTTGACACCTGCTTCCCCCACATCCCTTTGACCTCACGCCACCTGTAGAAGAGGCACCAGGCTCCCCGTCCTCAGATGGAAACTGTCTCAGTACATCTGAGCTTCCAACCCACGAAAGAGCGTCCACGTCCACAGGACAGCCCAGGCCAACACGGGGACACGTCGGAAACCTTCAGGCCGTTGAGGGTCCCTGGGGAAGGAAGCAGCTGGGCCGGGACTGTGGGTGGCAGGTACTTCCTCGGGGCACACAGGGAAATGAATCCCCAGAGGCAGCTCCTAGAAGCTGGAGCAGGCATTTGGGAGGGAGGGGGACTTGGGTCCAATCCTTGTCCAGACACCTGTGTAGGCGTGGCCCAGGAAGACGGGACACATTTCACTGAAAGGAGCATGATCCGGGGACTGCTGGTCCGTGAAGAGTGAGGCTGAGTCCCCAGGGCTCAGGAGCTCGAAGCCGGACCAACCATCTGATGCCCTGCGTCATCAGGCCCAGGCAGAGCAGAGCCTTCTAGGTGTGGAGGGGCTGGTCTGCTCACCATCAGGTAAGACATCCCTTGCTTGGTGGCCCATATCTTCGGTATTGAGAGGCAGCTCTCATGAGAACCGTCTGCATTTGATTTCCTTTGGGTGAATGGTTTCTGAAAAGGTTTCCTGGAGCAGGATTTTGCCTTAATAAATCTATTGTTAGAGATTATTTTCACAGGCTATAAAATGAGATATAGAGTCCTTTGAACCCAATAGCAAAGAGAGGCATCAATTTGTGCCTAAACACTGCTTGTAAATTACGCCGCATCTTGCTGTTGTCACATAATTTTCCCTGAAGGTGACATTAGGGACATGGAACTCATCCTTTTCATTGATGTGTGTATCCCATTGTGTAGATGTGGCATGGTGTGTGTCACCAGCACCCCCACGGTGGGTATTTGGGTTGTTTCTAATAGTCTGCTCTTAAAAACCATTCCGCAGTGAATAACCTCGTGTAAAGTCACATCACGTACTGCACACGGTATGTGTCTTCGGAATAAACGGTCTGAGGGTAAACGCTTCTGTTCTTCTGCCCAGTATTGTTGAATTCCCTTCCACAGGGGTTGCGCCACTTTACCTTCCTTCTAGCAGTGTACGGGAGTGCAGATTTCCCCATGGAGTGCTTGGGAAATCTTCGGGAGTTTTGCAGTCTGGGAGGTAAGACGTGGTACCTCCCAGCACTTTGAATTTTCACTTCTCTTATGAAGAGTTAGGAAAGCATCTCTTGTATGTTGCAAAGCCATTGACAAGATTTATCTGGGAACTCTCAGTTCCTACCTTTTGCCCATTTTTCCCTACTCGGCTGCCGAGAATTTTCTCCCATATAAATGTTAGGAGTTCTTTGTATAGGTGGGAAGTCAGCTTTTGTGTTTCTGGGAGTTGCAAATATCCTGTGGTTTGTCGATCTTGATTCTGGTTATGGTGGGTTTTTTAAAATGTAGTCAGGATTATCAATCATCCTTCTAATGTTTTGGCTCTCGAGACCCAGTAAGGGCCGTCATGATGAACGGACTCATTTTTCTCTGGTGCTGACGTGGGCTTGCTTCTTACGTTAAGACTGGCAGTGCCTTTGGGGTTTATGGAAAGTGACATGTGGGTCCACTTTGACCTTTTTCCAAAAGGCTGCCCAGCTGTCCCAACATGAATTATTACGTGGCCCAGCTCCCCACCCCGAATCCTAGGCTGAGGGTCCCACGTACTTAGGCTCCATTTCCGGGCTCTTCTCTTTCTGAGTCTGTGTTTGATGCTGTCACTGGAAATTCTACCATTTCCATAAATTTCCATAAATTTGCCTAGAGGTGAATATTCATGGCCTCCCTGACAGGCACTTACTCCACTGTTTTTTTTTTAAGATTTATTTTTATTATTTATTTATCTTTGGCTGTGTCGGGCTCTTCGTTGCAGTGTGCAGGTTTCTCTCTAATTGTGGCACGCGGGTTCTTCTCTTCTCTAGTTGTGGCGTGCAGGCTCCAGGGCACGCGGGTTCAGTAGTTGTGGCGTGCGGGTTCCAGAGCACGTGGGCTGTGTAGTTTGTGGCCCGCAGGCTCTAGTTGAGGCGCGAGGACTCAGTAGTTGTGGTGCTCGGGCTTAGCTTCCCTGCGGTATGTGGGATCTTAGTTCCCTGACCAGGGGTGGAAACCTGCGTCCCCTGCATTATAAGGCAGATTCTGTACCACTGGACCACAGGGGAAGTCCCCATTCCATTCCTTTTTTTTTTTTTTTTTGCGGTACGCGGGCCTCTCACCGTTGTGGCCTCTCCCGTTGCGGAGCACAGGCTCCGGACACGCAGGCTCAGCGGCCATGGCTCACGGGCCCAGCCGCTCCGCGGCATGTGGGATCTTCCCGGACCAGGGCACGAACCCATGTCCCCTGCATTGGCAGGCGGACTCTCAACCGCTGCGCCACCAGGGAAGCCCTCCGTTGCTTTTTAAAGTTGTCTTTCAAAGGTTTGTGTACAAGGATGCCTAATCCCTGTGACTGTGGAGTCTCGCCCCAGGGGTAATTATTCAATCTGAGGGGGATTTTTTTTGCCTTCACCAATTTCGTCAGATCAGCAAAGATTAAAGTAGTTTTGGGATGCTGTGTCTCTGTGAGGCCGTTCTTTGTTGTTCTAAGCAGAATGTCTAAATCCAGAGGCTTGGCCAGGACTCTAACGCGAGCTGAGGTCCCGTCCTCTGGAGGATCTCTGGGGAAATCCCTTGCCCCGTGGGGTGCCTTAGCACGGCTGTCAGCCTGGGGCTGCACTGGACCCTGCACTCCGCTCACCCTGCCCTCGGCTGGCCGTTGGCACACATGGCCCGTCCTCCAGCTGGTGAGTCACTAGATGCTTACTCATCACACAGCAGGCAGCAGAAGGTGCCAGAAAGGTGTGCCCGTAAGGATCCGGGCTCACCCCGCAGTCCAGCCCCAGGTGCTGGTGAGTCACTGCTGTGGGCGCTGAGCAGGGCAGCAGAGGGAGGCGGAGGGCTGGCATCCATCTCTGCTTCTCCCTCGCTGGGGGAGGCTGGCAGGTGGGGGGCGGGGCCTCTCCTCTCTGTGCCCTCGATCCCGCTGCACCCCATGTGCTCACACCGGCACACACGTGTGCACACACCTGCACACACCTGCACCCACGTGCCCACACGTGTACACACGTGCTCATACCTGCACCCACGTGCACACACCTGCACACACGTGCACATACCGGCACACGTGTGCACACACTGGCTAATTCCAAGCACCTGATCAGCCTCGGAGCAGCTGCAGGTCAGCAAGCGGGCCTAGGAAGCCTCCTTGGCTGCCCCTTTAAGGTTTAATTTCTACTTTGGCAAAAGGGGAGGGGCTACTGCCTGCTTCCACAGGAGACAGCATCCTGCCTGCTCTGGTCCAGGCCTCCGAACCTGGTCCGAGCCCTGTGCCGTCGATGGAGGGAGGGCACAGCTGAAGAGTGACATCACAGGACATGGGCTGCAGTCAGGGGCCTTGGGGGAGGGGTGTGGATGGAGCATCACTTGACTCCCGGGCCGGCGACCGCTTTTCTCTGACCCTCCGCCTGGGCTGGTGGGAGTACTGGGCATCACGCCGGAAGACTTCAGGGCTTCCAGCCTCGAGGCAAGGAGCCCTTTGGCCTCTCAAACCTCCTGCTCCTGCCTGGGGAAACCTGTGTCTTCCATCAGATGATCCCTCAGCCATTTGCTCCCCTTCAAAGGCACCTAACCCAGAGACTAGTTAACATCTTAACGAGTTAGCATGGCTAGTGAGTGGCAGACCTGGGACGGGCATCCCGGACACCCAGCCTTCGGCTCGTGCCAAATGAAGAGCCGTGTTTGGAGAAATCGGTGGGATGTCATACACTGTCTGCTAATTGGCCCAAGTCCCCACAATTGCGGGGAGGGACACGGGCTGCCCCCCACCCCAGGCCATTTCTTGTTTCCCCTGTCGGGCCCTGGAGAGAGGGCTGTGACAACCCAGGTGGCTCCAGCAGCTGCCTCTGAAAAGAAACAGCAATTTCCTTATTGATCTTTTCCTTCCCACCATGAGATTGAAAATAAGGTCGCCGAGAATGATGTTGCTGGGCGCGTTCTTCATTGTTTCATTTCTGCTTATTGAATCTCGGGTTATTCCTGGAGGCCCTCCCCCTGCCTGCCCACCCCTCTGCCCCACCCCCAGAGCTTCTCCCATCAGTGGTGCCCACGGATCTCCTGAACAGCATGGTCTTCGCCAGCAACACGAGCACAGACCCCCGGGCTGTCCACGGGGCCAGGGACCGCGTGGGTGCCCACCTTCCCACGACATCGCCCACCCTGTGCCTCCACCCAGCTCCTGGCTCCCGCCGTCATCTCCTTCAATGAGCGGGACAGGCTCTCCTAGCAGCTGCTCATCTCACTTACGCGGGCGCCGGCGTCCTGGTTATATTGGCGGTGGCAGGCCGTAATAAAGACGATGAACAGCGGCTGCAACGGGTCATTCAGAGGAGCTGATGTTCACGCAGGAAGGGCCGGGAAAGGAGACATTCCGTTAGAGCTTTCCTGCAGCTCAGCAGCTCCAGCTTCAGACACGATGTGTCCAGAAGGAGAATTTTCTCAGGTCCTTCCTCCCAGGAGGCTGTCCGTCTGCACCAGTTCTGGGAAGGCTGGCGTGAAGGCCGCCCTGGGCGGTGAGCCCTGCAGTTCAGTTACTGCACCGAGCTCCATGCTGACACCCAGCCCTCAAGGCATTCTCGGTCCAGCAGAGGAGACAAAGACGGTTCCAGAGGTGTCACGAGGCCCCAGTTCTCGGGTACAAAACCAGCAGCTGGCTTCACCCATGGCAGCGCAATAAAATAACAGAAAAATTCAGGTAGACTCTTCCAGCCCTCCGTGGTTCTATAAATACAGGCTTAAAGTCACCTGAAAGGTGATCTTCTGGGTAAGAACCATCCTGTTCTTAGGCGCCCACCTTCTCCCGCTCGCCTCCCCAGCGCGGGCTTTCACGGGCAGCCATCTTTACAAAGGAATCCGAAGGGGACGTGGAAACTTAACACCAAGGGAGATTCTATGGACAGTGAAAAAGGTAGTAGGTGCTGGAGGTCAGCGTGACCTGGTCAAATCCCTGCTCCACTGCTGGCAGCGGTGTGAAGGTGGCCACACCACTGACCCCGGAGGGGCGGGATCCCCATAGGACCCACCCTCAGGTCACCACAAGGGACATCGGAGCCGCCAGCCCTCAGGTAGCACCTAGGCAGGGCCCTGGACGTGGGCGCTGGGGCTGGCTGGCCTGGCTGCCGGTTCCTCGGAGCCCAGGGTGCTGGGCTCCAGGCTGGGCCCTTGAGGTCACGACTTCATCTGAGCATCACGGCGGTCCTTGTGACCCAGGTTGGGAGGCTCAAGTGGGAACAGTCAGGGCACCTCCTGCACGCAGGTTGGCGTGCTGACCACCTTGTGCTCACAGACCAGCCTCCCGGACCACAGAGCGATGGTCAGAACCACAGCCCGTCTCAGAGCCACGAGGCCACGTGTTCAAGGGGACACTGCCTATGTTGGCCTGCAGGTGACCACCTCCAGGGCACGCAGCTGAAGCTTCCCGCCCTCTCGCTGGCTGTCGCCTCCACCTGGCACGTTGGCCCCGATGCTCACATGGCCAAGTGCTTCTCCACCTACAGGTCAGTTTGCCTACAGGAGTGTGTCCATCAGACACCAGCTGTGGTGTCTGTGTGTCCAGTCCCCCATAGATGACAGCGTGGGAGAGGTCCACCTGCGTGCATCCCCCCGGGCCCAGCCCTGGGCCCGCACATAGTAAGTGTGCAGTGAACGCTTGCTGACGCATGAATGACAGGTGTGCTCCTAGCACACGCCAACATTGAGGAGGGGACAACGGCGGTCCAGTCGGGAACGGGCTTTCCAAAGGCAGATCAGAATCTGGCCGGAGTCAGTTCCCCATTCCAATGGAACAGACCTCCAGAGAGATGCACATTGGGTACTGAGTCCCTGGGAATGAGCAGTTTTCCCCCGCCTCGGGCGCGCCCGTCCTGTTGAGCAGGGGGCCTCAGGGACCTGGGGACATCCATCCGGTGATGATTCTTCATGACCCTCAGAGTGGGGTCTGTGCACAGCTTCCTGCTTCTCAAATCTCCAAGTTGGGCCACGACACAAAAAGGAAGAGAAGGACCCAGAAAGCCCCGAGTTCCTCCAGGGGAAGCGGAGGCCAGTCACGTCCCTTCCAGTCCTGCTTAGTTGGAAATCGCCCAGAACCCCAGGGGCCGCTAGAGGAGGGTGGGTGGGACTCCATCCCGCTCTCCACCCTGCCCCGCCTCCCCATGCAGCCTCTCCCTTGGCGCCCGGCAGTAGGAGCCAGAGCAACTTGGAGGGTGTGAATTATTCAGAACAGCCAAGTGAAACGACGAACCTGGGCTGTGCACAGAATCAGAAAACAAATCCCGAGTCGGAAGGATTCCTAAGGTTGATCTTAAGAACAAATTAGCGGTGAGTTAGGGAAATGTTATTTGATTAGATGCCACCGGCTGTCTCGAGAACAATATTTGTAAATTGTTTTCCTCTAACCAGGTTCAGCCAGCTCCGCTCTGCAGGCTGATACCCACCTCCCAGGTCCCCATTTTTATCACACGCGCTCCTGGAGGACAGAGGCCCTTCCGACGCACTCACCGCCCGGTCCCCAGGCCTCACACCGAGGCCGGCACGTGACAGGTGCCCCGCAGATCTCCTTGGAATGGATTAAGTCAGATTTCCATTCCGTTCTTGTGAGCCCCTCACATACGTCCCCACTCTGACCCCAGACTATGTCCCTGACCCCAGAAAAGCCCACGCCGTGACCCCCACCAGCCTGATGGGGCCTAGCCAGGGATCTCACCAACGTGCCTTGAGGCAAGTCGCTCAAGCAGGGGGACAGAGGCCTTGCTGGAATGCAAGTCCCCTATTATTACACAGCCACCCCAACCTGGGTGCTGCCGGCTCGGGGTCTGCAGCGTGCTTGGGGCCAGCCCCACCCACAGGTCATTTTAGCTCAGCTGCAAAGCTCTTATTTGCCCCAAGACAGGGGCATCCCCTGTGGGAAAGCGGGAGCAGAGCGAGGGTGCAGGTGTTAAAACCATCGGTTAACAAATATGCCAGGCAAAGCCCTCAGGGGCCCAGAACTGGGGACACTGGGTCTGGCCGCCCTGGGGAAGGGGACAGGGACACAGTTGGCAAGGTGGCACATGCCCTCGAACCTGGGACAATCTCTCCACGCCTCCTGGTCGACACACAAGCGTGAGAGGGGAGAGACGGACGTGCCCAGGACCTGGAGGGGTGGGTCAGTGTCTCCCCAGTCCAGGCAGGCTTGCTGGGCCCAGCAAGGCCGTGGCTCTCTCAACCTCACTCCCTTTCTAAGCTCCAAGATCGAAGGCCCTTCTGTTCTGATGTCCAGGGGCTCCATCCACGGGCACCTGCTGCGTGGAAGCCCCGCCCAGAGCCATGGAGAACACGAAGAACCACCAGCCCAGGTGTCCGAGCAGAGACGCTTGAGCTCGGGGCCTGGGCGACGGCTGTTCTGTGGCTGCTCTGACGTGTCGGTTGATCGGGGCCGTGAGTATCTGCTTCTGAGCCCAGTTATCCAAACACCGTCCACCCTCCACCCTTCGCTGTTTCCTGAGCATCTGCTATATGCCTGATGCTGCGTCAGGCACCGGGCACACAGTGGTGAAGGCAACTGCAAGGACCGCCCCCCGTGGGCCTACCGCATGGTTGGGGGGAGAGACTCAGCAACAAACACCAGGCATGGTGGGGGGGGCGGAAGGAGCAACGGGGAGATGCCGTCGAGGGGCCCGGACGAATCGGGATGGGCGATAAGGAGGCTGCAACGGCCCAGCTGGATCCAAGTCCCCAAGGTGGACACAGACCTGGAGAGTGTAAAGCCAAAGGAAGCCAGCAGGTGGCTGGAGCCCAGAGGGAGGGTGAGAAGATGCAGGTGAAGAAGCAGAGGCAGAGACCCACGTGGGTGACCCCTCCAAGGGGCTTTGCTGAGAAGGGGTGGGCCCAGCGCAGATCTGTTGAAGTGGGGCATGTTCACGGCACCATCAGGGAGCAGGAGAAGTCGGTGGTGCAGGAAGTTGGGGGGGGGCAAGGCAGTCAGGAGAAGGACACTTAGGATGTCGAGAGGGGAGGACACAGGAAAACCGGCCCGAGATGGGGGCTGGGAACAGCAGGGGCTATAGGCAGATAGGGGCTTCTGGGGGGATAACAGGAGTTCCTTCCTGTCTGTTCCTGTTTCTCAATGAACTGAGTCAAGGTCAATGTCAGTGGAAGGAGATGGACGAGGATGGGGTCTGACTCCAGGGAGAGGAGGCAGAAGTACATTGGTTTGAAAGGCAGGGCGACACCTGGTGCACTGGCCGTTCTGGGTGCCCGTTTGGAATCTGTGGTCAGAATTCAAAGGAGAGCCACAGCACCGTGCCCCATGGTACCATTCCTCCGGGTACTCCCAGCTGGTCCACGAAGACACGGCTTGCTGGGGGGCAGGGCCGGGGAGCGGGAGAGTGAGGAGAGCAGCCCAATGGCACTGGCCATGACAGAGTCCAGAAAACCCAGCGGGCTGAGCAGGGGAGTGGCCGTGTTTCAGAGTGAGAACGAGGCCACGTCCGAGGACTTGAGGCCTGAGATGGAGGCTTGGAACCAGGATCCAGGAGGAGGGGCTGCCCCGGGCTGTCAAGGGCGTGACCCAGCACCAGGGCGGCCAGGCTGGGGGATGAGCACGCCCACGGAGTCAGGAGCCGAGGGGCCACTGGGATGGGACCGTGCATGGAGCCCAAACGGGGCCACAAGGGAGGGCGCGGCCCAGCATGGTCCATGCAGGAAGAGGCAGGGTCTTTGCAGAGAGGAGGAGAGAGGGTTTGACAATGTGGAGACAGGAGGGCCCACCCATGGGGGGGTGTGGGGCAGGGCGGGAAACACAGCCTCCCCTCAGCAGGCTGCAGGGAGCAAGGCCCCAGCCCCGGGGACGGGCAGGTGTCCAAGCAGGAGGGTGGAGCGAGGCGTCTTCGGATAGCAGGCCCTAGTTCAAGGCTTCACCGCGGGATCAGGGAGGCCGGGGTGAGTTCAGATGGGGGGAAAGTGTCCACGTCAGGTGTGGCGAAGGGAACCAAGGCCCAGAGCTAGGACAGGGAGAGGTGGGGGGAGGAGGGGGCGTGGAATCAAAGGGAGCAGCAGAGAGCCATGGCCTGACAAGCCCCGTGACTTGGGCAGGAGCTGGGCTGGCCACCTCAGGTCTCGGGAGCCTCCCCACTGCTGGATGAGGAAGGATTGGACCGCTTCAGCCTTAAGAGATGGAGCCAGCAAGGGGCCTGGCAGGTTCAGGGAGCGGGTTCAGGAAGCCCAGTGGTGAGCTTCCTGGCACTGGGGGTATGCAAGCAGAGGTGGGGCGTTGGGGAGACGTGCCCTCTGTGCGAAGGGAGGTGACCTCCATTTCCTTCCCAGCCCCCATGGTGTGTAAATCTGGGTCTCCAGCAGCCTCGCCCACTGAGCTGATTAAGGGGGAACCTGCAGGCTGCAGGGCCTGGCTGGGTGGGGGTAATGTCCCCGGCACTGCTCCTCCAAGAGGCATGGCCCTACGCTGGGACCATCTGTTTGCGCACAGCGCCAGATCATTTTTCGATAACATCAGCATCACAGCTGAGAAATCTCTCTGGCTCCAGACAAGCCCACCAGGCTCCCCGCAGCCAGAGCCCCCTCCGCCCCTCCCCCACCCCAAGATGACATTTCAGCCTGGTCTCAAAGTCAGCAGAATATGATTGTATTGATTGAGATGCTGGGCTTGTCGATTTCCAAC
This sequence comes from Aethalodelphis obliquidens, assembly GCF_003676395.1. NCBI lineage: Eukaryota > Metazoa > Chordata > Mammalia > Artiodactyla > Delphinidae > Aethalodelphis > Aethalodelphis obliquidens. The sequence goes on from NW_020837951.1 coordinate 3,270,294, forward strand.
GTGGGGAGAAGTTCACACTTTCCTGTCTCTTCCTGAAGTCGTAAAATGGACAGCGCATATGAAAGGGCGACATAAAACACTGGCCAGCCTAGCTTCGCGGAATCGCTGACTTTATAAATCAGGGAAGTGAGCTGCACTGCAGCCTTGGTCTCCCTTTCTGGATGTGAAATGGTTGAGTTCCAAATTGGGAGGGAAGTCGGCCCAGATGTCCCCGAGGTTGCCAGAGGGCACAGGATGGAGCTCGGGAGGGGAGACGGGGTTTTCCAAAAGGCACCTGCCAACACGGGGGTCTTTTAAAGGCAGAAGGTGACAGCCCCATGCCAGCCGAGCCTCGGGGATCGGGAAGCATTCTTGCTTGGCTTGGGGAATCAGCGGGGCCTGGCACTGACCTTCCAAGCTCGGTCAAAGCCACCCACCCTCTGGACACTTCTCACTTCCAAGGAAGAGACCCCTCTCACGTGAAGCAACCGTTGTCTCCGACCCACAGACCTATGGGCTGTATTAATCTTTCTGATACTTTACGAGGAAGGGCAGTGGACTAAGGGCCGGGGTTTCCTCCCCCACTCTCCCTTCCAGGCGGGGCCACAGGGATCCAGGATCTCCCTCCCTCCATCCCTGAGCCTCCAGGGTCTTCTCATCCCTGAGCCTCCAGAGCACATGCCATGTGGCTGTCACCGGCCAGAGTCAGTCCGTGGCCCCAGCTCGAGTGCAAAGGAGGCTGGGAGTTGTAGTTTCCCGGATTCTGGGGAAGCAGGACACCAGGGCTGCTGACAGGCACCAGTCCTTGCCACGGTTATCGAAATCAAATTATATCTGGGCCCACGCTCGGAAAAGACTGTGCTGGCTTCAGAGAGGTCGGGGTGCAGTGCCGGGTGATCTCTGGAGGTCACTCAGCCTCTCTGAGCTCGTGTCTGCATTACCCCAGTGGAGAGGCTCACGCGGGCTGGCAGGGCTGTGAGGACCAGACACCAAGCTTGGCCACCGTGTGCACGTGTGTGTGTGTGTCGCTGCTGCATTTCATCTTCACGTGCGGCACAAGCCCCCACGAGTGGCCTTAGCAGACCACCTTCCCTTTACCCTTCATCCCTAAAGGAGGGGCCAGGGTGACCGGCTCCAACCCAGCACCCACACGGTGGATGAATGGCCAAAGGTGGCCCCCTCCAGAGAGGAAGAGGGCCTTCCTAAGGACACACGCCAGCTTGCTGGGGCCAGGCCCGCGGTGGGCACTGTCGGCAGGCAGAGCGTGACGTCCCCGGACCCTGGCTACGTGCCTCCTGCAGTCAGTCCTCGCCCCCGTGAGCTGGGTGCTTCCACTTCCCCACAGGCACAGGCAAGCACGCTGACAAGCTCCCGGCCCGCCTCCGAGGGTGCTCCCTGCAAAGGGGCTGGACCTCCATGGGCAGCGGGCAGCCCCGGGGCGCCGAGCAGGGACAGGCCACACCCGGGTTCTTATGGAGATGGGTCCAGGGGGCGTGGGGCAAGGCTGTGAAGCAGGCAGCCTGAGATCACCACTCCGATTTCCACCACAGAAAATGGAAATTCAGTGGCTCCTGAAATTCCGACAAGAGGAAGTCAAACCAGAGCCAGGGCTAGGGGCTCCCCTCCGGGCCTGGAGGGGCCATGCTGGGGCAGGAACCCACCCCGGGACCTCTGTAGCAGCAGCACAAGTGAGCAGACTCCCACTCCGCTTCTCCAGGAAACCAACCTGGGGCAAAGGAGGAACCAGGTGGGGAGGGGTCAGAGCCCAGGCCTGGGTGGCGACAAGTCGGCGCCCCGGCAGAAGGCCCTGGTGGGAGGTGGTCGCTCCTGCTGGCATCCCTGGGAAGACCCGGAGACGAACAGGAGAGGCCTGATGGGGCGAGGGGGCCCAGGGACCCCGGTCAAGGGCAGTAAAGAGCCCTCTGCATCCCTCACTGTCCGCCGGGCCCTCCAGCTCGGCTTTGGCGGTGCTGACACCGCCGTCGGCAGCCTGTTTCCGAGCATCTGGCCATATCGTCCAGTTGCTTAACAATGGCGGGAGAAACAGGGACTCATCACGCATGTTAACATGTAATTAATTCCACCTCTGTGATTATGTTTTGCAGCCAGTGATGACAGAGCGCTGTGCCCCCAGCGCAGCCGACGGTGGTGGCTGGCCTTGGGCCTTAACGAGGATCGGAGCCTCAGCCCGTTGGGTTATTCAAGGCCCACGGGGGCTATTCTCAGGCTGAGCAGAACTGGGGTGACAGGGGTCAGGCTGTGACTCGACAGTAAGCAGAATAACAGCCTTCCAGAGAGGCCCACATCCTGATACCCAGAACCTGTGAACAGGTGACGGTCACGTCAAAAGGAACTCTGCAGACGCGGCCAAGTTAAGGGTTTGGAGATGGGAGGTTAACCTGGAAGAAGTGGGTGGGCCCAGTGCCATCACGAGGGTCCTACTGGAGCAGGGAGGAGGTCAGAGCGGAGAGAAGGCGTGAGGACGGAGGCCGAGGTCGAGGAGGGAAGACGCTGCCGGCCCCGAAGCCGGAGGAAGGGCCGGGAGCTGAGGAACGCGGGCAGCTCCAGAGCGGGGACAGGCCGTGCAGTGGACTTTCCCCTGGAGCCTCCACAAAAAACCGTGACACCTTGATTTTAGGGCTTATGTACCTTCGTGTTACTTAAGGCACTGAGTTGGTGAGATCTGTTACAGCAGCCCCAGGAAGCTTATACAGGTCCCCTCAGTGTACCCAGCGCCTCTCTGCTGCCCACTCAGGTCCGGGGGACACTGCAGAGAGAGATGGACTACGGGGGTGGTGGAGGGAAGGGGGTCTCTGTCCAGAGACACAAAAACGCCCCCGGCTCAGACACCTGCCTCTGGCTGCTCCCTGAGAAAGGAAGCCTGGGCTTCCCCTGCTAGAGCCACACCTGCTCCCACACCTGGGAGGGGGAGCGGGTGCTTTTAGGTAGAGAGAAAGGGGGTGTGCATTGGGGAGGGGAAGAGAGGTGGGCAAGGAGGGGCCCCGGCGGGTTGGGGACGCCCATGATCCCAACAGACCCTGGGCTACATCACCCTTGACAGCCAACGTGAGGACCCCTGGTGCAGGGTGTTCACGTCTCTGGCCAGCGGTCAGTGCTGGGGGTGGTGGACCCAGCTCCTCCCCTCGGGCCCCAGAGCCCCTCCACCCCAGGGTCACAGCACACCAGCAGGCAGCTGGTTTACTCCTTGGGCCCCTGCTAAGGTCCACGAGGGCTGGGGCCACGTCCACAGCCCCCACCTCAGCATCCCCCAGACCCCAGCACAGGCCGGGCACAGAGGGAGAAACGGGCGCACGGGGATGAGGGCCAGGACTGAGGGCAGAGGAGAAAGAGGTGGAGGGGGGCCAGGAGGGAGGGTGCTCCTGACCTCCGACCCCAGCTGGCTGCAGACACAGCAGAAAGAGCTCTTTGACCCCCAAAGAGCCCCAGAAAAGCTCCGAGGGCTTTTCAGTCCTGAGCCTTCGATGATGGATCAATAGAGGGTGATGACCTTGTTTTTTAACTTCCAGCAACTGCGGGGGATTGAGCCCCCCCTCCCCGCAGAGAGGGAAGGAAAAACCCAGGAAGTAGCTCAGGCACCTGTGACCACACCCCAGCAGGGAGCCGGCCAGGAGAAGAGGCTGTCAGACAGGGACCCAACCTTGTCAGACCAGGGAACCAGAAGCTGCACGAAATCACCCTCTAATCCCCTTCTAACCCCACACTCTAATTCCTCGCAGGATTGGGCTAAAAGCCACCTAGGCCGTGAGCGACAAATTTAGACCGCATGCAAAAGTGCTGAGACACGCTTGCCTGTTTGGAAAACAGAGAGAGCTAATGAAGTTACTGCCAGAGAGGAGGAGGCCACAGCAGAGGAAGCAGTGGAAAAAACCCGCTGTAACTCGAATCGCCACGGGGCAGTGTGACCCCCATGGCGACCCCCAGGCCAGGCGGAGCTCGCCAAAGGGGGCTGGGAGCACAGGGCAGCCCCTCACGTTATAGGCAGTGAGGCCTCTGGGAGGGAGAAGCCCAGGCCCCCTCTCTCCCAGGGGAAGAGGAAGAATGAGAAGAAAACTCAGGGGTCTGCCTGGTGAGTCCCGGGGGCCCTGCAGAGTGTCGGCTGCGGTGCGGGGAGGGGGAAGAATTGGGAGTTCCAGCACCGTCCCTCCTCCGAAGGCCATCCCGCCTTCCTTCACCCCCCGCGCCTGTCTGGGGAGCATGTCTGAGCCAGGCATCTGCTCGGTGCTGGGTACAACCTTGAGCAAGTCTGACCCTTCAGGGCTTACAGTCTGGCCGGGGCGAGGCCTGGGGGCAGCCAGCCGAGCGACACAGCGATGGGTGTATTGGAGGTGCTGTTGCAGGTGTCACGTGAAGGGAGTGCGCTCACGGGCCAGGCTGGATTGCAGGAGGCAGGCGGGGGTGGCTGGAGCCCGGCTCTGAGCAAAGGAGATGGCGTTGACTTTGAACGGCTTGCTGAACAAACTCTTGCAGACACTCATCTGGGACTAACTGTTGTGGAGCTGAGCACAGGTTTAACCAAGCCCCTCCCTCAGGAGCCCCAGTCCAAGGGGACCTGGAACAGACACGTAACAGACGGGATGAGACTGTGAAGCTGGGTCTTCTGCTCCCTGGACCCTCCCTGTCTTCCGGGGCTCACCTCCCACCCCCGTCTTATCAGCACAGCACCCCGGGGCTCAGAGAGGGAGTGAGTCCACCCAGACCCTCACCTCCAAGCCCGCATCCCACAGGTCCTGTCTACCAGGCTTCCTCTGGGAGGAGACCCCCACGTCTACCTGCCAGGGGGAGAGTCTGGAAAGCTGCAGCATCGTGGGACCTGACAGCCTCTCTGTGCCTAGAAAGTAGTCCCTGCACAGCCGAGCTCACCGAAAGCAGGTCACAAAGGCCGATTTTCAGCCATGGGGGCTTCCCCGCATCAGCAGGGAGGGGCGCCGGGGGGCTGACCTCGTGTAAGCCCCTGAGGGGCTGCGCCAGGACTCTTGTGCCTGGGGCTCCCCTGGTCCTGCCAGTGATGCGGTTCAGGCAGGAAGACATCCCCAGATCAAAGACTTCCCCTCGCTGGTTTTTGGAGCCCCTCCCCAGCGGACAGAGGCTCGCATTCAGTCTGGGGGCAGATCATCCCCAGACTCCTGCTGACGTCACAGGCAGGTGCAGGCGACCAGTATGGAATCCTTTCCTTAGGACAGGTGGGTTTGCAGGGAGGAGGTGGGTGGGACCAGCAGGATGCTGGGTGCACAGACCCCCAGCCCCTGCTGTCTGCCCCTGGCAGCCTCCCAGCCTCAGGCCCTCAGACTCTCCTCCCCACGCTCCAGCTGTTCTCAGCCATGACACCTTACTCTGACTGCCACACCTTTGCTCAGGCCGTTCCCTCTGCTGGGAATGCTTTCCCCACTCTAGGCAAGCCAACTCCCTCATCCTCCAAACGTCACATCTACAGAGATACTCTCTCCATTAGGACTAGACTTGGGCAGCCCAGGAATGGTTTGGCAGCCCAACTACCAGGACCCAGAACTTTCCAGCCTCCACTCTGCCTTCCCTAGGATGTAGCCTTTGTCTTCATGGCCCAAAATGGCAGCCTGAGCTCAAGCCATCACATCTCTGTTCCAGGCAGCAGGATGGAGGATGGGACAAAGAAGAGAAGAGTCACAGGGTACTCACCAAACTGTCCTTAGAGCTGTCATAGGACACATTCGCTTATCCCACTGGTCAGCACTTAGTCACATGACTATCTGTCATGTGAGGGAGGTTGGGAAATGTTTCCTCCACTGAAAACTGGAGAGCTTGGCCTCCCAGGCTTTCCCCCCAAAGCTCCTGCTGGCTTTTAGGTAGGGACATAGCCTAAAGTGGTCAGACTTGGACCAGTAGTGCTTTGAAATCTCGTTTTCTCAAGATGGCAGGATACTCTAAATTCTATTGCACAACAGCTCTGTATCTGTTCTGTAGTAAAGCAATGTTTCCGCCTTCTTCCCTGTAGATCTCTGAGTGAAATGGACTTTGTGGGACAATGCATAGTGTTTACCTGTTCACACGGGCTGCCCAGCTCTGTGGGCTCAGGCCCCAGCCTGACAAGTGCAGCTTGGGGTCACTGCCAAGGGCCCCTCCGGCTCTGAGGCAATGAGGGGACTGAAGGGTGGGGACAGTAAGGACGAAACGCAGGGGGTGTGTGTGCTTGTGTGTGTCTTCCTAGACTCTCCTAATAATGGCCGTACTGTGTATTTTATATTTAAACACGGCATCGCATACTGCCGCTGACAGCGTTTTCACTCTCATTGGTGGTTAGACTCCATCCTCTCCTAGAGGAAAGGGAGCCTTTTGCAGATGAGAAAACGGAGGACCGGAGAGCGAGGTGTCCTGCTTGTGGTGACTTGGCTGGTCACTGGTGACGTCAAGTTTAGAATGCAGGTCTCCATGCCTGGAGCCGGGCGTTTCATCACTGGGAGCTCTGAGGGCCGTACTGGCCTGCAGACACCATTTCTGAGTCTGTTAAGCTGAGCTCAGCTGGGGCTGGCGTCCACGTGGGCACGTGGGCAAACAGAGCCCAGAATTGGGAAGGGGTCGGAGGAAGATGTCACAGGCAAGCGACACACACTCACCCCTCCCCCCAGCTTCTGGATCTTTCAGTAAATTATCCTTTCATCTCAGGAAGAGCTTCAGAAGCCTGGCGGCAATCCCACCTGTAGGGTTCAGCTCTGTGAGAGGTGGGAAAAGTGTTGGAAGAGCTGAGCAGCCTTGAGCTTGGGAGCAGGACCACAGCACCCCGTCAGTCCACCGGCTGCGCCCTCCCCTCTCCCACATGGCCCGCATGCCCAGCGCAGGCCGGGGACAGAAGGCGGCCCTTAGAATATCCGTCCCCTCCCCGGAAGTCGCTCATCTCAAGAATAGGTGGGACAGGCAATGACAATGGGTGATACTTTGCAGAAGCCGAGTGACGCGCGAGGCGGGGGGTGCTCCAGACGGTCAGAGAACCTTCCCTTCTACTATTCCGTGATTCCTCCCTCCCTCCTCCAGTCTCTGGGAGGAGCAGCCTGTTGGGCCGTCCTGGGGGACCCCAGGCACTCTGGTGACCCCGGCGGGGCCGTGTCTCTCCCTGCGTGCCCCGCACCGAGTCGTCCTGCCTGGGCGCCGCGCTCATGGACTAGCCCTCGCCGACCGCACCCTTGCTGTGCTCCTCCTGGGCCCCTGCCTCCTCAGCTGGATTAAGGGCCCATCGTGTTCCACTGTCACCTCATCTTAACCTAGTGGGTACAGCTGCAAAGACCCTATTTCCAAATCAGGTCACATTCTGGGGTCCTGGGGGTGAGGACGTCAACAGAGGGAGTTGGGGGACACGATTCAACCCGTTACAAGATGGCAGCCCACATCATACTTATTCCCCCGCTCCGATCCATCCCAAGTCACCCTCAAATTATCACAGGGACACTTCCTTTGCCTCCCACGAAAGTGCTCAGGGTCTATCTCGCCCCCCAGCACTTGGCCCTCCGCGTCTGGCACAGACTCGGGCACCCATAGGGCATCACATGAAGCTTATGAATGGACTGGGACGTGCTGTGGGCATCTCCTACTCCACCAACTCCAGCCAGAGCCCCTGTGAAAGCCTCTTTAGTCCGGCTGAGGGGAGGATCCTGTCTGGTGATTAGGAAGGAATCCACAGGAGTCCCGGGAGGAGAGGGATCGCCCACCCCTCCCACTGCCAGGTGGGCCCGGGTGAGCCAGCCCAGAGGGCATGATGACAGCGGACAGTTCACCCTGGACCGTGTCCCTCAGAAGCCCTGCCCAGCCTGGGGGCTCCCAGATGAGGTGTGCTGGCTGTTTCTTTGGACAGGAAATCTCTTGTGTTTCCAGAAGGCTCTCCAGCCCACATCATGTCACCTCCCCCTTGGCTTCCCCAAGGCCATTCATGGGAAGTCCGACCTTCCTGCTACCGAGGAGGCAGGCAGTCAGCACCAAAAGTACGCCTGCAGGAGACAGGGCACTGGGGCCTCAGGTCGCAGCGGCAGGTGTGGGCCGGGCCCCAGGCTGATGCAATTTTCTGTCTCTGGGGGAGGGAGGGCTGCCAGGGCCCGGAGGGTTGGCAGTGTAGCTCACCCACATCAGGTCCCCCGGCTCCGACCAGGGCCCAGAGGGCGGTCCCGGAGATGCTGAGTGGAGGCTGCAGGCACGGCCTCTGGCTCTCCTGCTGGGCCTCCCGGGACCCAGCGGCACATTCCCCAAGCCACGGGCTGGGCCAGAGGCCTCTGTCCTCTCTGGAGCCTCCCCTGGAGAAGGCCCTGCGCTTCCTCCTGAGGGTTGGCGCCTGCCACCTCCCATCCTTCCCCATCCTCTCTAGCTGGGGAGAGTCTGACAGCAGACTGGCGGGCGTCCGCTGGGCCCACACCGTGAGCCAGACCCTTCCAGGCGTGCAGCCCCACGTACCCGGTCCGACCCGGCCTTTCCTCCTCGCCACAAACTTACACCTCAGCTGCCCGCTGATGCCTGCGCTTAACAGGGTCTCCGTCCCCAAAGCCCCTAGGCCACCACATTCCTCCCGATGCTCAGACCAGAATCCCGGGAGGTGCTCTTCGTAGATTTCTCTCTCCAGACAACATCAAGTGATGTCCACTCAACTCCTAAAGTACCTTCCAAATCCATGTGGGTCCCCCTGTCTAATCCCACCTTCACTGGACTCACCTTCACCTCCTGGGCCCGAGCCAGTGCCGCCAGAGGTCCCCCACCACCTCCTCCGCTCCCTGCCGTCTGTCACCAGCCACCAGGGCTGCACCTGCTGCTCCCACGGCGTCCCCGCACCTTTCTTAGAACACCTGGTGCACCTGCGCCCCTCCTGGCGCCCTCCTGCCTGCAGGCCTTGTCCTTCAAAGCTCCTTCCCCAGTGGGAAGCTCCTCCCCCTGGAGTGCCCTGCCCAGCTCTCAGACCCTGGATCTCAGAGGGGCCCTCTCCTTCTGTCATTAGATCTCAGCCTAACGTCACCTCCTGGGAGACTGCATCCCTGGACGCACCCACGTGCCGTCCCCCATCCCATATACTCCTACCATCTGCTTCTCTGCCCAGTCGCTCCTACGGTGATCTTTCCCGTTTCCTCATTTGTTCATTCACCCCCCAACTCCCACACATTGGAGGATACGCTGTACAAGGGAGAGTCCGCATGGGTGGGTGGTCTCGCTCACTGCCGCCCCCCGCCCAGGCCCCCGGCCGCCCTGTGATGTCACTGAGTGTCGCCCGGGACCCCACAGCTGGGAGAGGGCAGAGCCTGTTGCAGTCTCCACGCGCTCCCCAAGGCGCCCGGCAGGCAGGCCGTGCTGTCCTCTGCTCCCGGGAGCTCTTCCCGTTCTAAGTCCATCTCGGTGCCTCCAGGCTGGTACTTTGCCCCAGGGGTCAGAGATGCTAGAAACACGTGAAAAGCTGCAGCTTGACAGTGTGGCTCCCAGACCCCGCCCCCCAGCTCTGGGCAGCCCCTTCCTCCCCCATCAGAAGTGCCCCCAGGCAGCAGGGCAGCTCCTGGGAGGCCGCGCCAATGCGCCTGGGGTGGATCAGTGTCCTGAGGCTGCCATAACCGATTACCACACGCTGGGGGGCTTTAAGCCACAGAAGTGTGTTCTCTCTGTTCTGGAGGCCGGAAGTCCAAGGTCACGGTGTGGCCGGGCCACGCTCCCTCCAGAGGCTCCACGAGAGGACCTTCCAGCTTCTGGCGGCTCCAGAGGCCCGTGGCTGGTGGCTCCGTCCTCACGTGGCCTCCTCTGTCTCCCCGCCTTCTCTTCTAATGACACTTGTCGCTGGGTTTGGGTCCCACCTGATCGAGGATGACGTCATCTGGAGATCCTTCATTTAATTACACGGGCAAACACTTTGCAAGCAAGGTCACAGATGCAGACTCGGGGTGGGCATAGCTTTTCGGGGCCACCACGTTACCTACTACAATGTGCTTTTATTCCTTCCCGTTTCCTAGGACCTCTGCACCTGCGAAAGCTTGACTCTGCCCTCCTCGTGGCCAGGGCAGCGGCCCGTCCATTCGTTTCTATGTCCTCTGGATCTGGTGCAGGTGGGACTCTAAACGCTGGTACTTTGCTCCGGGCCATCCCTGGTGGGGCATGAGGGCAGAGCAGGAGTCCCTTCTAGGCCCCCCGCCCAGGCTGGTAAAAATCCAGCATGGAGACGTTTACAGGCTGGACGAGGTTCCCCCGCCGCAGCGTCCGTCCATCACTGGGTGGCCCAACAGACATCTCCGGAGGCAGGACGGTCAGACTCACCGGAGGACCTTTGGGACTGTGTGTGGCTGATACCTGGGCCTCCGCTGCAGAAATTGCAAGCAGGCCCTGGAACAGAGACAAATTGGCACCCAGAGGTGACGCGCGGGCAGGCGGGGCCCCCTCGTCAGGCTGGCAGCTCATTAAGGCAGCGCGGGAAGCAGCCAGGGGGTGAGTTCGGAGCAGCGGACGGGGACGGATCTGATTCATCATTTTACAGAAGTTCACAAACGAGAAGGAGGTGAACGTGTGACCCACTTCTGCCGGCTGATGGGCACTGGCGCTGGCAGAAACGCTATGGCAACCAGAGGCACGGGCTTAATTACATCAGCCCGTGGTGCTTTCTCACAAAGATTAATGGGGAACAGACACCTTCACCTCTCCCTCCGTCAGGGAGAAAGAGAAGCCAGCTCTGCTGATGAGAGGAGACTGTGCGTGCTGCCCTCCAGGCCAGATGTGCCCACGGACCTGCCAGGAGCCTGGGACAGACAGGGCCATGAATCAGGGCGTGCCCGACCTCCCTCTCTGCTCCCCGGGGGCCCCGCGCCAGCTGGCCCTCTGGCCTCGCTTCTCCCGTGTTCCCCTGCCCACCTGGCCTTTGATGGGGTGCTGAGCACAGCCTGCCAGTCTGGGGCAGCCCTGGGAGGGGCACTGAGAAGCACAACGGTGTCACTGAGAACCCTCCATCTCGGGTCACCTCGTATCAGCACACGTCCGGGAGCAAGTAGAGAAGGCAGAGGGAACCCCCCCCCAGACCCTACCTTCAACACCCTCTCCCTCTACCACAGGTGATAGGTTTTGGATTCCCAAACCCATTCTCAGAGACTTCCGAGGGAAAGGCGTACATCCCGAACCACCGTGTCGTGTGGAATCACGGGTTAGGGTCTCAGCGCCTGAAGCAGCCGGGGTGGCCTGACAGCATCTCTGTGTCTTAATACGAGGAGGGTTTAGGGCCCAAGTATGGCCGTGGCCATGGGGTCAGCCTCAGGCTCTGGCCACTCACGAGGCAGGTGGGCCAAGCGGCCCCTAGAAGCAGAGGGAACTAGCGCTCCGGAGGGTCCTGTCCTGGCCACTAAATGCTCAGCCTGGAAGTGCCACACCCCCCTTCTGCTCAGAGCTCATTGGTCAGAAGCTGTCACGTGGCCTGACCCCCACAGGGACCCAGGAAGTGCTCTCCGAGGTGACTGGAGTGGGGAGTGGAGACACCTGGGAAGCCGTGGTTATGACACCGCAGCAGAAACGTCCCCACAACCACCTGTGCCCACCCCCAGGACTGCAGCCTTGGAGCTGTGAAGCCCTAAGGGCAGGGACCCCCCCACCCCGAGTGCCGGGCCCAGGTGCTCAGTGTTTGTTCAATTAATAAATCAGTCCACATATGAAAAGAAGATGCTCCTGGTGCTTTGAAGGCACAGTCCCAGGGAAGCACTCCATCTAGGTTTCGGGGAGCAGCCGCTGAAGGGTGATCTCACCCACTCTGACAGCTGCCAGCACCTGCCAGGTGACACAGTCAGGGCCGAGGCTCCCCTTGGAGCAGAAGCCCCTCCTGGATAATTCCCTCCGGTCCCTCGAGGAGCTGGCGGTGGGCTCCTGCCAACCTCCACGGCTTCCTCTTCTCCCTGCTCCCTCCTCTTCCTCTGCGTCAGAGCCAAGAACAGACGTGGGGAACACCTCTGAGATCGCTGATGGGGCGAAGGCGGGGCACGTGCGCACCCACTCCAGCAGCGGGGCTGATGGCCGTGTTCCCAAGTCCTCACTGCCGTCCCCAGTTGCCAGCGCTCTTGCCCGTCCTTTCCTGTCATCATCCCCTACTCCTCCTGGTGGCTTAGAGAAACTGGCCTTGGGAGCAGAGTAACATAGTGGCCCAAACGCTGTGAGTCCAGGCTCCACGCGGCAGGTGCAGCACGGATGGCTGTCGGTGGGTAAATATTCTGTAAAATGCAGCTGGAGAAACCGAGGCCTCCCTGGGCTGTGCAGCGCCCAGCCGTGTGCCCCGGGCAGCTCAGCGCCCTCTGAGCCTGTTTCCTTCTTAGCGAAAGGGGCTGATGAAAGTGATCCCTGGGATGTGTGCGGGTTGGTGACGTCATGTCTGACCATGGGGGCCTCGGGCCGGGCTTTCTGGAGAGTCCCTGGTCCACAGCCAGCACCCCCGCTGTAGAAAAGGGAGAATGTCCTGGGTTCAAATCCCGGCCCCTCCGCACACCAGCTGGGAGGCAGGCAAGTCTCATCACAGCCTGAGCCTCTTCTCTGCCTCTGTAAGGTGGGGAGAACGAGGCCCTGCCTCATGGGGCTGTTGAGTGGCTCTTATGAGACGAGGGATGTGACATTTCCAGCTCCCAGCTAAACACCTGGAAGAGATGCGGTGATGGTCCACGGGGATGACTTTGCTAACTGCCTAAGAAAGTATGTCCTGAATCGATTTCACATTCAGCATCCTGCTTGGGTGTGGAGGGCCCAGGGAAGACTAATGCAGTCTCTTACACATGCGTGCACACACACACACAGACGTGTGCACATGCACGTGCAGAGAGCCCGGGGAAGGGCCAGTGCGCTGTCTCACACAGACACGCGTGTGCACACACGCACACACTCACAGAGAGTAGGGTACAGGGAGAAGAGCGAGGTCAAGGGTCGGGCAGTGGTGGCGGCTCTGTGGGCAGGTGGCTGATGGGGGAGGGAAGATGGATGGCCGCGCCTTGCCAGGAACTGCAGGGGCAGCACGTTAATGTCGTTAATGTCAGTTTTTTTCCGGGCTGAGCTGTGTACTTTCAAGAGGGAAGGGGGGGCAGGTAAACGGCCCCTTCCCTGGATGGTCAGAGAAATCTCAAGACAGGAGACTCCCTGAGCTGGGAGGCGGCCTATGCTGTGCTGCCCATGCAGGGGACGCTTAGAGGGACTCCGGAGCTGTTTTTCCCAAATGAGAAAAGAGATGGGAGCAGGTCAGGGACTCCGACACTGCAGAGCGGCGAGGACTCAGCTCGGGAGGGTATGGGACTTGTTCTAAATGCAGGTAACGCCCTCCAACCCCCAGGGGTTCTAATCAGGAGGGTCTGGCTGGGCCCAGCAACCCCATCAGCGCCCCCAGGTGATCCTGCTGCAGGTAGTTCCCAGTCGAACATATCACGATTTCTCTTGAATTTCCAGACCAAACATCGAGTCTGCTGTTTCTGTGATGGGGACGGGTTCCCTTGCAGGCCATACTGAACTTCATCGACCAGCACTAAACTGGCTGTCTCATCCTTCCATCTACAAGAAGAACCGGCCCAAGTAACTGGCAGGAGGAACAGTTCCGTCTTAACTCTCATTTCCTGGGGCTTTATCATACACAGACCAAGAAAGTTTGCTTACATAGATCCGTTCAGTAAAGGTTCAGTGAGGTAGGGGACCAGGTGGGGTGGAGTTGACCTATGTCACAGAAGCCTGACTGTAACTTATCCAAATTCAGATTCTTTTTCTCCCCGACATAACATAGATCCAGAGATCTGCCATTCGTACCCCACAGTGACATCAGGGACCCACTCTCGGCCTCTTGGTCACAAAACGGCTGCAGCAACCCCAGACATCATTCATACTTTACACTGGAGGAAGGGAGAAGGGTGAAGGGCAAAAGGTATAAGCACCTGAATCAGCCTCCTGTGGTCAAGAAAATGGTGGCTTTTCCAGGAGTCCCACCTGCCAGGCTTACATGAGCCTACATGAGTCTCCACCAGAACCAGGTCTCAGGGGCCACCCTAGCTTCTGGGCTGTGTGGTTGGGAATAACCACAGCAAAGCGTGTTGCTGTGCCAAACAGACAAACGGCTTCTAAGGAGGGAGGGGAGGGGGAATTTCAAGGAGACAAGTTGCAGCGCTGTACACTGGGGATGTCTCCATGCTCACAAGACAGGATGGAACGCGGGCCAGGAGGCTGAGGGAGGGGCATCTAATCCCGGTGAAGTAGTTCAGAGCGTGGAGCGTGCGTTGTTCAGCTGTTAAGGAACCCCGACTCCTGGGCAGCTTCTTCCCTTGTTAGCTGCAGTGGGAGGTCCTGGTCCTCTGTGAACACGCCCCCGGTGACAGGGTCACCTGCACGCAGGCCCTGGATGGAGAGCTTGCACGGAGCACTTGGTGGGTGATGGCTGCATTACCGTGCTCACATCATGACCGGTGCTGCTTGCTTTATTGGCTAAGTCACTACTGCCAAGACCCCAGGGCCATGGGGCCCTCCAGAGACAGTGCATCTCCCACCCCCTCCCTGGATGGGGTTTTCCCTGCCTGTCTGGGAAAAATATCGGGGTCTCCTTATTCCTTGAAAACGACCCGTTTGGGAATATGCCACCAGCTGTCTGTGAGGAGGGAAAACTGGCTTCAAAAGAGCTGGGCAGGGGCCCTAAGAAAAGTGAGATGTGTGCGTCTCAGGTCCCAGCGGTGCTCATTGGACAATCAATATCTTCCCCCGCCCCCTCGCCCCCCGACCCCGTCTTGCAGCCCGGCGATCCCCAAGTGTGAGGTCTGGGGCAGCTCCCACGGCTCCCCAGACCCTGGACAGAGCTCGAACTTTGCCTCCTGGGGTAGCAGCAATGCAGAGTCACCTGAAGGCTCACGGAGCAAGTGCTAGAAGCTTCCGCGGGGCCTGATCTCCCACCTTCAGGGCCGCAGACCTCTAGAAATGGCTCTTAGTGAGGATGAGAGCTCAAAGCCTGAGTAAAGCCCATTCTAGGATTTGAGATGGGGGCGGGGGTTGGCTCTGCCCTAAGTTAGAGACATTTTACCTTCCTCCTCCCTCCTTCCTTCCCTCCCTCCCTCCCTCCCCCTCCCCCTCCCCCTCCCTCCCTCCTTCCCTCTCTTCTTTCTTTCTCTATTTGTCTAACAAGATGCCTCATGAAAATAACGCAAGTAACTGCTGCTTCCCAAGCACAAACCTGTGCCAGGGCCGTGCCGAACACCCCCCACTCTTTATTCCATGTAATCGTCACAACTACCCTAAAGTCACTATTACTGCTTCCCCATTTCACAGATCGGGAGGTTGAGGCTCAGGAAGCACAAGCCCCAGCTCAAGGCTGCAGAGCTGAAGGGCAGCAGAGCCAGGATGCAAACCAGGAACTCACAGCTGCTGCAGAGTCTGAGCTCATGCCTGTCTGGATGTAATAGGCTTACAGCAGATTTTTGGTGTTTTGTTTTGTTTTTTTAGTTCCAAGGTGGTAATTGGAAAATGCAAAAAAAAAAAAGAGAGAAATCAAACCAGCCAGGTTCTTTCACACATACACACACACACACACACACACACACACACACACAGACAGACACCTCACAACTTCATTAGAAATGTGATTTGCCCAACAGTGTTCCGGTGCATCTGGAGCCCAGCTTGAAGGGCAGGGCAGTGCAGGCGGGGCAGAAGAGGTCGGCTGGGGCCAGAGCCTGGGGCAGGTTGGTTTGCTGGCCTCCAAGGCCATCTGAGAGCCGCACGCCAAGCCTGCAGAGGAGAGTGCACAGCCAGTTCTTCTGACTCTGAAACCCAGGCTGGCACGTCAAGGGCAGCATGTCCTCTGGGGGAACGGTCCCCTCGAGAGGAGAGTGCGCCTGAGCTAGGCCTTATGTCAGGGATCTGAGACACATCTGCGTGGAAAGTAGGGACGTGGGAGGGAAGCTGGAGGTTAACCAGCTCTTCCCGGCCCCGGGTTGCAGGTGCACGGAGGCGTCTAGGAAGCAGGTGGAGGTGTCTCAGGATGAGTCGGGAGTAGCAGGTGCACCTCCACGTGCAGCCAGGGGAGGTGGAGCCTCCCCAGGCTCTGGAAACACCAGCGCCTGCTGTTCATTCCTCCAAGGAGAGCAGAGCCTTGGGACAGAAGGACTCCGGCCCGTAGGCCGGCCGTGTCCTGCCCGTGGACAGAGCTCCTCCGACAGCTTTGGGCCCTGGGTCTTCAAGAGGGAGGAGGAGGCATCCCCTAGGACCGTCCACCCTTGGGACTGGGGAAGTGGTCCAGGCTCATGGTAACTTTCTCCAGAAGTCCTTGGGGCAGCCAGACGTCTGCAAGGAGCTTGTTCTTACACCCCGGTGATGAAGGGCTGGGCTCTCTCCAGCCGAGAAGCGCACCCATCACCACAATGGTGCACGGAGACCCGCTAGATGCCAACAGACAAGAGCCAACTCCAGCGAAGGGACGGGACTCCCCAGGGGCCTGAACCGCTGAGTTCCATAATGAGAGGCGGCAGTGCTCGGCGGCGTCCCCTGGCGCCCTGAGCCTGAGTTGGCAGCCCGTGTACTGCCTGCCTCACCGGCAGACTGTCCTGGTGATCGTGTCAGTGTGTTGCCTGGAGGGCCCTGAGGAGAGCCCTGTCCAAGGTCAGCACCGAGGCTGCTCCAGCCGGGACGGGAGCAGTGGGTCTGGGGGGGTGGTGGGCAGGAAGGGGTCAGAGTGGTCCTGTGTGCACGTCCTGGCCCCGACTTCCCGCTCTCACCTCGGGCGGGCCCACCTCTCCAAGTCAGGATCACGTCAGTGAACTGACGTGATGCTAACATCCTCCAGGCTGCAGTGGGAGGTCCTGCATCCTCCGTCAGACAGGGTCTTGAGGCCGGTGAGAGAAGGATGGTTAGGAGGTGCAAACCCCGGGCTTGGCTGGAGTGGGACGGGTGAGGGAGAGGTGGACGGAGCCCAATCTGTGGCTGTCTTCTGGATGCCCCACTGCTGTGGGTATGCTAGGAAGAGGTGCATGCCCGTGGGGCGCTCAGTGGGACGTGGGAAGTGGCTCAGGGGCAGCGTGGGGCAGCGAGGCCAGGGTGGGGGGAGCCCACCGGGCCACATGGGAATCTGGCCAGGGCTCTGGCCGGCTCCCAGGTCAGGGTGGCCTGGGCACAGCTGCTCTTCTCCTCTGTGTCAGGGCCTCCCTGTGGGATCTGGGCTGGCATCCCCCAGGGCTCCGCAGAGCCCGGGCCCCTCCAGAGCGTCTGCAAAAAACGAGGAGGGAATGGAAGGTTCACAAATCTGTGATTCAGCCCCCAAGGCACTCGGGGCCGGTGAGCAACCTAACGGGGCAGGAAGGGGCAGAGGGCATCTCCCAGATGGACCTCAGAGCTGGGCCTTCTCCACGGAGCCCCCGTGGGCTGACTTCCCACACTGCTCTGGCGGTGCAAGGCTGCGTCCGGCCACATGGAGAGCAGCAGCCGTCTCTGGGCAGGGGGCCGAGGGGGTCCTTTATCTTTCTCAGCCCCAGGCTCCTGGCCAGAGGCTCAGGCCACCTCCTCCCGTTGACCACCTCGACCTCCTTCACCTGGCTCCACCAGAGCCTGTGAGGTCTGGGCTGGGTGGCCAGTCCAGCATCGTTGCTAAGTAACCACAGATGGGGCTTGGGGAGCCGGGCAAAACCCGGTGGGCTTGGACATGTTATGTTCTGCTGTCTTTCTAGGTCTGCCTGCGACTCCACAGCCGTGGCTTTGAATTTCACACCCAGGGCATTTGTTACGGAGGCGGGAGCCCATATTTATGGTTGCTAACGGATTTTCTCGGGAAGGGATATGCCGCAGCCGTCTGTAAATTTAGGAGGCGGTGGAGAGGTGTCCGTGCACCTAGATGGAGATGGATACGTGTGTTGAGATCTCAGCAGCCTGCCTGGCTGGGAGGGAGACGGATCTCCCCTGGGCCTCTGAGAGGCAGCTCATTTGTCTGGGGGCAAAGGAGGGAGGGGGAGGGGCCCGAGTCTCCCATTTGTCTGGCTACGTCTCCGAAGCTTCCTTGCCCGACTCAGCACCTGGGTCTGGGCTACCCTCCTCTCTGGGCTCCACATGCCTGTGGGAACGGGGGCTGGAAGGACCCCGGGGTGGGGTGGATGCAGGTGGGTGGGAAGTCAGGGAGGCAGCAGCTGAGGGGCGGGGGGGCTGAGGACTCCGGCTCTGCCCACGGTGCTCAGCCACTGAGCCGCACGGCCCTGGAGTTAAGAATCGTAACGCGGGCTTCCCTGGTGGTGCAGTGGTTGAGAGTCCGCCTGCCGATGCAGGGGACACGGGTTCGTGCCCTGGTCCGGGAAGATCCCACGTGCCGTGGAGCGGCTGGGCCCGTGAGCCATGGCCGCTGAGCCTGCGCGTCCGGAGCCTGCGCTCCGCAACGGGAGAGGCCACAGTAGTGAGATGCCCGCGTACCAAAAAGAAAAAAGGAAAAGAATCAGAACACGATGGGATGCCAGACAGAGATGGTGTTGGAGCAGATCAGGGGTCTGCAAATCTGCCCTCCTGGCCGTCCCAGCTTCTGTGGGAGGAGCCCTTTCCCCTGGGCGTCATGGTACACTTGGCCCAAGTGACAGCCAGCCAGGGCCGACCACTGGCCCTAAGAGGCCTCGCGTGTCTCCCTCCGTCCTGGGAGTGTCGTCCCTCTCCCCCCAGCCAGCCGCCGCATCCGTGGAATCTGAGCCCTTCTAACCCCAGCCGTCTCTCTGTGGACACCCAGGGTTCTGAGCCCGAAGGCTGGACGCAGCTGGGGCATATCTTGCCTTCTGAGCTCCAGCACAGGTAGGAGGGTCGGTCATATCCAGCGTCCACCCTGCCCTGCCCCCAACCTGGAGAAAGTTGCTAACCTGCTCATCCCCACAGGATTCCTCTGGCAGCCAATGTGTCCCAGGCCCTGGACTGGGTGCGGGCCTGAGAGTGAGCAAGGCGGCCCAGCTCCCAAGGAGAGTCGTCGAGCAGCAGCTCCTCACAGAGGCAAGCCCTGGGCTGCACCGCACCCTCCCAGGAAGCCCATCCTCAGTCAGCCAGAGTCCTGCCCTGTGCATCTCCCAGACACTCCGCCCTTCTTTTCTGTCCTCAAACCCACCCTTCTGGCCTCTACCTTAGGGTCTTTGCACGTGCTGGCCCTCTGCCCACAGCAGGTCTTGCACAGCTTGGAGAGGCCGTGCCTGACCACTCCTCCTGCCTCGTCCCCGAGGCACCTGCATCTCGCGGGTTTCTTGGTGACAGTCTCTCTCTTTCCCAGTAGACACAGGAGCAGGGGCCCCATCAGTCTTCTCACAGCTGACCCCAAACTCCTGCTGGGGATGCAGGGCGGAGGTGTGCTGGATGAATGAATGAATGAATGAATGAGTGAATGGAAGTGATCACGGGGCTGACTTGATAGGGGTGCCCGCTCAGAAGCGCCCCCCTCATGCCGGGACAGTCTGATGTCGTGTCCTTCGGGGGCTCCCAGGGCCTCTCACGCTCTGGCTTGAACCCACTTTTCCAGACGTAGCCCCCGCGACCTCACGTGACCCTGATGGACCACTGTGGACACTTGATGTTCCCAGATGAATGTCCACCTTCCTGGGAGCCGGGGCCCTTCCAGGGTGGGGAAGCCCTGGGGGGCTGGCAGTGTCGGATCACAGTTGGCACAGCCCTGGCCCCGGGAAGTCCCCTGAGCCTCAGTCTGTTGGCCCGAAGGTGGGATGATGCCCTCTTGCTGGCAGGAGCATCTGAGAGGCTACGCCAAGTGCCTTGTCAGTGCTGGGCCAGAGGAGCCCCCAGAGGGGAGTGCACCTCCTCCAGTGGGTGCTGGTCTGAGGCCCCTGCCACCCTATCCTCCACCAGCCCCAACCCCAGCCAGGACCTTCTCTTAATACTACCATTGTCGCAGGTAGACCAGGCCTTGGACGTACCTTCTTGTCGAATCCTCACAGACATGAATGCACTAGGTATGATCGCTGCCATTTTCCAGGTGAGAACACTGAGGCCTGAGCTGACCCCTCAGTCCTTGCTTCTTGGCGCGCAGCCCGTGGGCCAGCAGGACGACGTCTAACATGCCCCAGGGATCTGCGTGCACGCCGCTGGGAGATCACCTGCGGTGAGGTGGGACTGGACTCCAGTCCGCACATTCTCAGGCGGTGATGGCCCCGTCCTTCGGTAACCCTGAGCCCACTGCTCTGACGTATTGGCGCTCAAATCCCCACCAAGGGATTCACACGGCCAACCGGCCAGCACATGTGGGTCTTTCCCCTTCTGCTGGCCTGGGAGCCCCTCCATCACTTCCATCTCCCCACCCCACCCCAGCAAGACCAGCCCAGCAGGGGTGTCCTCAGAAAGGCCCCCTAAGCCCTGGCCATGGGGTGTGAGGGGGGTAGACGGACCCCGAGCCCCTGCACCCAGTCCGATGTTCCCACAGGGCCACCATCCCTTGAATCCTGCCGGCCTGCGTGGGCGGGTGATGTCGTTCAAGGATTCATGGCTTCGACAAGCTCAACCGTCTCTAACATGCTAACTAGTGTTTTCACGTGGCTGTCAGTGGGCCATCGGGAATGTCACAACACACCCTTCCTGATAAAGTGGGGAGGCACTCAGTGCTTCCCGGGAACACACCACCGGGCCTGGAGTGGCCTTTGCTGCAGGACCCCTGAAGATCTTCACGAGCTGGGGGTGGACGGGAGCAGGGGAGCTGCCCCCGCCCTCCACTGAGCAGCCAAAGAGCCGCTTGCAGCCCCGGGCAGCCCGGCGTCCACAGGGATCCCAGGAACTGCAGCGTTGGAATCGAGACTCATACCCGATGCCTTAGAAACACACGAGGGGGAGTTTGGGCACCGAGGCCTGAGGGTGGTGGGTATTTTTAGCAAAACCCACATCTTTGGAAATTCTCATACTTTCTAGAAGGTGTCCCTGGTTGATGAGTCAGCCAGCCTCTGCGTGAAGCCAGGAGACGGCTGAGATGTTGGCTCATTCGGACCCTCATTCTTTCCACGCAGGACCCGGGGTGAACTGGCTGCCTGCTGGGGCCTCACGCTTGGCGAGGGGTGTGGCCAACGGGAAGAGGGGTCCACGTCAAGACAGACATCGCCTGCCAGGAGCCCCCGCTGTGTGATCAGTGGGCCAGGTAATGACCCCACCCTTCTCCAGCCCCCACAGGACTGGCCGGGACCCCTGAGGGTGATGAGGATTCCCCCGGGCAACCCCAGTGGCTGAACCTCTCCGTCAGCTGACAGAGGAGCAAGGGGACATCTGGGCCGGGGTAGGGAGGGATGTCCCATGGTGAGTCACAGCATCTCTGAGTCCTACCTCCTGCCCCAGCCCGAGCCAGTGGGAGAACTTTGCCCAGCTTAACAGAAGCGTGGGTCCTAAGTCAGCCCAGGAGAATGGTGTGTAGGAGAAAGTGAGTCTTAAAAAACAAAGAAATGGGGTTTCCCTGGTGGCGCAGTGGTTAAGAATGCACCTGCCAATGCAGGGGACATGGGTTCGAGACCTGGTCCGTCTGGGAAGATCCCACATGCTGCGGAGCAACTAAGCCCGTGTGCCACAACTACTGAGCCTGCGGTCTAGAGCCCGCGAGCCACAACTACTGACCCCGCGTGCCGCAATTACTGAAGCCCGTGTGCCTAGGGCCCGTGCTCCACAACAAGAGAAGCCACCGCTATGAGAAGCCCGCACACCGCAACGAAGAGTAGCCCCCGCTCGCCACAACTAGAGAAAGCCTGCGTGCAGCAACGGAGACCCAAGGCAGCCAAAAATAAATAAATAAATATAAATAAATAAATAAACTTATAAAAAATAAAACAAAGAAACGGTAGAACTGGAGTCACCAGTGGAGTTCCCATCAGTTTCTCTCCTGAAGGAACAGAGCAGGATTGGGGAAGTTTTGCTGAGCAGCCCCGCCCCGGAGCTTGGAGGACGTTGCCCCACAAAGCCTGCAGTTCCTGGGGGCTGTCAGGTGTGGGGAGCAGAGCCCTGGGGAGGAATCAGGAGGCTCTGCTCCCCTAGTCTCGTTACTCGAAGTATTATTCATTTCACATCTTGGTGCCAGTCAGAAGTGGGGGAAATGCAGGCTTTACTCTCACTGTTTACACGTGTAACCGTGAACCAGGGAACCTGAGGTTGGAGCAAAGGAAAAGGTGAGCCGTGGACGTGAGGCTCTCTCAGATCAGCCGCGGACAAGAAGAAAAGGAACAAGAACGTTCTCGTCGATTTGGAAATAAGTGGTTTTATTTGCGAAGAAGGAGAAAAATAGCCTGTTACTCTAAGACTACAGCTCTCCGTCAGACCTGAGGCTGCCGTTTCCCACTCGGGCTGAGGTCACGGGTCCACCTCATCGGGTGCAGACCCGCAAGCGGCAGGGAGTGGGGTGTAACCGGGATTACGACGCTGATGTCATCAAGAACCGTGGCAGGAGTGCTGTCAAGAGCCAACGAGCTAAGAGGTAAACACCAAGGGTCTCAATATCTGTTCCTCCCCCTCCCCCAACAGACAGCACGCCGGCCCCACTGAAGGACTGGGGTGGGCCCAGAGGCGTGAGTGGGCACGACCCTCTGCCCTTGATACAGAGCTGGCCCCATCACAGTGAACCTCAGAACTCTTCATGTTTGACCATTGTAGAAAGTGATGTGCTCTCACTCTTCTGAGGTGAGAAGAGGGACATAAGGACAAGGGGTGGCTCCTGGCAACCATGCTGTGCCCATGAGGGCAGTCAGCCCAAGGACAGAGCCAACACATGGAGAAGGCATAGCCCAGAGAAACACAGAGAAGCAAGGCCCAACCCACTGTGCCTGGGACCCAGAAGCCTCCCAGAGCCTCAGTTAGAAGATGAAGTAAACCCATTCATCTGGACAACGGTCTTATGACCTGGGAGCTCTTTGGTTTCCCATTTTACAGATGAGGGAACTGAGGCTTAGGGAATCTAAGCAGCGTGCCAGTGATCACGGAGGAGCCAGAATCCGGATGCAGGTCTTGGAGCCAACCTTCCGACTCTGACACACACACTGTTCCGTCTTGGGTTTGGGCACCAGAGCCGTCCTTGGGGAGGGGAGGCAGATGAGGGGCTGTGGGGGATCATGGGCTGGGCGGCTCCCCGGCTTCTCAGCAGGGAAACTCGGGGAGGAGACCAGCTGAGAACAAGGCTCCCGCTGCTCCCCAGAAATCGCTTGGACCCCAATCACCAGATCACGTGGCTGAGGTGAGCGTCTGTGTGGTGTGTGCACATCGTGGAACTAGGTCACCGGCACCTTGCCCTGATGGGGCAGGAATGGGACTGCGTGGCCCGGCTGAGAAGCGTACCTGTCTCCATCCTTCCCACAGATATGCACAAAAGTCGTCCGTGTGGGGGAATAGAGCCGATTTCCAGCACGGCGTGTAAGGGGAGGTGGGAGGTGGGAGGGGAGGTGGGTGAGGAAAGCTCTTAGTGTGCAGCTGTGTGGCCCCTCAGTGCTGCCTGGTGGAAGGAACCCTTGGAAGAAACAGGCAGTATTTAGAAATGATCTGGGGGAAGTTCAAGAAATACCCGGTTCCTCCCTCCGTTTCCCTGAACCTCTTCTTAAGTCTCAGATACTGTGAAATTGCTGCGTGGCTGTGACCCCAGGAACTCCACTTCTGTGGCTGGAAACCCTGCTTTGAAGCTGGGGGGAGCCAGGAACCAGCTTTCCTAGTCCTGGGACTCAGACAGGATCCCCGCTGCTCCGGGCAGGCCCCATCCTATGCACGCAGATCCCTTGGGACTCGCTGCTGCCCCGCCCCGCCCAGCAGCAGGTGTGCAACAGAACTGGGGTTCCCTGCTGACACCAACAAGGTCAAGGGGAGGCTGGTGGGGGAGCAGAGTGGATGTCAGCCCCTCCCCAGGGCCAAGAGTGTGAGCTGCCAGGTGTCTGCTTGGAGGGGGGCCTGGGGGCTTCGTCTCTCGTCAAAGGCAGAGGAAGAAGCCCTCACCTTCTCAAGGGCACTGTCAGCGGGGACCCCTGCGTTTGGCAAATTCTACCTTGTGTCACCTCGTATTTCCTCACCCCGTGTGAGTGACTGTGGACCCAGGTTTATCAGGCAAGGAGCAGGCCCCTGCAGAGGTGCGTGTGCCACGGGCGGCGGGTCTCTTGGCCCAGTTTTAAAGATGAGTTAGTTAAGATCCCAAGCGGGAGCCAGTAGGAAATCACAACTCGCTGGGTGGATAGGCATACGCAAATGTGATGAAGAGAAGTCCATCTGTGGAGGAAAAATAGGACACACGCTTCATTCTCACGGATTTCAGACTGAACCTCCGACGCACTGCCAGTGGCTATCTGGAGCTGGACCAACCACACCTCAAGGGCACATCCCAACTCTTCCAGGAACCGGAATCGGCTTCACGCAACACTCCTGAGACTACTCACTGGAGGGCAATTTGGGGTGTGGGTCTGTGGTTACAAGACCTGCTATGGTCCAGGTCGTCTTGGTCCCTGAAAGAGTTTGCGGGGATGGTTTCACAAAGCAGCAGATGGCTTAGCGAGACGGTGGGACGGTCAGGAGAATTGATGGTGGCATCAGGGAGCCTTCTGAGGTTTCCGCGGCTGATATGAGGATGGTGGGGAAAGAGGCCGGGAACCACTGGCCACCCCGTGCCGGAGGACGGCGCTGGCCTCTGCTCAGAAGAGGCCCTGGCCCTGAGGGGCTCACCCCTGGACAGAGGAAGGTGCCTGGGATCCCAGAGAACTGGGGGCACCTGAGCCCCGATCCCTCAACTCACACTGGGGATACCTGTGTGTCCCTGGGTGAGCACCTTCTGTGTCTGCGTGCCTGACACACAGTGTGGCTGCAGAGAGGGTGACGCCTCTCTCCTCTACTCCAGACAGGTGTGCGTGACACCATGCCTGCTGAGGGTACTGGGTCCCCCCTGGCCGATCCAGCGTTTTATCTTCACGGCCAGGAACACGCCAGCCCCTGTGGATTGAGGGAGGGGGCAGGGGCCCCAGCCGCAGCCCCAGCCCCTGGGTTTGGCCCGAAGAGCCAAGTGGGGGACAGATCTGCATTTTCATTTTACAGCAGAAACTCATTTTCCACCCCTTTGCAAAGAGGACTGCCTCTGTGCATGGAAATTCACCAGACTCCTGAAGCCACGGGTGACTTTTAATATTATGGGAGTTCTCCATTTTTCACTAATTTAATTTCTGGGGCCATTAAAGGTAGCCTGAAGAAACACCATCTGTTGAGTCGATGATAGACTGGAGAAAGAATTTAGCAGCAAGACTGTAAATTTCCACTTTATCAGGGATCTCGGTATCTAAAATCAATTGGGGGAAGCATTGAAATGCTTACCGGAAGGATTTCTCAATCAGGGGCCTCTTCCTGTGTCATTTTTCATTTCGATCCAGCAGCTCCCGACATCCTCCACCTCGAGAAGGGCCCTGATGCTCGTGTCCAAGTGCAGCCATGGGAAAATAAAACATTTAGGCATTTATTATTTTTATCAAAATTCCAACAGTCCTGAATGCACCGCATCTCAGTAACAATCAGGTGTATTTCCATCTACAGAGCCGACTTTCCAGGGAGTGGGAGAAGACCTCGGCCCGTAGAAGCTGGTCCCCTCAAACCTCAGGTCTTACCTTACAGAAGCATCCTCCTGTCCTGGGCTAAGAGGGTGGCTGAGGCCATGGGGACTTCTGCCGTCAGCCTCCCCAGAGGGACAGTGGAGCTGAAACCCACAGGGAGGGAAGAGGCCGGGGGTGTGGGGATCGAGGAAGGGCGCCCCTTGGGGGGCGGGGCAGCGAGCATGGCGTGTACGAGGGACAGGAGGACGGTGTCCTGGAGTGGGGTGGGGGACTTAGGCCGTGTCTGTAACTGCCCGGCCAGCATGTGAGAACCCATGTCCATGGAACAGACAGAGTCTGCAGGAAGAGATCCACCCTGGTGTCTTTTGGGAGTTTTTGAAATGCTGTCTTGACCCCAATTTGAGATCCTGGCAGCTGACTACGTCCACTCCCAACACCCCCTTATCTGGGACCACTATACCTCCACCGGATTGCCCCGGGGCCAGGCACCAGACCACTGGGGGCGGCCCCCGTGCCCCAGACCCCAGAGATTATTCGAATCAGCCAGTCCACAGGTCATGAGGCCCAGCCAGCCCCACCCTGCTCGCCACACAAGGCTGTCCTGCAGCGTGTCCACACAGTGGTCACACGGGGCCCTGCGGGACGCCCGGCCTCTGATGGGGGATGGGCGTGCTGTCTGCTGGGTGCCTCACCCAGGGCTGTAGGCTCAGCCCCGGCTCTAAACAGGATGCTTGCTCCCTGGATGTGCCCCTATGGGAGGGAGAGGAAGTGCAGTGGGCAGGCCCGGGCAGCCTGGCCCGCCCAGACTCTACAGGTCGTTGCCCCTGAAGGAGGGCTGCCCTGGGTTCATTGGGCACCTGGCAGGCAATGCCCTGAGCTAAGGCGGCTCATTCCCAGGACTTCGGTTTTTGCAAACGGCCTTTGCGCAGCAGGGGCCCCAGGGAGCATCTCCCCTCCCGTTCTCTCCTCGCCCCCTCCCTCGGTGTGGCCCTGCTCCCCACTCCTCACTCCAGAGCCCATGAGGCGCCAGGTGAAATCCATGAGAAACTTGGTCCTTGCTCCTGGCACGCACGCCCTCCCTCCCTCTCTACCTGAAGGCCCCAGCTCTCCATCACCTGCTCCCCCCGCCCTGGCCTACCTTGCCCTCTCTTCTTCACTTACCCAAATCCTGCCTGTCCTTCCTAGGCAGGCTCAACCCCCTCTTCCAGGAAGCCCCCCGTCCCCCCCGTCACACCCACCTTCCCTCTCCTCCCTGAGGTCCTTAAAGCTTCCCTGGCTGTGAGTTCTCATCTTCATCTGGGCACGCTGACCACTGAGAACAGGTGGGTCTCTTCTGATGGGAGTTAACCTGAGAAGAGGGAGGGGCAAGGTGTGGGGAGCTCCCAGGCCCCCAGGCTTGCCACAGACCCTCCGTGGAGCTTGGACTGGCGACACGGCCTCCAGTGGAGGAGAGGGGCCCCGGCTGTCTGCTCCTGCCTGGCCCCCCCACCCCAGCTTCTCCAGGTCAAACACTGCAGGCTCGACTCACTGCACACACACCCTCCCCGCCGCCTTTGCTGGTGGAAACACAGGCCTCTTTCTGCCCAGCGGACGTTTCTGAACCCCGAGTGCCACTTTCTGAAGTGACTCATGTGCGAGTTGGCTCCGTGAGGGCATCGGGTCTCTGCCCACCTGTGAGCAGCTGCCTGCGTCCCGCACATATCCCGCTGCCTGTGAGCCCATCCCCTCTGCGCCTGCGCTGGGATTCTGAAGGGCTTCCTGCCTTTCCAACCCATCTAGAAAGTTCCTGTATTGTGACGGCCCTCGGTAGCCGGCTCCCGGTTGTCAGGTAGCGCGGTCACTATCGGCAGCACCTTCATCATCAGCAAACACCTTCATTAACAGCTAACGCCTCTGTCAGGCCGTGTGTCAGCCGCAGGGAGCAGTGATGGTACAGGAAGGCAAGGCCTCCAGAAGGAGGCATGAGGGGCACCAATAGAGGACAACGCTGGGCCTGGGCCCTGCTGCTCGTGGAAATCCCTTTGTGAGCCTGGGGGAGGCCCTTCGAACTGGGAAACCCGGTGCCCAAGCGGGGCCAGAGAGCAAGCCAACTCCCGCCTACAGGGCACAGCCCGTGGAGACCCCCCACGTGGCTATGACATCATTGGGGGGGGTGGGGGCGGTCAACTCGTTCTGGAAAAGGCCGGATAGTGGATGTCGAGGCTGTGCAGGACGTACGCCCTCCGTGGTAAGTACTCAGTTCTGCCGTCGGAGCAGAGAGCTGGGATAGGTAAACAAATGGGCATGGTCCTCCGCCAGTAAAACTTCATCTCCACAAACAGGCCGGCTTTAGCTCGTGGGTTTGCTGGTCCCTGGACCCTGTGGTTTAGTCTTCAGAGCATCCCTGGAGGTGTCTGTGATGCCCATCTTGTTGCTAGGCAACCAGCGATGGAAAGGACCCGCCAGAGTCAGGGCAGCCGCGGCTCCTGCAGGGAGCAGCCTCACCTGCCCCACCCTCTGCCCAGGAGGCCTCCACCGTCTCCTTTTAGTGCCACCCCAGCTCCTGTCTAAGTCAGGGAAACAGGACTGACAGGAGATGTATATAGATAAAGAGGTTTGTTATAAGGAATTGGCTCCCACGATTACGGGGGCTGAGAAGTCCCAAGGTTTGCGGTCAGCAGCGGGACACCAGGGGCACCCATGGTGTCAGTTCAGGTCCAAATTCAAAGGCAGACGAAGGTGGATATCCCAGCTGGAGGAGCCAGGCAGAGAGCGATTTGCCTTTCCTCCCTTTCGTGTTCTGGGTGGGGGGCGGTCTTCAGTGGGTTGGATGAGGTCACCCACATTGGGGAGGGCCCCCTCTTCACTCGGCCCATCAAACCTAATGCTAGTCTCTCCCAGAAACACCCTCACAGACGCGCCCAGCGCACTGTTGAACCAGGCCTCTGGGTCCTGTGGCCCCATCACATGAGCACAGCGTTGACCATCATGCTCCGGCAAGAGCCATTACGATTACTCAGATTATTACTGCTGTCATTATTAATTATTCCATCTGCAGATGAGCAATGAGTCTCAGGGGTCAGGGGGCTCGCCCAAGGCCCCAGGACTCACAGGCTGCAGAGCTGGGACCTGAACCCTGTGACTCATCCCTCCCCAGACACAGCCTCCACTGTCACAGCGGCCCTGGGAATGCCGGGGGCTCCTGGGCTGCAGGGCACAAACGTAGGTGGGACAGGCTTCTGCACGTCCACACTGCGCCTCCCGGCCGGGACCCCGGGACCCTGCTGTGAAGCCCCCAGGAGCCCCGTCCCGACAGGCGCGAAGACTGAGGCCAGGCCGGTTCGCCCGCTCCCGCGGCCTCGTTTTCTCTCTCTCGTCCCCTTTCCCAGCTCAGGCCAGGCATCTAGCGGCCTCCTCCGTCTTCTGGTCACGTAAACCAGTTCCCTTAAAAGCACTGTGTTCCCTAAGGAGGGCGGGAGCTGGGAGGAAGTGAGGGTGGAAAGCAGATTTGTCTCTGATCATCCAAAGAGGTGAAAATAAAACACATCCGTGGAACTCTGGCTGCTTTCTCACAGGCTGTCCTCAAGGATGGGGTGGCAGCCAGGTCTCAGGGTATATGTGTAACTGTCTCCTGGGGCCGCCATAACAAAGGACCGCAACCGGGGGGCTTAGACAGGAGCAATGCATTCTCTCACAGGTCTGGAGGCTGCAAGTCTGAAATCTCGGTCGGCAGGGCTGGTTCCTTCTGAGGGAGAAGCTTCCAGGCCCCTCCAACCCCTGCTGGTCATTGGCGAGCCTTGGGTTTCTTGGCTTGTAGCCGTGTGGCTCCAATCTCTGCTCCTTTCCTTCTCTGTGTTTGTGCCTTCAAGGGCGTTCTTTGCTCTGTGTGTCTGTCTCTGTGTCTCTGCTCTGCAGAGACACCAAACACATTGGTGCCCAAACAAAATGACACCAGACACATTGGATGAAGGGCCCACCCTTCTCCAGCCTGACTACCTCAACTTACATCTTAATTATTCCTGCCAGGACCCTGTTTCCAAATAAGGCCACATTCACTGGTACAGGGCTTAGGACTTCCACATCTTTTTGGGGGGACACAACACAACCCACGGCACATGGATATGTGAATTTCTTGAGCACTTGAAACACCAGCTTTCAGGGAACATGACAGGTGGGGAGTGACCAGGTGACCTGGGCACTGGCGACATCAGCAGAGGCCCAAAGCCCTGGGGAGCCAGGAGCACGTGCGGGGCGAGCCTGAGAGGGAGCCCATCTTGAACTAAGAAGCATCTCTCTTGGTCCAGGTTCTCGGGGTTTCCCAGTTGGCTGCCCCTCACGGAGCTCCTAACCCTGGGGGAGGCACCCACGGGGTACACTGACTACAGGTCATGGTGTTCACGTATGACCTGGGCGTAGCAGCCAGGTTATGGGGACACAATTGCGAAGAAGCTGTGTCCAGCAAGGCCAGTACCTGGAGGCCTGGATAGAGCACAGTGCACCTGAGTGACGCCTCGGATGGAAACATCACCCAGGCGGGAAGACGTCTTGGGCAGAAACGTGGACATGTGGGCGGGCCTATCTCTACCTGGGAAGATGCTCTGTGTCCTGCCCATCCAGGGTGCTGGCATTGAAGGTCAGGGACCTCTCACCTGCTGTCTCCCAGGAGCCTGAGCGCAGGTGAGAGCAACCGGCGAACGAGGTGCACTCACTCCCTCCCTCCTGTTCCCCACCTAATGGAACATAGCGCGGACTTCTCCATCCTAAGTGCCCATCAAGGCCCACCTGCCCTGGCTTCTACCCTTTCAAGGAGCCCCTGACCTGGGCACTGGTTTCCAGGATCCAAGATCAAGGGAGGCTCCTGTCCACACAGCCCTGGAGCCCGTAATAAGCTGATGTAAGTCTTTCAACAAGAGCAGAGTGGGCACCATGCTTCCCACCAGGGCTCCAAATGCCGTGACCTCGCCCTAGATAACGATCGCATCCCCAGCTGGCACAGTCGGTGCCTGGGCTCACCTGGGGGCTTGTCCCAGCCAGGTGGAGACCATGGCTGCTTTTTCACGTTTCCTTTTGAAGCTTTGTTATCATTCATGCCCTGGGCAATGCAGCCACTCACGGGCTTTCCACTGGCACCGCACTGACAGCCAGCAGGTGCAGGCTCTCCTATGCCCGTGGCTTGGTGCCCATCTGTGCCTGGGGCAGGACACGGCCTCCTCGTCACACCCCGGCGGCCAGGGCCCGGGAACTCTCAGCTTGGAGGTGTTGAGGCACTGCCAACAGTGGCTTCCAGCTCAGCGGAAACCCCCATAACTGCCCCATGCACAGGGATCATCTAAGCCAGGTCTCCCCTGGCCTCAGAGAGACCCTCCTCTAAGCTTGTTTTCAGGCTGTGTGAAGGAGGGAGGTTCAGAAGTGGGCCTGTGGCCCCATGCAAGTCCCAGAAGGACCCGCGAGTTACCGTCTGATGCTCCCACTGTGAACACGGCCTCCTCCAACCCTTGACCCCAGGTATGCATGGCCACACTCATTCCCAAGTCCAACAGAGGTGGGGCAGACCCCAGACAGCCCATGGGAGGAGGTCTCAGGGGCCAGGTGGCCAGGGCAGGCTCCCTCGTCTAGACTGACCAGCGAAGGTCTGTAAGGCCCTGATGAGCCTGTG
Source organism: Aethalodelphis obliquidens (assembly GCF_003676395.1). Lineage (NCBI taxonomy): Eukaryota > Metazoa > Chordata > Mammalia > Artiodactyla > Delphinidae > Aethalodelphis > Aethalodelphis obliquidens. Next base: position 3,301,368 of record NW_020837951.1, read on the forward strand.
ACCTGGGCTTTTCTGCCCCGACGCCAGCACCTGGGAGCAGAACAGAACTGGTGCTAGAATACCCATCACTCCTTGCCGAGCACCAGAGTCTGTAGTATCAGGGATCCCGCTGGGAGGGGAGGGGCCGTGTGCACCGGTGGAGCTGGGGCACCTTGGTCACGGACGATGAGGTGCCTCTGAGGCCTGGAGACAGTGCCCGTGAATGGTTCACCTCCCAGGAGCTTGGGTTTCTTTGTCTGAAAAACTATTACTCATCGAACAGTCCACCCTGGGGCCACAAAGCTCAGGTGAGCGCCTGGAGGGAGCCGCCGGGAGCTCCCTGGGGAATCGCACAAAGTGAGAGACCAGCTTCCTAACCCAAATGCACCTGAGCCTTTTGTGGGGCCACCAGGGATACTTCAGCCAGTGACCTTCAGAAGCACACGCCTGCTTGGGCTCCTCCCTGCTCTGCAGCTTCCATGGCTCCCATGTGCTCTCAGATGCCTGCCGTCTTACCATCCAGGCTCCTTCCCTCCACCTGTGCATTTTCCCAGGGTCCCCAACCTCCTTTTCCATGTCACACGCACATAGGAAATGATAAGAGGCACGCTGGAATAAGTGGACGAGGCTGGGGGGGCAGGTGAGGGGGCTCTATACCCTGCCTCCCACCCACGCTGGGTGTGGCACTTGGGAAGCACCGGAACCACTCACACTGGCCTTTCTTCAGCTTCGGGGACACATCCACCACTTTCCCAACACAGGAAATTTCACAGATGCTGCTCCTCTACTGACACCGTGGCTCTGCTCATCGCACGTGCACACAAGTACACATGTGTGCAGAACACACACACGTACACGCATACCTTCAGATTTCAGCTCAGAGTCTTCAGATCTTTAGGGAACACTTCCTGAGCCTCCGACCTGTTCGCACTTCACAAAGCACCTGCTTTCTCTCCTTCACAGCACTGACCAAAACTGTAACTTAAAACTCACCGTGGAGGACTTCCACTTCTGGCCATGATGGTGCCAGACTAGCCCTACTGCTGCAGACACCTACAAAATAGGGACAAAGTTTCTCAGCCTCGACAGCAGCAGGACTGGGATCCTGAGAGGGGAGGAGTGTACAGTGTGAGTCCCACGGTCGCTGGCTTCCTGTCTGGGGTACTTTCTGGACCCCCTTGTGGTCCCGCCTGGACTCTGTTCATGGAGTTCTCCTTTCTTCCATGATGTGTGGTGACTGCCCAGGCAGAAAATGTGGCTTCTCTGAGCTGGGGAGGCAGGGATTGGAGTTTGGGGCTGGCGAGGTAGCTGCAGCTGGGGGCAGAGTACAGGAGAGGTAGAAAGTGCACAGGTAGGAGCGTCCAGAATCCACACGGGGTCCCATGACATCTTCTGAATACTTGGCTGCATGTTTAGGGAGAGAATCTGCATGACCAGCAGGAACGGAGAAACCCTGTTGAAATTCCCAGGCATTCAACCGACACCCCAGAAAGGCTATGCCTTAGGAGCAGGACTCATCTAGTCCTAGAGAAAGAATCTCTGTAAACATATCTAATAAAACTCAAACCCAAGCCTGAGAATCATCTGATCTGCCAGCAAATGAGCTGCCTGTCAGAACAAAACTCAACACCCTCCCTAGAAAGACAACCATGTCCAGACTCTCAACACTATCCTACCCACAATGTCAAGCATACAACAAAGATGACGACACGAGAATAAGGAAGTGTGACCTATAAACAGGGGAAAACACAGTTCATACAGGCTGACTTTGAAAAGACCCAGATGTTAGAAATAACAGACTAAGAGTTAAAGCAGCTAATATAAATATATTTGAGGACACAAAGAAAATTATTTCATCAGAAATGAATAGGGGAGGGCTTCCCTGGTGACGCAGTGGTTGAGAGTCCGCCTGCCGATGCAGGGGACACGGGTTCGTGCCCCGGTCTGGGAAGATCCCACATGCCGCGGAGCGGCTGGGCCCGTGAGCCATGGCCGCTGAGCCTGAGCGTCCGGAGCCTGTGCTCCGCAACAGGAGAGGCCACAACAGTGAGAGGCCCGCGTACCGCAAAAAAAAAAAAAAAATGAATAGGGGAAATCGCAATAAACAAATGGAAATTATAAAAGAGAATAAAAAGAAAATTCTAGGACTAAAGAGCTCAACATGTGAAATTGTGACACTTGCTGGATGGAGTTAACACGAAACTGAAAACGGCAGGAGAGAGGGCCAGCGAACTGAAAGATGGAGCAATAGAAAATCTCCTCTCTGAAGGGGAGACAGAAAAAATATTGAAAACAATGAACAGAGCCTCCACAACCAGTGGGAAAATATCAAGAGGTTCAACATACATCTTATGAGAGAGGATGGGCCAGAAACAAAAGGCTTGAAGGACTAATGATCACAAATTCCCCGAATTTTGGGAAGAACAGAAAACTTACAGATTCAAGAGTATCAGACAACCGCAAGTAGAAGAAATACAAAGAAGACGACTCCTAAACACATCATCATCAAATCGCTGAAAACCAAAGATGAAGAAAAAGCTGTTCAAAGCAGACTCATTGCCTGCAAGGGAATGAAGATATAGATGATGTCTGGTTTCTTACCAGAAGTGATGAGGAACAGAAAGTATGGGATTGAGGACATATCGGTGACAATATCCTCCAAAAATGAAGGCGGAAAACGACATTTGCAGGTAGACACAAACTGAGAGAATTCGTCACCTGCACGATAAGAAATATTAAAGAAGCTTCTTTGGGATGAAGGAATTGATTCTAGATAGATGTTCCCATCTGGAGTGGGGAGAGAAGAGCACTGGGTGTGGTAAATATGGAGGCTACCATCAAGGAGATGTTTTCTTCTTTTCTTAATTTCTTGAAGAGACAACATCCACCCCCTGGGATGATGCACTGAGAAAGATACAACCTCACTTCTGGGTGGACCCCCCGAGAACGCACAGCCCAACTGGACAAACTTGAATATGGACGGTGCCTCAGCGAGAACTATGATCTCCTGGTTTTGATCATTGTGCTGTGATTATACGAGAGCCGTCCTTGCTCAGTGCTGACGTTGAGGGCAAAGGGCCAGCCACGTGGTTTTCCAACTTACTCTCAAATAGTTCGGAAAATGGTATAGACGTGTCTGCATGTGTGTGTGTGTGTGTGTGTGTGTGTGTGTGTGTAGTGACAGAGGGAGAGAGAAAACACAATGGTATATGAGAGTACTTTGTACTGTTTGTGTAATTTCTCTGTAACTGTAAAATTATATAACAGTTAAAAGATTTTTTTAAAATGATCATTTCAGTAAAAGCTATTTGTAAGGTAGTTGTTTAGTATGTTTCTCCACTAAAGAGTGAGCGCTGGGAAAGCAGGGACCCACCCCAGTGTGGTTGGCCTGTCGTAGGGTATGTCCAGGTGGACGTGGGAGCCTGGAGGCCTGGTCCCGGCTCAGCTTCCAGTGTCCAAGAGACCCTGGACCCCTCACTGCCATCCCTGGCCAGTAAGATGTATATTCGCCCCGCTCTCTGTGTCTGTCTCCCTCTCTGTTTCTCTGTCTCTCTGTCTCTCTCTGTCTCTTTCTCTCTTTCTGGAAGACCAGCTGCCCTCTTCGGTTCTGGACAAGTGAAGGACAGCCATTGTCATTCCCCTTCCTGGAGGAATATCAAAGCATAAGTGATCCGTCAGCAGAGCTCTGACCGGGAACAACTTTTGTCCTCAGGACGCCGTGTGATCACAGGAATGTCACTGCTCAGGGACGTGCACAGCCTGTCCCCAGCGTGTCCCGAGTGCTGGGCACTGGTTTATGCATCGCCACGTGCTGCTGACTCACCTGTGTGCCTGGCGCCTCCAGGTGGGCCGGAAGCCCCGGGGACAGAGACCCTCCCCCCCACCCCCGACTCGCGACGCCCCTCTCAGCCTCCTGCATCCCGGGGACAGGCAGGGCTCGGTGAGTGCTCCAGGCCCTCGGGGGCTGCATAACCAGAGCCAGGGGAGCCGCAGGGATGCTTCCTGACAGAACAGGTCTGGGCCTCGGCACACGGCCCCTGCCCCGTGCCTGGAGCTACAGGGAAACCACAGCCTAATGGAGTCCCAAGTCACATGTCAGCTGTGCTCAGCCGCTCCTCGGCGGGACACTTCTTCACTCCTGATCCACATGCCTGTGCTCGTGCCCCACTGAAAGGACGGTGCCCTGACCGCTCTGAGTTTTCTGCCCCAACCCTGACTTCCTCCAGGAGTGCCTCAGTTTCCTGTCTGCAGGGCATCGGTGCCCGAGGAGCAGAGCGGGGCACTGCGGCAGGTCGAGTGATGACAGGTGCTTCGTCCTGTCCAGCCCATCGAGAGCCCCTGTGGCCCTGACTCTGGGCCCACCAAGCACGCTGAGCGGTGGTGTGGCCCTTCCTCCACCTGGAATCCCGCCGCCGACCCACGTGCCCTTGGGCGAGTTCCCACCTCTCCGAACCTCCATTTCCGCATCCGCGAAAGACATCTCACGTGGTCATGGGGGCTACAGGGGGGGAAGCGTGTCCAGAGCCCACATGGTGCCTGGTGTGCCTGGTGACCGCTGCCCATGCAAGCCCAGCCGGGGGAAGGACGCTGTGATTCTCTCCGCAAAAAAAAAAAAGTCTTGACACCGCTCCGCACAGGAGGGAGGGACGCTGCCCTCAGCGGGGGGCTTCCCACTGCTGCTCTCCCAGCTTTCCCCATCACTACACCTGGCCTGGCCCGCAAGCAGCCTGGGGGGTCCCCGGGACTCAGTGAAACGTTCTCACCTGTCCCCCCACCAATGTCCTTATTCCTTGAAGGGGAGTGACCGTGTCCTTGGGCAGCCTGGCTCCCGGCCATCTGGCAGCTGATAGCGCTGGGGGGCGCAGCGGGTGACAAGCAGCTGGCCCAGGGCTGAGAATCACCTGTGGGTCTCCATCTCTGGCTTCCAAGGCTGGGCTTCCCGGGACTACATGGTGCTAACGAGTCTGGAACCCAGGGAGCTGCGGGCAGTACAACCCCCGACGCAACACGGGGGATGACTTGGGAACATGGTTCTTAAGTTCTGCTGGGAGAGAAGGTTCCAGAGTGCAGCTGGGGTTGTGCCGTCTGGGTCCGATCCACTTGAGTCCTGCCGGAAGGACGGTCTCCCTAAGGACCAAGCCTTCCTGTCAGGGAAGAAGGGTCGGCCAGGGTCCAGGATCACTGTCTGAAGACGGGTCTTAGGGCCACACCTCCCCTCCTCAACCTTGCAGTGGGTAGTGGGCACAGGTGTCTCTGCACAGTGCAGCCCCTTGTCTGGAGACACGCCTGCCCCTTGGTCTCCACTCCCCACACTGACCCGCCACCCCCGAAGCGCCACAGCTGTGTGCCTCAGCCCGCATCTGGGAAGGACACAAGCCAGGCTTAAGGTCACCGTGCCAGCCGCTCCCTCAGAGAGCAGAGAGAGCTGGGCACAGACCGGGATCCGGATCCTCCCTTCCGGATGCGGGATTTTGGGGGTAGGGGTGGGGGACAGCCCTCTGGATGCCATTTCTAAACTAGAATGAAGGATAACGTCCCTGCAGGCGTCTTCTCAGGATTCAAGCCTGGGGTGCAGAGAGCGCTTAGCCCGTTAATGAGCACACGATAAATGACAGCTATGACTCTTATCTAGTGATAAAAGCAAATGGCAGGCAAAGCAGCACGGTCCTTGGCAACACAAGCAGGATGACGCTTGGGCCACTCCAGGGCACGGCTTAACTGCCAGAGTCCGGCCAGAGTCCGGCCCGTCGGGCAAGTGAGGGCAGCACTTGGCGGGCACGGTGGGCGTGTCCGAGGGTGAGGTGCGAGAAGGGCTGGCCAAGGGCTACCAGATGGACTTGCTCCAGCTACAGGGTTTGTGAGGCCGAGGTGGGCTGACCCCACCTTCCCTGGTGTCCGAGGGCTCCGAAGTGCGTCCTCCATGGCGGCCCAGGGAAAGCCTGGGTGGGTCTCGGTGGCGTGCAGAAGTGACACCTGTATCACACGTGTAGACCTCATCTGTACACTGACCCCTTCAGCACGTGATCGTGAAGACCCTACTCCACGCTGGGTGGAGGACAGCCAGCCGGGGAAGCGCAGACACAGCCACCCTTACGGCCGCTGGGTGGAAGGTTCCAGGGACACCGGGGCTGGCGCAGCAGGGTCGATGGGCAGCTGAACGCTGATGGCCAATAGTTGGTCTCCCCTTAACTCTGCTGGAGTCCAGACCTGAGAGGGAATAGGGATGAGCAAGGCCAAGTGCCTGCCCCTGAGGCGCCGCCGTCACACAGGGTTGGCAGGACCAACACCCAGAGTGGAGGGAGGGGCAGGTGTGGTCAAGCGGCCCACAGGCACCAGGTGGGTTACGGGCCCCGCTCAAGATGGGAAGCTGGTGGCACTGGTCAGCATTCCCCCACGACTCAGGGAGGTGCCCGGGCCAGGGCCTAATGGGTTAACGACTATTAAGAGGCACAGGGCTTCCCTGGTGGTGCAGCGGTTGAGAGTCCGCCTGCCGATGCAGGGGACGCGGGTTCGTGCCCCGGTCCGGGAAGATCCCACATGCCGCGGAGCGGCTGGGCCCGTGAGCCATGGCCGCTGAGCCTGCGCGTCCGGAGCCTGTGCTCCGCAACGGGAGAAACAAAACAAAACAAAATCATACAAAGAGGGACCCAGGGACGGAGAAGCTCCTCTTGTAGGCAATTATCTTAGAGCTAAATCAGTCAAGCAAGCAAAGACCCAACATCAAGGATGGCCACTGCTGTGATGTTTACAGGAGGAAAACTGAAAACAGCTCATCAGCCTTCAGCAGAACGGGGTGCATTGATCTGCACTTTGTGCAGGGGAATCACAGCGGGGGGCTGGCAGGGGTCAGGGCACAGAGGATGCCGGCGGCGTGAGGTCTGGGCCAAACCCTGTGCACAAGTGAGCATCGTCTCCCTGAAGCCTGGAGCCGTGGTCAGGCGTGGGGGCTGTTCTGGGAGCATTCCCTGCTGCACCCAAGGTCACACCCAGCCCGATTGGAAACTGGGTTCTTAGCAGTGACCCAGTATAGCCAAGAACGTGATTCAAGGCTCAGCATCTGTGGACGTGGACGATGTCACAGAACTCGGAAGTGGGAAACAGCTGGTTATAACACAGTAAGCGCACAGCCTGGGCTTACACACACATGCACATCTTTCTGCTCAGAAACAGGGTGCTCGCTAGCGGGGGTTGGGGGGTGGTCACTGTTTCCTTCTTCAACTTTCTGAATTTTCTGAACTGTTTTTGCAATAACGATGGATTCGCCGAGTGGTCGCTAGTTGGGGGGGTGGTGACAATCTCCTTCAACTTTCTGAATTTTCTGAACTTTTTTTTGCAATAACGATAGATTTGTGTTATGATCAGAAGAAAACAATAGAGCTATTTTTAAAGGCAGGCAACTGACACCTTTGTGGCAGGAGTGCGGCAGCCTGGGGTGAACCATCCGGGGCATCAGACGCACTGGCACCGCACTGAGGGACTCGGCATGACCTTACAGGCCAAGGATGCCCCTGCCCGGATGGACCAAGCGCTCGGAGGAGGGGCCCAGGGCAGAGGGGTGAGGGCAGGAGGGAGGAGGCGCCAGCCCCTGCCAGTGATGAGACAGCTTTGTCACTAACATATGGGACACCCTTCTGCTCTCCCTGGCTGCTCTCTACCCACACTTCAAAACACACACACAAACGCAACACCTCCACCAGGGAGGGTTCAGGTGGGTAGGGAGAAAAAACGGTGCCCCTTTTCGGAATAACAATATGAGGGAGGAATACAGCCCCGTCCGGAGGGAAGGTTCTGCCCCGTGGCGCAATCGGCCAGCAGGCAATTCCAGACAGTTTCCTCGTCGAGCTGTTGTCCAGCAATGGGGAGGGTCTGCGCGAGTGGTCCACACCCCCCCCCCCGTCGGAAATCAGCACGCCAAACCCCGCTCTTCCTGCAACATTAACCAGCCCAGACCAGAGGTTTCTAACCGGTTCTTCTGGTTCTGCTAAACTCCCATCCTGCCTCTGTTCAGAAGGGCATACGTTCCCCCCCCCCCCCCCCCCCCCCCTTCCCCCCCCCCGGCACCAGGTCCTCCAACAAAGAAATGAGGAGCACCTTTGACCTCATGTTTGCCTGATGGATGGACAGAGCTTGGGAAATGACGCAGGCGCCGGCCGTAGAGTGGCAGGTAACGGTGGGAAATTAAACCAGCCTCTTGGGTCATCCATCATGAGAACCTCATTCCTTGCCCCCTGCCCAGGGTCAGTCGCGCTCTCTCAGAGCAATCCATCACCCCGTGGGCTGCAGCATCATGAGACAGCATCTCTCCCTGAGGCCAGGACCAACCAGACACCCAATGCCCAGTGCTGGCTCACTCGCTCGGAAATGCCTTTAAAATGCTGTCCTAAATGAGGAGTTAATTGAAGTGTAATAAGGCATCTCATATGTGTTTAAAGGACAAAACGCTCCTGGAATGAAGCAACATTTAAACAATCACTCTGCCTTCTTGGGCGTGGCCTCACCCCACCAACGGCCACCCACCAGGCCTTGGGCAAGCTTTCATTTACTTGAGAGAAATGTAAGAGGCATAGACAGTCTTTAGTCCTCCTTCTGGGGTCTGAGAGGTGGGAGACCAGATGGGATGTGGGATGTGGCCAGTTCTGGCCAATGAGATGCAAGCAATCGCTGCAGGTGGAGGTGGTTACCTTCCATCTCTCTCTTCCCCACCTTGGGAGGCATGGAGGCCCCGGGCTGGGTTACGGCATGGAGGACGGCTACCCTGGAGAGCGGCCTGGCCCCAGAGCAGTGTCTGTGGAGAAGGAGCCAGTGTGGGCGCAAGCGCTGAGGATACAGTTCCGCAGTCACTGCAGCCGACGCAGCCCAGAAGAACGCCCGCACGGGGCCCTACTGCTTGCCGGGTGGGGACTGCAGGGCAAAGAAGAAGACGGGGGTCTTGCCTTTGGGGCTTGCAGTCTTGAAGAAACTGCAGAACCACTCTGACGGTCTTATCTCAGAAATGAGGTACTCGATTCCCAGGAAAGAAGGTCACCCCCAGCTAGCCAGCAGCAGAGCCCCGATAGGCACCTGCTTGGCCCTCTAGTCCAGGCTCCAGCGTCGTCCTTGGTGGGGCTGTTCTAGAAGCTCTTGAATTTCAGGATGAGCTGTGGGAGCTCTAGGCTGGTTCGGTGACTCAGATGGAGCCGCTGGGGTCACGGGACCAGCGGAGGTCAGAGGCAAGGAGTCCCCGCTCCCTGTCTGGCCGGCTGGTTATTTTCTGTCACATCTTCCCCTGGAGGCGTCCACTGAATGAGCAGAGACACTGGGTCACAGTCACGGTCTGGGTCCATCATTCTGACACAGACGCACTGCCTTGGTAGGGGAGGCACAGACCAGGTTTAGCTAAATAGAGAACTCATCAAGTTTTCGTCAACAGTGGGAAGGCTTCAACAAGCGTCTACGAACAGCCTGCCGCGTGCACAGCACTCAGTGCCCTTGAATCCTGAAGCTGTTTGAAGACCAGGCTGAAAGATGCGAGTGGCACACTTGGAGTGGGGGAGGGAAGGGGAGGGGGAGGGGAATCTGAGTTCCGACATCGATTAGTCATTTTTTCTCATCTTTTCAGGGTTTCCAAAAGTCTGGGCCCATCATGAACCCAGGGCTGGGAAGGACCTTGAGGGCACTCCGGTCAAACCCCTCCCCCGTCCTCCCCACCGACCCGCCATCCCCTATGATGCTCAGATTCTCTACACCGTACTTCCAGGAGGGCCAACGCCGGCTCTCCAGGCATCTCTGGAGACAGCTGCTCACCTCATCCCGAGGCAGCCTGGGCCGCTTTGGGTACCTGGAGTGCTCAGTGGCACGTCCCACAAGGGGATCGATCTCCAGGCATCAGGTGGTCAGTGGGTGCCCTGACCGGATTGCAATCTACACAAGGACAAGCTGCACCTCTGGGGCTGGCATCAGGGGCTTTCTGGGCCCCCGGCAGGAATCAGGGAAGGAATTTGGCCTTGAAGACACTCCCAGGTCCGTGCTCTCAGGGCCAGGGTGACTCCTCACCTCTGTTCTTGAAGAAACGTGTCTCGTGTCTCAGAGACTCAGTGCCCCCCTGCCGTCTCCCTGATCCAGAGTCCAGAGCTGGGGCAGCCATCACCCCCTCGCCTGCCCCTGGACCCTAAACAGCCCCTGGGAGGGCATCACCTCCCCCGTGGCACATCAGTCCTGTGCATCCCTCCAGACGTCAAAGCAACAGGACAGAGTTCAATCCCTTCTCCGAGCGCCTCACTGCGTCTTCCAGAGCCCACCTTGGAGGGCCTCCTTTCAGATGTGTCTTCTTCCAGCTGCATTCCACGCACCCCCCCCTTCCATGCTGTTAAGGAGGCTTTATGCTGCCTCAGATGTGGCATCTTTGTCAGTTTTCAATGTGAAAAATAAATAATTACAGGGGTGTTGACAGGCTGGTTAAAAATAGTCCCTTCTCTTTTTTTTTTTTTGTCTTCTCACATTCTCCTAATTCACTATTTTTTTTCAACATCTTTATTGGGGTATAATTGCTTTACAATGGTGTGTTAGTTTCTACTTTATAACAAAGTGAATCAGTTATACATATACATATGTTCCCATATCTCTTCCCTCTTGCATCTCCCTCCCTCCCTATCCCACCCCTCCAGGTGGTCACAAAGCACCGAGCTGATCTCCCTGTGCTCTCTTAAAAGGTGAAAACTTGGTGAAAAATGCGGGGGGCCTGGGGGTGGGGGATGGGAGCTTGCCTCCGCCCAGCCCACCCACTATCCCGGGAAAGCCAGCCTGCTCCAGACTCCGGGGACCCAATCAGATGCCCCGACGCTCCCTGCCGGCCTGTCTCCAAGCCTGATGTCCTGATCAAACCAGGTGGGAAGCCAAGCTGCCCTTGAATCTTGTTATCATGACACATAGGTTTTGATTCAAGGAATGTGACTTCCCTAACAAATCGCCTTTTATTAGGTACTATCACTTTAAAAAGAAAAAAAGTAGCATTAATTCCAGCTACGTGCCATGCCCTGGGATTGATTCCGCTATCAGTGTGTCAGGAGTCCCTTCTTCATGGAAGAAGCTCTCCTGAAGTGGGTCCGAGGACCGCAGCCTTGGCGCAGGAAGGGACCGCCGCACTCAGACCCCAACTGCAGGGGCGGGTGGCGGCCAGCACTCTGGAGACCTGAGAGGCTCGAGGAGCAGTGGACAGCGGTGGGGGTTGGTGAGAGGGTGAGCCAGGCCCGGCGGGATGTGGGCAGTGCCAGGGCCCCTGAGCTATCTCCCGGGGGTCATGCTTCCCGCCCCCACTGCTCCACAGCCCACACAGCTGCCAGAGCCCGACTCCAGGCCCTGATGCCCTGCCTGGGACCCCCGAGACTCTGTATCACCCGTGAGTCCCCCTTCTGCAAGCCCACAGCCCCACCCATCTGTGGGCCCATTCCCAAAAGCGCGGGTGTTCATCCTGCCTCTGCCTTCCACGCCCTCCTGCAAAACCCCTCCTCATCGTCAGAGACCATCCAGGGTTCCCTCCTCTGGAACCTTCCTTGACCCCGGGCCTAACTTCCCCTGAGCTGCACACAGCACAGGCCTCCTGGAGTGCATGCGACCCCCGCCCTGACGTGAGCCCTTACTCGCCACTTTCTTGTGCTTTCTTGGGGCACAGGAAGGACCGCCTACACTTGTCAACCCACTCGCAGACTCTGAGCGCTACCCATCAATAAGGCCTTGATTTCATCCTCTTCACCGTGTCTCGATAAAGAGCTACAACTGCCGCCTCCATGCTGGGACCACTTGCCTGGTCAAGTGGCTGCAGAGCTCCGTCCTCTGTGTAAGTCAAGGGGCTCCTCCCCCAGCCCAGCTGCTCCCAGGCCCGGCTCTTGTCCGCCCACCTCGGCCCCTCTGCCTTTCTCAGGCAGGTTACTGAGGACAGCTGAGATGCTGCCGTCAGGGAAAGGAGAGCCCAGCCAGAGAGCCCACTGCCACCTCTGCCCCGCCCCCCCCCCCCCCAGGCCACGCCTCCAACAACCACGCCCACGCCACGCCCCATCACACCCTGCCGCGCCCACACCCCTGCTGCGCCCTGCCACTCCCCCTTCACAGCGCATCCCTGCTGAGGCCCCACCCACCTGGCAGGGCCTGCCACCTCCAGCCTTGGTCCACGCCCCTCTCTCTCCCTGGGCAGCTGCCACGCGCAGCGCCTCGCCGGTCTCTGTGTCCTCCTTCAGTAATTCCTCTTCATGGCGGCAGTGTTCGGCTTGCTAACGCACAGCCTGGACCACGTCCCTCTGCTGCTCTAAAGCCTTCCAATGCTCCCGTGGCCTGGGGACGAAGGCCACGTGCTTGGACTGCCATTCAAGGACTCCACAGTCAGCCCCCGAAGCGGGAGCTGATCAGTCCTGCCTCTTCTAATTTTGTCTCCCGCCCTTCCGCTCCGCCCTTCGTGGTGCCGTCACTGCATCTGGACCCCTCATTCTGCCTCACACCCCACAAAGCCAAGCCTAGACCCCGTTTTTCCCACGAGACACCCTGATTGCCATGGTCAGAGGTGGTCTCCCGCGTTTGATGGGAGCGGGGGGGGGGGGGGGGGGGGGGGGGGGGGGGGGGGGCCTTTCCTTATTGGTTGTTATAAATAATCATAGTGAGAGTTTCTTGAACCCTCTCAGGGGCCAGGCCCTGGGCTGAGGCCTTCCCGAGTGCTGTAGCCACAGCCACGGGAGGCTGGGAAGGAGGCCTGCCCACTGTGTGAGGTCAGTGCGGTTTGCTGAGTGAATACTGAGCTTCTGACACAATAGCTCGGACCGGGAGTGCTTAAACTATGGGGGAGGGGATCCCAGGACCCTTGAAGAATATCGTGAACGTGGAGTGCACATGGTCACAAAGGTCCACCCCGTTTCTGATGCACTCGCGGTCCCCATCACGCCCTCCGGATCTGTCCTCCAGGCTCTGGTTTCTGCTGCCCGCTCTCCTCTGCCCCTGCAGGCCTGCAGCCCTCCTCCCCACCGGCTGGAAGGGACGCTTGAGGGAGGGGATCAGGCTGGCAAGGAGTCTGCACGTGATCCCAGAATGTGCACTTGAGCTCCACTTAGCTGCCCACTGTTTAAAAATGGAAGGAAGGGATTAAAAATGAGCAAACGAGATGGCTTTGTGTAAAACCATCAGCAGCAGAAATGCGCAGGCTAATTTGATTTCCGCCTCCACCTGCTCTGAAGGGAGCAGACGCAAGGGCTGAGCTTCTCCAAAGGCAGGAGGAGAGGAGTGCGTGCCGTGCTGCAGTCACAGAACGCCTGCCTCTGACAGCTGCCACTTGTAAATCTCCCCAGCTTCCTCCAAGCACCAGCATCCCAGTTATGGCTCCTAATAACTCCCCACCGTCTGCTCTGGTAATCACCCAAATTCCAGAGCTGCACTGGAGAAGAGAGAAAAGGGCCAACTGCGGCCAAATAAGTGTGAGGCTTCTCGGGTTCCTGGGTTGTAAGCCTTAGCGAGCGCCGTGAGAGCACAGAGGCAGCTGCGGTGGGCCACGTGGCACTGGGCCGGCTGGGAGCCAGGCTTCCCCATACCCTCATGTGTAATGCTCACGACCACTCCATCCAGTGGGTGGGTATTAGTCACCTACGGCTACAGTGATGGGGACAAGTGACCTCCAAGTCTTGGCTGCAGAAGACAACAGAAAACAATCATATCTCAATCTCTGTGGCCTCCTGGGTGGTCTCGGGTGGGCTCAGTGTCTCCCAGAAGGTGGCGGTCAGGCCGGCAGCCAGCGCCGACTCGTTTGAAGGTTTGAGTGGGTCTGAGGAGCCTCTTCCAAGCTCAGTCACATGGCTGTTGGCAGGAGGCCCAGTTCTCCCCCAGGGCTGTAATGACAGCATGGCAGCTGGCCTGCCCAGCACGCACCATCTGAGAGACGGGGAATACGGCCACCCAAGGCAGAAGCCACAGTGCCTTTTATAACCTAATCTCGGGGGACGGAGCACCCCTTCTGCAGATTTCTGTTGGTCACACGACCGACCCTGGTACAGAGTGGGAAGGGGGCTGGCGAGGTGTGATGCCAGGAGGTGGGGTCACTGGGACCATCCTGGAGGCTGGTTTCTACATCGTTTCCCCATTTTACAGGTGAGAAAACTGAGGCTCAGGTCATGTAGGTCGCTGGCCTGAGCTCACGCAGCCCGTGGGGCAGACCCCGGATGGGACCTCAGCATGTCTGACTCTGGGGTCCTAGGACTCCCATGGGACACGGGGGTGAATTCCAGCTCTGGTACAGCTGCTCACGCTGATGTGTGACCTTGACAGTGCCACTCATTGACCTGGGCCTCAGTTTCTCCGTGTCTTCAAAAGGGGTGATAATGGCTGTACCAAGATGGCCCCAGTGTCCTGAGGGGACATGGGCAGTGGGCAGGGGAGTTTGGCTCTGTTCCCCCATCTGAGTCGGCCTCAGGGTCTGGCTGGGATGGGCGGACCCAGCCTGGAGCCAGCACTAATCCCCCCACAGCCTGTGCAGGCAGGGAAACTGAGTCACAAAGGGCTGTTACTCACCCAAAGCCAGCTGCTGGTCAGGGCGGGGCTGGGGGTCGGGGTCAGAGCACATGGACCCCGTGTCCCAGAGATCTTTACTGCAGGACCTGCCTACCTGGACGGAAGGTATGAGACTCAGAATAGTAACAAAGGTGGTTGATGAGACCTGTTCTGTGCCACCTGGGCTCTATCTCCTCGCCCCTCACTGCCACCAGCCCCACCCCACCCCTCTCCCAGCGGCTGCACCATCATGACCTCCACTCAGAGGCCATCACTCCAACACCCCCAGGGGACCCTCTGTGCATGTCCCATAAGGAGTAGGTATTAGTCAGTAGGCAGCTGGTATAACAAACATTCCCCCCACACACCCACCTCAGAGGTTTAAGACAAAGTCCTTTCTCACTCAACACGCCGGCCAGTGTGGGAGGTCCAGATGACAGCTCAGTCGGCAGCTCCTTCCTCCCTGGTGACCTGCCGTGACCCCGCAGAGTCCTTGGACCTGGTCCTGATGGAGGGAGAGCTGGAGGCGAGCCCAGCCGCAGGGCTCTTGTTTGCGGCATCACTTCTGCCCACATCTCGCTGGTCAGAGGACAGACACGCGGTCCCTCCTGACTGCAGGGCTGTGTGGTCTTCCTGCCCTGTCACCCTGTTCCCCCCGACCTACTCTGCACCCCCGGAGGCTGAGCTGCTGTCTGGCTTCGCCCACCCTTGAGGAGAGGTGTTGAGACCCACTGCCTGGATCCTCAAAGCCCGGCCAACAGCCTTGGGAGACTGAAGCAGCCGGCGGAAGTCTTCACCGGAGCCCTCCTCCCCCAACACGCGGCTTCGCCCAAAGGCCCAGCTGGGCCATCGCGGGGCTCTGGCCCCCTGGGCAGCTCAACATGTCATTGTTCGTGTTCAAGTGACAATATTTCCATGTGAGAAGGGGCTGCAGGTGGGCTGTGATGGGCCCATGGGCCTGAGAGCCAGCTGGAGAGCCTGCCCACCTCTGGGCTTTAGGGGAGCCCATGCTCGGTGGGTGGTAGACCATCCGAGTTCCGACTATCCCCCGGTCAGAGCAGCCAAGGCCCAAGAGGTGGCCCCAGGCAGCCCAGGCCCCGCCCCCGCCAGCTGAGCAACATCTGCTCGGCCACC
Organism: Aethalodelphis obliquidens; assembly: GCF_003676395.1. Taxonomy (NCBI): domain Eukaryota; kingdom Metazoa; phylum Chordata; class Mammalia; order Artiodactyla; family Delphinidae; genus Aethalodelphis; species Aethalodelphis obliquidens. The sequence continues at coordinate 3,316,977 of NW_020837951.1, forward strand.
AGCCTCTTCCTGTTGTCACAAAGGAGGGAACTCGGTGATATGTCACCCTGGGAATACAGCGCCGGGACTCAGGGTCTGCACGTGGGGCCCCACGCTCACGGCGGGTCCCTGCCTTTGCTGGGGATGCGCTGTGATGCTTCTTGGTCTTCTTGTCCCTTGAGCAGCCTGACCTGTCCCTCCATTCCCAGAAGAGCCCAGGGGGGTGGGCCTCCACCTGACCCCTCGCTCAGTGGCCAGGTGAAGGGAAGGGAGGGAGGGACGGGGGCTATTCCCCACCAGGCCTCTGCAGACGCACAGATCGTCAATGGGAAGCTGCTGGTCCGAGCGGCAGAGGGTCTCGGGACCCTGGTCATCACCTGGCTCGTTCCCACAGCTCCCGGTCCTGCGGAGCTCAGACATACGGCACCTCCAAGGTGAACCTACACCCGATGCACAGCTCACAGTTGGCCCTTGGTTCCCCCCGTCACTTGGGACAAACACGCTTTCCCCCTTCCACTGCCTGGACCTAGAGATTTGTGCAAATACAGTCCCTAGGTGCAAATGCACCCTCCTGGGACCTGGTGACAAGGAGATTTCACAGCCTCCCCCTCCCCGGGATGTCCGGCAGCCACGCCTGCAGGACGTGAGAGGGTGCTGCGCCCAGTGACTGAGGCCACACAGCCCCCAGCAGGGCAGGGCCCAGCGGGAAGGCCATCTCAGGACTGGCAGAGCTGGAGGGCAGTCAGGCTCCTGTGAGCTGCCGCCCTTGCAGAGCGTCCCCCAGACCTGCAGGGGCTCCGCCGAGGACAGGTCCCAGGCTGGACATGGGGGCATAGAGCTGACCCCTGAGCGAGCAGGGGTACAAGCAGGGGCGAGGGGAGGTGGCCAGTGTCATCTGCTCCCCCTCCCTTCCTCCCCTTCCTCCTGTCATCATATCTCTCAGTGGCAGCACAGTGCCCGCTGCCCGGCCAGCAATGTCTGGGGCCTAGGAAGACTGTTTTGTGTTGTGTTTTCCCAGCCCCTCCACAGTGCCAGAGTGCCTGCAGAGCCTACAGAGTCCATCCTCCCGTGCACCTGAGCCCTGCCACCCGGCTCGCCCCTGCAAGGGTGGCCAGTCGTATCAGGACAGCTTCATTTTGCTTTCAGGGATGACTCACTGGCATCCTTACCACCTGGACAGCCCCAGAGTGGAATATGAAACTGGGTTCCTCTGCCTGCAGGACGGTCAGGCCGCAAAAGGGAACTGTCACCACAAGATCAGAAACAGCCCAGAGTGACATACCCTAAGGAGAGAGAGCCATGTCGGGGGCCAAGGTCCAGACGCTGGTCATGGCGCTGCCATGGTGACACCAAGCAAGTCCCTTCCCCTCTGTGACCCCACTTGCTTGTCTGTAAAGTGGCAATGGTGATGTTTATCTCCAGTGGTGATGTCCAGGGCAGTGACCTGTGGGCAGTGGGCTCAGTGCTTCCCAGAGCATGCCCCTCGATCAAGGAAACTCCAGACACTCACCTACTCTGTAGAGACCCTAAGAAACACTCCACTCCTACTGGACTTCGTGTAACCCAGTGTCTCCCAGTGCTTGTAACCTGAAGTATCTGTAGGCGTTGCACTGTATCAGTCAGGCTAGTCCAGGTTATGCTGCAGTAACAAACAGCCCCCCCTCAAAAAAAAGGAGAATTCATCCCTCAGATGTGCTGTGTGCAGCATGGGGCTGGTGGACGAGATCTACCTGCTCGACCCCAGGGACCCGCAGGATGGAGGTTCCACCTTTGTCTGCACTTCATCACAGAAGATGGCAAGGAACGTGCCAGACCACCCTCTGGCTCTGCAGCGGTCCTTCCGGAAGTGCCTGCAGCACCCCTGCCGATGTCTCATTGTCATTGGCCAGTGCGAGGCCACGACCACCCAAGGCAGGGGTGGGGCCTCTTCCCTGAGCCCAGAGAGGGGGGTGGGGGCGAACTTATGGCGCTCCCGCAAAGCAGACTCTAGGGAATGCTGGTTGGTTCGCTAATGACCCCAAAGGGGAGAATTGTCCTCAACCAGAATTTAAACCCAGCATTTCAGGGAAACACACTCACCCAACATGAAAATATACAGTGTTGCCCTTCTGTATCTCCTCAGCACAGATTTCTACTAGCTTTTGCGTTGCAGAGTCACATATTTATTCATATGGAAACTGTTTCCCAGCCAAGTGTGACATTTGGATACTGAGTCATTCTTCATCCCGACGTCCTGCAAAAGATGAAAAACACCCCCCAAAATATTGTGGACACAGTCTTGCTTGTTTGCTGGAAGCAATTTTTAAATTAATGACTAACATGAGATTAAAAACAAATAAAACGCGAAAGAGTCCTCTCGCTCCAGGGACGGGCCGAGTTCTCCCTCCAAGTGTGCAGTCTGGGAAGTTTGGACCCTGTGTGGGACCAACAGAGCCACTGGCACGGGCCACCTCCCGCGGGACTCCTGGTGCCACGGCCTCGCCTTGCGGGGGGTGACCGGCCCTTCAATGGTCCTGTGAGTCCGTCAGGGGAATCCTCGATGTTTACCTGGCCATCCCATGCTGCGTCGGCCCCCATCTGTGAAGTGGGCTCAGCGGTGCTGGTCCCAGCCTCCCGCCCTCTCCCTGCTGGTCAGAACCCTTCCTACCCTCTGCCCGCCCCATCCCTGTGAAGATGCCCTCATCACTCTGGGGCGCTGGCTGTGCTTTCTACTTCTTTTAGACTCAACTCAAGTTCTCATCCCGGGAAGTGGGAGAGGCGACGACCAAGGACCTGGTTAAGGACTTCCCGTCACTGAACGTTAAGGCTGCCCTTCCGGTGGGCGGGTGGGCAACAGATGCGCTGGGAGTGTGGGCTGTGCCTGGCAGCTGTGACACCAGGAGAAGCTCGGGAGACAAGCTCTCTGTCCTTTCCTAGCAACAGGGAGCCCACATCACTTCCTGCTCATCATATCCTTGCTGGTCCCTGGGGGCCACAGACCTCAAGCGGCCATGCACCCTCCTCCTGGGAAGCTTTTAGTCTTCCTTCCTTCCACTGCCTCCTCTTCAGCTTCCAAAGGTCACCGTAGCACCAGGAAGCCTTCTCGGCCCTCCCAGTTGGTTTACAGACTGAGCAAAACCAGGAGCAAATGTGTGGGCACGGAAGTTCAAGGCCCAGCCCCTCCCCTCGCAGCCTCGCCCCACAGGCAAGCTGCCTCTCCTCCCCGAGCCCCAGTTTCTTCACGGGTAAATGGGGAGAAGCAGGTACCAACCCCCTCCTGGTCCCAGGCTACCCCCTGGGGAAGATCCCTGTCTACACCCTTCACTACATCTGCCCGGCGCCCCGTAACCCACTTCCCACCACCTACCGAGGATGACGTCAGCGTCTGATTCATCCCTGCACCCCAGTGAGCACCACCCCGAGCCTGGCACGCTAAGAGCTGGTTGGGTCACTGGGTGGCCCTGTGCCACAACCCCCTTTGGCACAGAAACCCCTGGACCCCTGAGCCCCTGGTCTTCACCACCAGAGGCATCATCACAATAAAAGGAACTCAGAGGCCTCGCGACACCGGGAAGGGAACAAGGCTGGGCTGGGAGATGCTGCCGTCCATAACTCATGGGCCACTAAATTAATGACCGTGGCAGAAGTATGGAGAGCGCTGCCCGCGTCTCCTAGAAACCACCTCCAGCTATATAGCACTTGGATTTGTTAAAATATTGAACCTGTTAGGAGGAAAATGAAAAAAGCCAGACGAGACACTCTTCAGCATGGTTGCAGGGCATGTCAGGGATGAGAAAACGCAATCTGCCGGCTGGTCTGGCCCAAGATTAATGACACGAGGTCTGGAGAGGCTCCAATCGCTGGCCTGCTGTAAAGCCAGTGAAATATGGTATTCTGTAATCTGTGCACTTGCCATGTAAACGAGCGCCCTTAAAGGGCTTTACACGTGTCTTGGCTTCTGTGCGGAAAGCTCAGGTGCCCCACCAGAAAAAGGCATCCATCAGCCCGAGGAGTGGATTCCCAGACAGCCACAGTCGCCATGGCGGTCTTCAAGGGCAAACCCAGGCTCTCTTCTGTGTTGGCTGGGGTGAGCAAGGGGACTTAGGAACGAGGAAGGATGGCTGGACTTGCAGGGCTCCGCTGCAGTGCCGGGAAGGGCTGCCCCTCACGCCCTACCCCAGAACCATGGATCTTCCCCCCAGTGGTGGGGGAATTGGGAGAAAGGAGTCATCCCCAGGAGACCTAGCATGTCTGGGAGTTAGTGCAGGAGGGTTCAGCTGCCTAAATCCATCCTCAGGCCTGCCCCGTCGACAAGGCCAAGAAGGCTGATTGCTGAGAGCTACTTGGATATGGGCATAGATTAGCCATCAGGAAGGACATTCAGCAGACTCGTCTTGAATTACAAAGACAGGCTTTGCAATCGGCCTCCCTAAAGGGCCCACTGGCTTCCTAGGAAGGCTGCAGAGTCCAGAGTGAAGATAGAGGGGGCGTGGCCGGAACTAAGTTGGTGATACCTGACATGGACCGTCACTCCTCATGCCGCGCTCAGGGCAGACATCACTAAGCAATCTGCTGCTCCTTTCTGCTGAGTCCGGCAAGGAGAGCAGAATCCTGATCTGCACAGCCCTTTGGTTGCCAGCAACAGAAGCTGACAAAGCCACACAACCTAAAACGACAGCAGCAGATGACAATGGATTTGCTGGCGGGACTTGGGCAGCTCACAGCTTCCAAGGAAACACTGGAGAGCCAGGCTCAGAAAAGTCAGGAGCTGGGGCAGCTCCAGGGATCCCAGGAGCGGCAACCACCTCTCAACTCTCTGGGGAGGCGTCACTGCCAGAGGCATCCTCTCCTGCTACTGCTGACCTCAGGGTCCAGAGAGGGGTCTGTGGTCAGCCTAGCTTGGACCAGGTACTCACCCCAGCCAGGCGTGACCAATCGTCCCAACAGCATGGATTCCAGATTGGATATGCAGGCAGCCACCCCTGCATGTGGTCCAGACAGTTCAGTCTGGGGCTCTGGCCCTGCTCGTGGCGCATTTCATTTCTCCACAAAGACCGGAGGATCTTTGAGAGCAAGGACTGTGCCTCCTTTTCCTCCTGTGTCCTCATAGAACTTCGTCCAGCCCTGCATTATTTCAGTGATTTACAGTAAGCCACTTCTCTTCCTATAATCAGGTGGGATGCTTTCTGGTGAAAACACAAATGTCCACATGCATCGTTAAAGGAAAGATAAAAATTGAGTCAAAAACTAAGATAACTATACCAAAACCGAGACATGAAATAGTTTGCAGTTGCAAGCTGAGTGTAACTTTGAGCTCCCTGGCAGCCAAGGAAAAAGAGAGGGAAAGGAAAAAGGATGGGTTATAGATCTTCAGATGTTTGACGAAGGGGAGCAAAAGATTCTACAGCAGACAGAAGATTTTCCTGACCCCAGATTCTTACAGAGCCAGCTGCCTACAAGAAGCTCAGTATCTGTTTGCTCAATTCCCCGGGCTGCCCCGTCTGCCACCTGCAGACTTCCATGGACCACCTCGAGTCCCAGCCCCTTATCATCCTGCAAGGAGCTGGGCTGTACAGACCACACCTCTCCTACCTGGATCCAGTGACTCGACGGTGAAAGGCAGCTACAGGGGACTTTTAGGGCAGCAAAACTATTCTGTAGGAGGCGGCAATGGTGGGCACATGTCATTATGTATTTGTCCAAACCATAGAATGTCCAATATCAAGAGTAAACCCTAATATAGGCTGTGGAGCCTGGGTGATGATGGTGTGTCACTGATGGGGGGATGCTGGTACTGGGGGAGGCTGTGAGGGGAGGGCTATAGGAGAAGCCTCTGTTCCTTCTGCTCAGTTTTGCTGTGAACCTAAAACTGCTCTGAAAGCTGAAATCTAATTAAAAAAAAAAAAAGTTCCGGCAAAGCAAACTTAAAAAATAAGAATAAAACGATAGGGAAAGTTGTGGGTGGAGGAGGGTGTATGGGATCTCTGTCCTCTGTGTTATCTGCTCAATTTTTCTGTAAACCTAAAACTGATCTAAAAAATAAAGTCTATTAATGAAAAGAAGAGAGAAAAAGGCAGTCGCAGCAAACATTCAGAGCCTGGGATACTTTTTTCTCCCGACCAGACTGTGAACAGCTTGGAGGCAGGGGCTGACAGGTGTGCTATGAAAACTGCAAATTCAGTTATTAAACCCTTAAACTACTCTGATATTGTTTTTTTGCTTAATTTAACAGTGGGGAGGGGACCCTGATCCCATAGATGTAACTGTGATCCAGAATTTGCTGTTAGGCCCTCCAGTGAGTTTCTTGATAATGTTACTACAGGTGATTGTATCGGTAAGCAGTATAGAGATTTGTTTTGTATGTTTGAAAACTTTGTAGAAATCTATGAAACAAAAACAGACTCACAAATATAGAGAACAGACTTGTGGTTGTCAAGCGGGGGAGAGGGGTGGGGAGGGGAAGGGGGAGGGAAGGATTGGGAGTTTGGAACAAAAAAAGAAAGAAATTGCACCGCGCTGTGTGTACTCTTTTTTTTTTCAATAGATTTATTTGTTTATTTATTTTTGGCTGTGTTGAGTCTTTGTTGCTGCACGCAGGCTTTCTCTAGTTGCGGCGAGCGGGGGCTACTCATCGTTGCGGTGCGCGGGCTTCTCATTGCAGTGGCTTCTTGTTGCGGAGCACGGGCTCTAGGGGCACGGGCTTCAGTAGTTGTGGCTCGCGGGCTTAGATGCTCCTTGGCATGTGGGATCTTCCCGGACCAGGGCTCGAAACCATGTCCCCTGCATTGGCAGGCAGATTCTTAACCACTGCGCCACCAGGGAAGTCCGTGTGTATTTTTCTGTAGCTTCGTTTTGTCACTTAATTATAGCTTTGGGGATTGTTCCACATTCATGAGTATGTTTCTAGTTCATATCTTTGCACTGCTGCATCATATTCCAGTGTATGAATGCGGTGCCCTAATGTATCAATCTTCTTGCTGAATGAAAAAAAAAAGTGAGGAAAGGAGAAACCCAGCCAAGCAGCTGGGACAGGAGGATCTCGGCTTCCAAGCTCATGTGCACGTGTGTGTGGGCCTGTGTCCACAAACACGTGGTGAGTAGGAGGAGAGCAGCCCGGGTTTGAGCAGAAGAGCTGCTGGCAGCTCCTATCCAATCAGAAGAGCTGCTGGCAGCTCCTATCCAATCAGAAGTCACTCTCAGCCAGGCGCTGGTGCCTCCTGTGTCAGATTTTTGAGCCTAACATCTTCAACATACAAAGTAGGCTGGTAGGTTTCTTTAAATCTGCAACACGCTTGCAAAACGTGCAGCCCCAGGGGATCAGAGCGCGTGTGCGCGGGCACACACCATCCCCCGGCAGCATCTGGCTGTTAAATATTAGTGTCGGCTGTACTCAGCTCTGATGGCAAGCACGCTACTCATCCTCCGAGATCCCCATCCCAGAGGCCCGCAGGAGGTGGAAAGTCCATGCCCTGGGGAAGGAGTAAGTCCTGGGACACTGACACCATAACCATAGCAACAATGGGGATTCTAACCACAGGGGTGCCCCTGTCTTTAGTGAGCCACGCCAGCATCCTGCAACCCCCGGGGTGGGTGTCCTTGGCCCTGCTTTACAGACGGGGGCTCCGTCACTGCCCAGGGCCACACACAGAGGGAGGTTGGGAGCTGAGCCACTGCTGACTCAGGACCTATGCTCTGACGTGAGCTGGACCCGGGAGAGGCAGAGGAGGCATCTGGGGCACTGGCTGCCCACCCAAGTTGGGCCCTGCCTCCAAATGCAGCCAGGGTATGGTCTGCCTGGGGACACTGGGGCCAGCCCCTGGCCATGGGGTGATCACCTCTGACTCCCCCATTCTCTGAGCCTGTCCCGCCCCTTCTGCCTGTCTGTCTCTCTCCACTTCCCCTGACCCTGGAAGAACATCCCATAACGGCCCCTCCAGGCCCACCCCCGTCGCCCACAGGGAAAATCTGCTTGGCATCTAAGGCCCAGCCAAACAAAAGCCCCCACCTGCGCCTTCACTGACCTCCTGGACAGACGTGAGGTTTACACCCGGGACCCTCGGGCCTCTCACTGGGCCTGTGTGGCCAGGATGTGCTCAGTCAAGGCCGAGTTGAAAGACAGCCGGGGCAGCAGAACAGGTGGGCCCTTCTCCGTCCTCCCAGGCCCTGGAACCCCAAGAGGGCGTAGCTCAGCACCTTGGTTCCCCCACTCCCCAAGGAGGGTCCGTCTTCAAGCTGGACCTGGTCACTTGGAGCCTGACGTCCTGGGGCACCATCCAGGTAGGGGCATTTCTCTGAGCACCTGGACAGGTGCTCAGTTGGGTCAGCCCAGGGCAGGGGCCACCCCCAGTCCCCTGGACTCCTGTCCAAATGCAAACTCCTCCAGAGCAGTGCCTCAGGGAACCTGGTGTGCGCACAGATCTCTCGGGCCTTGATGCAGGGAGCTCCTGACTCAGTAGGTCTGGGGACAAGCCTGGGCCCACCATCCTGTGCAGGTGATGCGGACGCTGCCGGTCCCAGGACCACACTTGGAGTATCAGGGTGCTAGGGAATCCCCTTCTTTTTTTTTTTTTTTTTTTTTTTTTTTTTGCGTTACGCGGGCCTCTCCCTGTTGTGGCCTCTCGCGTTGCGGAGCACAGGCTCCGGACACGCAGGTTCAGCGGCCATGGCCCACGGGCCCACGGGCCCAGCCGCTCCGCGGCATGTGGGATCTTCCCAGACCGGGGCACGAACCCGTGTCCCCTGCATCGGCAGGCGAACTCTCAATCACTGCGCCACCAGGGAAGCCCGGGAATCCCCTTCTGAGAGCTGACACCTGATGCCCTCTGTCCCAGGGGTCAGAGGTAGGAGCCGGCAGGGTGGAGCGGGGAGGGCCCAGAGGCCCACAGTCCAGACAGCCTACGAGGGTGTGGCCAGGATGCAAGGGAGATGGGGACTTCGGGGTCAGGTGACCCAGCTAAAAGCTGGCTGTGTGCCCTTGAGCGGGTCCCAGAATTTCTCAGAGCCCCAGTTTGCTCACCTGTGACCTCCACCTGACCCCTGACAGAGCAGCTGCAGGGATCAGAGATCCCTCAGGCTGGAAGGGCTCCAGCCCGAAGCCCAGGAGATGCTCAGAGGCCAAGTCGGAAGAGGGTCCTGCATGACGAGAGGAATGGTGGCCTGATTCTCCGGAGGCAGAGACCCCAGCGCACCCCACATCCCTCCCGAGGGGCCCACGGCACTGCCCTGACATGACCTCTGCCCCGGCCATCAGCTCAGGGCCTGCTCGGTGGCCACTGGTGTTACCGGGAGCAGAGTGGTCCCTTTTCCCTCCGCCTGGCTCCCTTCCTGCCACCCTATCGATCTCCCTCCTAGACACCCACATCCTCCTCCCAAATTAGTTGTCCAAGAAGGATGACTCTTCATCAGGCACCGTCGCTCAAGCTGTTGGGATGGGTTTGGGGACGCAGAGCTCCTCTGATGTCACTTAGGAGGCTCTGATGACGAGAGTGGCCTGTGTGAGCAGAGGAATATTCCACCACTGTGAGTTTTTATGTGAAATTACATATGCACCAGCTTAATGCGCTAATGTCAGAGTAAATAAATATACGTGGAAACAAGCACCCCTCCCCCTCTGCCTCTCGCTGCGGCCCAGTGGTTATCCTCCTGGGCTCCCCACGTCTTTAATCTTCCTGATCCATTATCCTGCCTTCCATGAGGCATATTAATGTTAGGTCAAAAAGTATTTCATCAGTTATTCTGAAGGTCTTATTTCATTTTTATTCAAAAATATGTAATCCTGAGAAAAAATAATTACATATGAGACCTACAGTGGAGCTCTGACCTGAATTCACAGATTCATGAAATCTCAAATCTCGGAAGGGGATTAGAGTCAACCCTCTCATTTCACAGATGGGGAAACTGAGGCTCGGGAAGGAGGAAGGACCAACGCCTGCCTGGCATATCAGGGGCCAGTGCCAAAGTCAGGCCAGGCACCTTGTTCTCCGGATACCCACCCCAGAACACTCACATCCTAGGTGGGGACAGGAGGTTGTTACCTTGGTCGTCTCATAAAAGATTGAGCTTCCTGAGTGGGAGGTGATTCAGCAGACCAGACGACCACCACTCAGAGGTGCTGTGATAGCTATAACCACTGCTGTCCACTGAGCATTCCCAGGGCCAGGCTGGGCTCTTCACATGCATCACGGTACTGAATCCTCAGTTGCCCTGATTGTTCTCATTTTACAGATAGGGAAACTGAGGCACGGAGAATTTTGGAATCTCATCAAGGCCACATAGATAGTGAGTGACGTTATCAGGATCTGGACCCAAGTTCATCTTGTTCTATTAATCAGCATGCCGCACGGCCACAGGGGGACCTACTGCCCTAGGGCACCTCAATATAGCTTCTGAGGCCCCATTAAGTTCTAAGAGCCCGTGAGATACCTAAACATATTGCTACGGCACAAAGAACGGTCGGTCGTATCAGTTACAGTCACTGCCATAACACACGTCAGCACCTTATAACAACACGAACGTAATATCTTCAGTTCCGGAGGCCAGAAGTCCAGTGGGTCTGGCTGGTCCCTCTGCCAAAGTCTCCCAAGGCCAGAATAAAGGTGTTGGCAGGGCTGCCCGGGCTGCCTGAGGCTCTAGGGGAGAATCCGCTTCCGTGCCCGTTCAGGATCCAGAGGACAGATCCCTGCTTCCTTGCTGATGTCCGCAGAGGGCCATTGTCAGCGTCTAGGGGCTGGTGGTACTCCTTGGCTGGGGGCCCCTCCTCCAACTTCAGAGCCTGTAACCGCAGGACACGTCTCCCCGCCCTCGAACCCCTCTGCCCCTCCACATCTCTCTAAACCCTCTGCTTTCCTCTTCCACTTCTAAAGGCCCCTGTGATGACACGAGGCTCACGTAATCCAGGCTATCGACCCACCCCAACATCCGGAACCTTATGGCATTCGCACCATCCCTGTTGCCTGGGGACCAGGATGTGGGCCGCGACGGGGGAACGTTCTTCTACTACAACAGTGAGGATGGGAAATCCTTTTGTTGGACTGAACCTGGAAGGTGAGAAGGATTCACATGAATTCCTGGCTGGGCTGACGTCTTGGCCAAACACCCCTGGGCTTGGGAGGAGCAAGCCTGGGGGGCTGGTGACAAGGAGATGGGCGGAAGAGATGTGTGCACAGTCCTCTCAAAATGGGCCAGAGGGTGACCCTCCAGAGACACATCGTCCAGCTCCGGCATCATGTTCTCCGTGAACAGTGCCTCTGGGGCTGCAGGACGTGGCATTGCTGCCGTGTCCCGTGGGGATGCTCACCCCAAGGCACCATGGGAAAAGGGCCCTGCTCACCAGCCGAGTGGACAAGGTGACTTTTCCATGGCCTTCTGCTGGCCTCCCTCTCCAGTCCCTCCAGTGGCCCGTGCGTTAGGCGGCCGTAGTGTCAGAGATGCAAAAAGAACTCACCCATCAGGCTGACTTCACTCCCACCACTGCGGGTACCCAGTCTGCCAACAGTAGTGAACGATGTTTAACCTCAGTTATGGGTTACATTGCATCTCCCCAAAAGATGTTGATGTCCTAACCCCCAGTACCTGGGAATGTTCCCTGCTGGGGGCTGAGGCCCACCAGCGGGCTGGGGCCTGAGGCCCCTGAGACAGGCAGGCCCAAGACTGCCATTCTAGATGGGGAAACTGAGGCCAGAGAGACTGTCCCTCTGGAACCTGCTTTGGGGGTGGCCTGGGGAGTCTGGTCTGCTGTCAGGTTGAGTGCCTAATGCCTGGCATGATTTCTGGTACAAACACAGGGCTCGCTGAGTGTTTGCAGGAGAAATGATGAGTCGGTGGGCCTGGGAGGGTCGCCCGGTCCCAGAGGAAGGTGGTGGCTGAACACACCCCCTCCCACGCCCACCCCCAGGACTGCACACAAAACCTCGCAGGCGTCTGCCCCGCGGCTCCACGGAGTCACGGGGGTGGGTTCCACCAGAGCCACCCCTCATGGAAGAGGAAGAAGTTGGCACTGCCCAGCAAAGCCTGTAGGGGCCCGGCCGGAGGCCCCGGTCCTAGGGCTGCCAGGCGGGGATGGAAATCAGCTTCTCCTCCAGGGGCAGGAGAAGCAGGCTCATGCCTGGACCCTGTCCTACCACCACTGCCCCCCAGCCGGGACTCACTGCAGCAGGAGGAGGCCGGACCCACTACTGACCAACAGGGCAGGGTTGCAGCTCCTACAGCAAGCGCCCAGACTGGCTTGTTTCCCGGAAGGATGAGCAGCCGGTCCGCACTTTGAAAGCCGCCGGCAAAGGACTTCTGAGCCCGGCTGGAGTGGCCGGCGGTCAGTGAACACACTCAGGCCACTTTGTCCCTGACAAACGGGATCAGGGGCATTGATTGTACCCTTCCCGGGGTACATTCAGATCCTGGCAGAGTCTGGGGGTGGGGGATCGAGGCCGGGGCTGCTGGCGTGTGGCCACTCTGGAGAGCTAAGCATCTCCTGTGGGGAAGAAGACAGGCTTTGATTGGCTAGAAGGAGACAGAGCCAGGAGGAGGGGAAATGTGGGTCCTTAGGCATGGCCCTTCCCCACCCCTCCCCTGGTGCAGGACTACAGGCAAGTCTGGGGACTCCGGGATCCTCAAATTCCTCTTTCCCCACCCCAAAACATTCACTCACCCTCCAATACCAACACTCGTCTTGCCTGTGTCTGCCTGCAAACAAGACTTTCATTCCCTCATCATTCGCCCATTCATTCTATCCACTAAGCACCGGATTCTGTGTCCAGCGCTGTGACGTCAAGATTCGCGATCTCTGCCTCGCGGCGCTCGCTCTCTTGTGTCTGGAAGTCGGGCACTGACCATGGCCAGGCCGCAGCGCCCTCCTCCCGTCCTGTTCATGATGTAATTAACCTCTAGGAGCTGTGCTGGGAGACTTACCTACATTGTTTCCATCACCCCCAAAATCCTATCGGGGTACCGCCACCCCATTTTACGGAAGTGGAAACTGAGGCTCTAAGAGGTTTACACACTGACCTGCTGGTGGCAGGTGGATGGCAGAAGAGTGGCTTCGACCGCGTCCGCATCCAAGTCCTGGAACCCGTGGCTGACCCCTCCGATGGGCTGCTCATCAGCTGACCTCAGGACAGGGGGATGACCGGGGTTATCCAGAAGGGCCATGTCACCACAAGGTCCTTACATGGGGACAGGAGGCAGAAGGACGGTGTCGGAGCAAGACAGCCTGAGAGGGACCTGGCCGGACCCTGCGGCTCTGAGGGTGGAGGGAGAGGCCACCAGCCCAAGAACGCGGCTGCAGGGAAACAGACGGTCCCCTGGAGCCTTGGGACGCACCGGCCCTGCCCAACCTTTAGCCCCATGAGACCCATTTCGGCTTCCTGAGCCCCAGAGCTGTAACATAATAAATGTGTGTCTGTGAATTTGTGCTGGTTTGTGACAGGGGCCCCTGGGAAACTCATGCAAAGCCCAGATCCATCTGAGTCTGAAGCAGAGTTCCCTGCGAAGCAGGAGCGGGCAGGCAAGAGGAGGGGAAACTGAGGCCCGGGCCCTGAGGTCAGGCCCCGCGCTTCTGCTGCAGCTCCCGCTTAGAGGTGCATCTCGGTCCCACGGTCCCCTGGGCCTGCTGTCCACTCACCCCGCCCTCCCCACAGTCTCTCTGGCCTCAGTTTCCCCACCTAGAATGGCCGTCTCGGGGGCCTCAGCCCCAAGCGGGGAACATGGCCCACCACGCAGACCTCCCCGGGGACACAAGGATTCAGGGAGTTTGCAGGCTGGAAGCAGCCCCAGGAGGCTGGTGCAGGCAGGCCAGGGAGCTTGGGCCACAGCCCACCTGTCCACACCTGTCCCCCCACATCCTCCCTGGGGGTGCTCCCTCTCACGACCCACAGACCCTTTTCAGAAGCTGTGGAGACTCTGGTCCTCCAGCCTCAGAAACACGACCTGCACACATGGCTCTTCCCCGATTCCGGGCTGCCTGTCCCGGAAGCCCACTTGCAGACTCTGGCCAGGGGCGTGGCTGCCCGGCTGGTGGGTCCGGAAGGAGGCGGTTGGTGTGATCGATCACGGCGCACGGGTGGGCGGGTGTGGGCTGTGAGTAGGGCTGCCAGACGAATTACATAACGCCCTGTAAAATCGGAGTTTCAGGCAAACGACAAATCATTCTGGGAGCGTAAGTACGTCTCAGATATTGCATGGGATACGCTTGTACTGAAAATTTCCTTGTTGTTTCTCTGAAATTCGGATTTTACTGGGCACCCCATTTTGTTTTGCTTTGTTGCTAAATCCGGCGGCCCTAGCGGGAGGGCCGTGTGTAAGGGGGCGGGCGTGGGGTGAGCGCATTTTGATGTTATCTGAACACTGAGCTTGGTGACATAGTTCAACCAAGATAAAAACCACTGAGAAATTGGATACGTTTAAATCTATGCGTCCGAAAATGCTGGAACACACGGATCACCTTTCCGGTAACCTAAGAAAGCTCCCCCCATGTACCGATTCCGAAGGGCAAAGTGTGCTGTCCGGGGCTGCCTGATCTTGGCGGGTCCCCGGGTTTTCGTAAAAACACTTAACTCTGCTACTGTTTGTTCCCTGGAGATGTAACCCTAAGTTCCCGGCTCGTAAAGCATCATTCATGGGTGTTGTCAGCTACCAACAGAAATGACTCCCTTCCTGGTACAGCCCAGTGGGGACTCCAGTTTTCGGGGCAGCTCAGCCCGGGGAACCTTATCCCCCTGCAGCTGCAGAGAAATCTGCAACCCTTAAGGTCTCCGAGCAAAGACAGGAGGATGTCAGGACCCCAGAAATGCGGCCGTGATCCCCGAAACCGGCCTCCCCTGCTCCAGAACAGGGAGGAACACAGGTGGCCGAACACCGTCTTCATCAGGTGCCCTTCATACTAACGGATGCGAGGTCTTTTTGTAGCAATAAAGTAGATTTAATAACCAGACAGCAAAATTACATTTTTTTGGGGGGGAAAAAAAAAGCAAGGTAGTAAATATTCAGTGATGCTCCCCGTGAGCTCGCTGGGGTTTTAGAAAGAGAGTGGAACATGCAAACGAGTGCACGCGCGCACACACACACAGAGCAGCTGCCCCCTGCGGCCAGAGGCAACATAACCCTCTTTTCATTGGAAGCAAGAGGGGTGCTCCCTCCCCCAGAGCCACGCAATATGATTTCCAGAGCCTCCCCTGAGTCGAATTTCTACTAAGTCACATTAGGGTAGTAAGTACAAGCCCCTCCGGCGAAGCTCGGAGCCCTGCAGTTACAGGCGCTGGATGCGAGGCCGGGCTGGCTGCTGGGGTCCCGAGGCTGTGCCTGCTGCCCAAAGCCCCACCCAGAAGGGCCGGCTCCCGGGAGGCAGGCCCGGCCGGGGGCTCCCTTAGGCAGACCCTCAGTGCCTAAATTGCAGGAAGAAAAAAAATCCCATCCAGGCCCTGCCTGCCGAAGCCCTGATTTCTCATCTCCCAGGGAAATACAGTGTGTCTGTGATTTGCAGTTTCATCCATTCAGCAGATCTGCTCCCAACACCACCACCGCGAGGGCGAGGTGGGGAGGTGGCCGCTACCTCTGGGGGCCAGAGCCAGCAGAGAGCCGTGCACCAGCACCGCCCCGGGAAGCAGAGGCCCAGGGGCCCAGGCCCTGGGGCCCACACGCAGCCCTGAGAGGCAACAGGACCTCCGCGGACGGGATCCAGGGCAGGGCGTGATGCAGGACTTTACCGTGAAAAGCACAGGGAGCTGTGGAGGGTGTTGGAGCGGAGGAGTGACCGAGATAAAAGTGCATTCGGAAAGGTTATTCCTGCGGCTCCGTGGAGAGGCGGTGGGGGTGAGAGGGGCAGGAGACCGATTATGAGGTGGCCGTGCAAATCCAAGCAGGAGAGGGGAAACGGAGGAAAGAGCAGGGGCTTGCCCTGGAGAAGGCGACTCCACGGGGCGGGGGGCTGCATCCCCCCGGGCTCTTGCCTCCGGGGTGGAGTCTCTGCAGCCTCCTGTGTCGGACAGGGGCAAACCGCAGGCTGGCACGTAGTGCTTTTGTTTTAAGACCAGCGAGCGCTCGGGCTCCTCTGGAAAGCACTGAATAAATTTCCCTTTATTAGACACAGACTCTGCCATCACAGCCTCTTTCCCCTCATTATTCCTGCATAAGCTCGTGCATAATGGGCCCGAGCTCCCTCCTGCTTTCAGAATCTTGGTCCCCAAAGGAGCCCGCCATGCACGCCTTTGCGCATGGACGGGGTGGGCGCCCGCTCTGCCTCCAAGCCGCCCTCCACCAGGCCCTCTGCGATGGGGGCCACTCGCCTGCACGGGGGCCGTGCCCTCACCTCACCCTGCAGAGAAAAGGGCAAGCAGAAAGGCGGGGTCTGCTCCGCAAACCTGGAGGAGGGCGGGAGGGGCTGTTTCTCTGCTGTCAGACGAGCCCTCCTCTGCCTGACTGTGCCCCAGCCCCACACGCGCACACCACACACACACACACACACACACACACACACACACACACACGCCAGCATCTCCACCAAACCACTCACCTGACTTTCCCAGAGAATCTCACCCACCATCGGAGGGATGTGCAAGGGCCCCTCTGGAGGCCACGGTAGCCCCCCCGCCCCTCCCTGCCTTCCCTACTCCACTGACCTTGGCCTTGGGCCACGCACAGCCCACACTCCGCCACGGCGCCCCCCAGTCCCGCCAGCCCCGGGCCTGCCCCGAGCTGGCCACACAGGCCGTGACAGCCCCAGTGTCCCTCAGTGCAGCCCTTGCACATGTGCCCCACCCCGCGTCTACTGTGCACGCGCACGTCCACATGCTCACGCACACACTTGCTCATGCGTGTACTCGCACACGCTCACACACTTGCAAACACAACACACTCACGTCTTCACACGCTCACCTGGACACACCACCTTCTTTCTCCCCCCCGCTCCCGCAGGGGACCTTTAAAGGCCCCTTCATCAAGGAGGCCATCCTGGCACTCGGGCAGGATTCCGGCCCCTCCGCCATCTGCCGCGGCCCCCAGCCCGGTAACCTCTGAGGGGTGAAGGGGAGCTGGCGCCCCCCGTCCTGGTGTGACTCCGCCACTGTCCTGCTCTGCGTGTGGAGCCCAGTCTCTTCCCCGCTCTAGGCCTCGGTCTCCGCGCCTGCCCTGTGAGGAAGGGAGACCGCGCAGCTTCTCCGCGGCCCTGGGCCGCCCCACCGCAGGTCATGCGGCCAGGAGGTGCCGCCAGCAGCGGCTCACGGGGCTGCCTCACCCCGCGCCGGGGAGTCCCCACCCTCCCAGCCTGAGCGGCCCATGCACAGCAGCAGCAGCCCTTGGCGGTCGGCGATCTGGACCACAGCCCTCCACTGGCTCTCTCCGTGGCATCCACAGCTCTGGGAACAGTCCGGCTCAAGGCGAGAATGTCAGGGGCCCGGAGGGTGGAGGGCTGTGGGCCCCTCAGCCTCCCCAGCCTTGTGCAGCCCTATCACATCTGCTGCCCGAGCTGCCCCGGCTGCCTCATCAAGTCCCTGTTTGCCCTGAGAGCATCCGATGATGCCTAAAGGTGGTCACGGCTTCTCCCTGTCACCAAGGCTACTCGGGGGTCCAAGGCCCCACAAATCCGCTTAGACTCTGCCTGAGACCCCAGCAGGGCAGAGGGGGAGGGACCCATGGCCCTCTGAGGGCTCCTGGCTCACGTGCTGGGGCCTCGGGGCCAAGCAGGAGGCACGTGGGGACCACAGCAGCGGCAGAGCTGCCCCCCCGGCCTGCAGGACCTGACTTTTCAGCCTGTCCCCAAGTCCACCCCCAGTCCCCTCCCACAGCCCTGCCCGCCCACTCAACCCTGGAGGAACGTCTGCCATCTGTGCTGAGACACACTGGGTGCCAGGGGGAGGTGTGACCCTGACCATGAAGCAGGGCCCCCCAACACACACCTGGACGTGCCAGGTCCTCAGGGTAAGGTTCATCGCAGCCGAGTCTTCAGCAATCAGGAGACTGGATCCCCTCAGAAATCTGGGGGAATGGGTGTCCCACCCAGATGGAGCAGGTGGGGAGAGACCACCAACAGGGCAGGAGACTCACCGTCCTTCAGGCCTAAGGGCTCCAGACATTGCAGGCCACCAAGCCTTTTCTGGAAACGAGATCCATGCAGAAGCCCCTGGGGTAGGACCCCCACGAGCCCCCGAGCCCCGCCCGTCAGCTCCTGCCCCTGGGCATCCGAGACTCCGCGGAGCCCCTTGCAGGTGAGGGCCCCCGACAGGTGAGGGCCCAGGTAAAGTACCAGAGTCCTGATCCTGGGACACACTTGCTTCACTGTGGCCCCCGCGTGGCATCAGTTCTTCAAGTTACAGCCACAAAAGGGATTGGTTAACTCTTTCTAATGGGATCACTGGCTCAGAGGAGGGTGAGCCATCAGCCCAGAAGCAGAAAAACACGAAAGTCCCAGAACTCCGGGACCAAGGACAGCATCGCAGCCTGGGAGTGAGAGAGGTTTGGGGAGGCGCCTCCCCTCTTCCCATAACTTCCCATAACTTTCCGCTCCCAGCGAGCACTGACTGAGCACCTGCGGAACGCTGTGCTCACCTCTGGAGACGCGGCAGGGAAATCCGTGTGCATGGAGCTTACGTTCCAGACGGAGGAACGAATAGCTAACATGTTAGGAGACCATAAGTCTGCCTGCCAGTGGGGCTGCTGAAGGGGCTGCTGTGTGAGATGGGGGGGTCAGGAGGGCCTCTCTGAGAGGGGACAGTTAAGCATCGACTCGAATGATGTGAGAGAGAAACCATGGAGATACTGGGAGGACAGCAATCCAGCCTAGAGAACAACCCGTGCAAAGGCCCTGTGGCAGAGGGAGCTTGGGGTGCTTGGTAAGGAAGGCCAAGTCGTGGGAGGGCAACGGGCAGGGGGGCAGTGATGGGAGGAGAGGCAGGCACGGGGTATCCAAGGCACCCCCAGGGGCTTGGGGGCGCAGCCCCGAGTCACGCGTCACACTCACGGCAGCCAGGAGGGCACCAGCCCCACCGATAAGGGTGTGGGCTGCCCTCTACCCCCGAAGCACAGAGCCCCGTTCTGTCTTATTTGACATTTCAGAATCTTCCTTATTACAGGAGGCAGAGAAGCAACCAGCCGCACACATCAAAAGGCTTTCTCTCTCCCCACCGTGGGTGGTGGCTGAGGGCGGAAGCAGCCAGGCCGGACTCAGGAAAGGAGTCGGGAACGGTGAAAGTGCCTCTTTTTCTTTTCTTTTCTGAGAGAACAGTGCGTCTCTCATCTCCTTGTGCAATCAACGGCCATCAGCCTCTGTCTTCAGGGCCGACATGGTTAGTTATAGAACCGGGAATGAGCCAGAAGACGGCCGGGAGGGGAAGGTCAACGTCGCAGCTCCTGGGAGGAGGGAGAGACAGAGGAGGGATCCATCGTGGCCAGGGAGACGGTGGCCGAGCAGACGTGCTGGGGGCTCCAGGCTGAGTCCGGCCCAGGTGCACCCAGGGATCCGACGTTGCCAGCCTCGGGCTTGCTCTCACCTCCAAGTGGACCCACAGGTGAGGGTGGGCAGGTGAGACGCCTGCAGCGCAGAGCTGTTGCGGAACCACCTCTCGGACCTGCACCAAACAGGCTCCACGTCACGTGACCGGAAAGTTAGACCAAATCCCATTGCGGGTCCTGCTCCCAGCCAGTTGGCTGTCGGGTGACATGCTTTAATAAAAAGCACGCAGGGCAATAAAAATAAGTGTAGGGAAAACAGTCCACTAGCCGCTGCCACTAGCTGCTGGGTTGTCCTGGGCAAGCTTCCTCACTCCACCTGCACGGCATGTGCCCCCCCGACAGATGAGGCTGTGTCTGCCCTTCCCGAGGTGAGAGCAAAGCCGGAACGCCCTTTACAATCACCAGGCTAGAGGAGCGATTGTCTCGAGGGAGGTCACAAGTGGCCTGTGTGAGCCTCGGTGGCCTCACGATCCCCTGAGGGAGACTGTGCCATCACGGATGCAACGTCAGCCTCACTGTCACTGGAGGGGTTGGGGTGTGCCGGCCGTAGGGACCAGTGGTGAATGATACACAGAGGGTCACAGGGGTCACCCCACAAGGAGCATCCGGATGCCATTCCCCGTGGAAGAGGCACCGATGAGGTCCAGAGCTGCTGTTTCATGAGCACAAAGGACATGCGAGCACTTGACTGCCTCCCGTCCCCGCACATCCCTGCGAGGTGGAGCTATTATTCCAGCTCTGGAGATGGACAAACGAGGTCAGGCAGGGCAGCCGGGCCACCTCTGGTCCCCCAGGTGTAGGTCCTTCTGACCCCACTCCTGTCCCCCCGTGCTTCCGGCCCATGGTGAAGCCAAGAGAGGTGCACGAGTGGGTGTTTTCTTGTGTGTTTTTTGTTTGTTTGTTTGTTTGTTTGAGGTACGCGGGCCTCTCACTGTTGTGGCCTCTCCCGTTGCAGAGCACAGGCTCCGGACACGCAGGCTCAGCGGCCATGGCTCACGGGCCCAGCCACTCCGCGGCATGTGGGATCTTCCCGGACCGGGGCACGAACCCGTGTCCCCTGCATCGGCAGGCGGACTCTCAACCACTGTGCCGCCAGGGAAGCCCCCAAGTGTGGTGTTTTAAATCATCCTCTTTTAAGATGTGGTGTGTGTGTGTGTGTGTGTGTGTGTGTGTGTAATGGTATGTATATGCAATGGAATATTACTCGGTCATCAAAAAGAATGAAATAATGCCATTTGGAGCAACGTGGATGGACCCAGAGATTGTCACAGTAAGTGAAGTAAGTCAGACAGAGAAAGACAAATACCATATAATACCACTTATATGTGGAATTTAAAATACAATACAAATCAACGTATCTACAAAACCAAAACAGATTCACAGATATAGAGGACAGACTTGTGGTTGCCATGGGGGAGGGGGGGGAGAGAGGGAAGGAATGGAAGTTTGGGATTAACAGAGGAAAACTATCATATAGAGAATGGATAAACAAGGTCTTACTGTATAGTACACGGAACTATATTCAACATTCTGTGACAAAACATAATGGAAAAGAATATATATATATATATATATATATATATATATATATGTATAACTGAGTCACTTTGCTGTACAGACGAATTTAACAAAACACTGTAAATCAACTATACGTCATTAAAATTTTTTAAAAATAAATCACCCTCTTTTCTGTCCTTTCTTTATCCTCAGGTCCCCTGGGAGGTAGAGACCCCGCCTCAGTTAAACTGGGAGCAAGTAGCGGAAATTATTTACAAGGGTCTCCCGGCCACGTGTGGGAAGAGGGCTCTTGGACGCAGCCAGTGGTCTGCCCTGCCTCACCTTCAGGTGTTTTCACAGCTGCCTCCTCCAGAAATCCCAGGGCGGCCCCTGACCCGTGGGGAGAGCCTCTGGGCTTTCAAAGACATGCAGTGACCCAACTCCTCCCACCTGCTCCACCCCCTGGGCGGTCATCTTTGCAAACTGCTCCCGTCACCGTGAGCAAATGACACACGGAAATCACTGGACAGACTCGTGGCCACGAGTCAGTGCCCAGGGAGATGCCGTGTGATGGGCCTTAGCCACCCTCTTCCTGAATCGTGTCCTCGCTGGAAAGGTCTGATGCGGCTGGGGGACAGCTGCGGGGTGCGGTGCTGGTACAGACTGGCAGCTCGCTTTCACTCCATTAATTCACTCCCCACGTGTGTCCCAAGGGTCCTCCCTGTGCCAGGGGCTACATGCGCCATGAGGACACAACTCAGCGAAGACCCAGGCCCTGTGCTCGGGGTCCCTCTGTCCAGCAAGTGGGTGGGGCTGGACTGGCTCCCGTCATTGGGCGGGGTCACCCACCAGGTGGAGAACTCCTCCCTCTCTGGTACCACGAAGCACCTTGGGTGACAAGTCACAGAAAGTAAGGCCACCATAGTGATAATCTTGAATCTGCTCTGTTTTAAATAAAAATTCAAACGTTTTACTTGAGATGATGCACTGAAGAAATGAAGTTATTCCCCTCCCTGCCCCAATTCCATTAGAGAAAAACTTAATTTTGAAAGAATAAATCTCAACTGTCTTTCTCTCCAAGCCAGGATAGAATGACAGGGGCTGGTGTATCCTCCTGCCTCAGGCCACTAGAACAACCAGGAAAAATACATGAAACAATGGTTTTCAGACAATGCCCAACCAGCAGCCTGAAACGTGGCCCACATGGGGCCCAGCCTCCGGGCACTCAGGGCACAGGAGAAAGGGCTCAAAAGATGTAACCTCAGCTGTGTGTCAGGATCCATGACGGCTTCACTGGTGAATTCTACTGGAACACGCACCCCACACTAACTCATCCAGGAAGGAGAAGAGGAGGGAGGACTTCCCGGCTCGTTCTATGAAGCCAGCGTCACCCTGATTCCAAAGCCAGGCCAGGACTTTACAAGACATTACAAGAAAAAAATGACGGCCCAATTGGCTTTGCAAACATAGTCACACAAATCTTCAACAAATAGGAGGAAATTGAAACCCACGGTGTATAAAAAGGACAGCACACCGTAACCGGGTAGGTTATATCTCAGGAACACAGAGTTGGTTTAACATTTGCTAACCGATCACTGCAGTTTACTACATTAACATAGATACATGCATACATACAGAGGTAGATAAATACATACATAGACACACAGATAGATAAAGAAAACTCATTTGACAAAATCAAGCAACCGTTCATGATTAAAATTCTCAGCCGACCGAGAATGGAGGGGAATTTTCTTAACCTGATAAAGGGCATCTGCAAGAAATCTGCAGCTGAAATCATACTGAACAGTGAAAGACTGCATGCTTTTGCCCTAAGACTGGGAATGAAGCAAGGATGTCCCCTCTCATCACTGCTGCCCCACATTGTAGTGAAGGTCATGGTCAGAGAAGCAAGGCAGGAACAGCAGTAAAACGCGCACAGATTGGAAAGGAAATAGTTAAGTGGTGTCTATTCAAAGAGGACAAGACTGTCTAAGTAGAAAGTCCAATGCGATAGACAGAAAGCTACCAGGTCTAGCAAGTCAGTTTATCGATTTCACAGGACAGGAGGAAATACAATCTATTTTATTTCTATATGCCAGCGACGATCAATCAGAAATGAACATTTCTTTTTAAATACTGTGGAAAAGAGCATTAACACAATACTTGGAGACAAATCTAACAAAATATGTTCAAGACCTGTATACTGAAAATAATAAAATGGTGCTGCAAGAGCTTGAAGAAATCCTAAATAAATGGAGAGAGAGGGAGCCCACGGTTATGAACTGGAAGATCCTATATTGTTAAAATATCAATTTTCCCCAAATTGATCTATAGATTCAGCACAACCCCCGTCCAAATCCCAATAGGTTTTCTTTCACAGAAATTGAGAAGCATATTCTAAAATTTATATGGAAGAACAAAGGACCTGGAATAGTCAAAACAACTTTTTTTTTAAAAAAGGTCAAAGATAGCAGACTTCTGTGGCCTGGCTTTAAGACTTATTATTTAATTATAATAATCAGGACAAAGGAAGACATATAGATTAAGGGAACAGAAGAGAAATTCCAGACATAGACCCAAACATAGGTACGGTCATTGATTTCAGAGAAAGATGCAGTAAATACAAGGGGGGAAGTATAATCTTTTCAGCAAATGGCATTGGCACGATTACCTACTTACATGAAGAAGAAAATTAGATCCATACCTCATAGCATTCACAAAAAATTCAGAAGAATTAAGGATGCAAACATCTAATAGACTATAAAAGTTTCAGAAGAAAATAGAGAAGAACATCGTTATATTCTTTGGGAAAGGAAAATGTGTAAAGTAACACATAAAGCCCAGAAGCCATAAAATTATATCTTCCATTCGACCAAAGACACTATTTTAAAAATTCAGCAGACAGGTGACAGACTGGAAGAAAATATTTACAACCCCTGAAATAAACAAGGGATTACTGTTTAGAAAATATGAAGAGTCCTTACAAGTAAACAAGAAAATTAGGACAAACCCAATAGAAAAATAAGCAAAAATTGTAAACAGGCAACTCAGAGGGGGGAAAATGCAATTAGCATCATCTGAAGAATTCAAATTAAAGTAGTAAGATACTATTTTTGTCTCTAAATTAACAAAAATGTAAAATAGTGAAGATATCCAGTACTGGCTCCAGCGTGGGGAAGGAACCACGGTCAGAGCGCCCGTGTAATTTGCGTAAATCTGTAAAGTCTATTTATTGGGTGATTTTGCAATGCTAACAAAATTGTAAATGAGCATACCCTTTGATTGCGCAAATTCATTTCTAGGAATCTAGCCCACAGAAAGTCAAACATGTTCACAAAGATGGATGACTGTATCTTAGACTAAACCTTTGAAAACTCAAAGATAGATCTGATTCTCTGACATGTCCTCGCATGCTGCTCCCCCTGCATGGAGACCTCTTCCCCCACTCGTTGCCTAGAGAACTCCTATTCGTCCGCAAAACCACAGCTAATATGCCCTTCTCTTATTAACCAGTCCGTCTCTCCCTCTCTCTCTCTCTCTCTGTGTGTGTGTGTGTTGCAATGTAAGATGGTTTAATGTGTGACTCTGTCAGTTTCATCTGCCTCTCCTGCTGGACAGCAACATCCTTCTGATGTTGTACGGGGTGTACGGAGCTTGCCTGTGGCATCCCTGGCACTTCGCAGAGAGCCTGGCTCGGGGCAGGGCTCAGTATACGTTCAGAAGCAGCTGTCGTTTGCGCCCAGTGGGTCTCCAGGAGACCCAGAGGCTGCAGAAGGGATTCTGCAGGGCCTTCCTGGGCGAGACCTGAGTGCTGAGAGGCTCTGCACACCTGCTCCTCGATAGAGAGCTGGCTTAAATCGGTGTCGGCTCTGACACGGAGAAGCCAGCTAGCTTCTTTTCTAAGTCAGGGACGGAGAGCTGTCCTCCAATCAGAGAGACTGCCGGCACCAGGAAGCAGGTGGAGGAGGTATTTTGGGGTTTGGAAGAGGCCCCCAGAGCCTGTGATATCACACAGAGTAGGCGGCCACCTACCCTACCTAAATATAAAGCCAGTCGCAGGCTGCCAGGGCCGCCTCCCGGCTGAGCAAACCCCCCATCCACAAGGGGAGCGCTGGCTGGCATCCTGCGCCAGCCTCCCAGACCCCCACCCTCTGCTGGAAGCCACTCCCTCCTGCCCCGTCCTGTTTCCGGGTTTGATCCTCACAGAGGCTTGGCTGCTTGGAGAACTGATGGTGTGTTCGTGAGACATAAAAAAGTACATGAAAGAAACCCACCCCTGGCCACGCCTCTGACATCCATTTTAAACCCTCCAGGGCTTCTGTTTGATTCTCCCTTTCCAGGGTTTACTGGGTCCTCCCTTTTATTTCACGGCCCCGGGGATGTGCAAGGTCATCCCTTCCGAAGCTCCATCAGCGTCGGGAAAGGAGCAGACACCACAATTCAAGGGCCTGGGCTCCAGATGGGCCCTTCTTTGCCTAACATGGGATGGTGGACCAGCTGCTTCACCTCCGCGTCCCCCCGCTACGGCAGGGCGGTCACTCCCGTGCTGGGGAGAGCCTCGCACGTGGGGGGCGCCCATGTAACTCTGGCAGGAAGAGTGTGCTTCGCGAACAGCCAGCGGGATGGCATTCCGGGCCGGTTCGTTTGGAAGCCTGACAAGTCAGAGCTGACTCTGCATCGCAGCACCGTCCAAAAGGGACTCCTGTCTCCAGGGCAGCCCCTCTGTATCCAGGCGTTCAGATGCTCCGGTGAAGGTGAGCCAAGCCTGCCGCCAGGTCGCACAGCCCACACCTCGGTCAGGAGGGAAGGCGGAGGGAAGACCTCTCAGCCCCAGATGGTTCTTCCCGTGGCAGGTTGCGATTCCCTCGGAAATCAGGAGACCACGCAGCCAGAAACACAGCAGCTATGTTAGTCACACCAAATCGGCCTGCAGAGCCGGTACCCCTCGTGGGCTGGGGAGCAAGGAACACCCTGTCTTCCCGACAGGGAACGATGCCCCGGGGCATCCTTCAGGCCTTTCTCCTGAAGTGTGAGCCAGCTGCCACAGATCATCCCGACGGGTGGGAGGATTCTCAAGGACAAATCTAATCTCATTCTGTTTCCCATAGAGCAAATAACCTGTCACTTCTGCGGAAAGAGAACTCGCGCCCTCCCTTCTTTCCTTCCTTCCACACTGACTGCTCCGGGCTCCGTGTGTGTGTGTCCCAGGGCATCTGCCCTTACCCCCACCCCTGCTCCCATGTGCCCTATTGCCCCTGTCCCCCTGGACTCCTGCGGCCCCTGCTGTCACCCCTGCCCCGTCCTGTCTGCTGGGCCCCTTCTCCCTCTGCTGTCCAAAGCGGGCAGTGGTACGGGGAGTGTGAGGGCGTGGACAAGAGCAAATGACCCTAAGCTCCTCTCCTCTCCTCTCTGAGCTTCCATTTCTTCCGGGGGGGCGAAGTAACTGGTGTCGGGGGAGGGCTGAGATGGCGAAACAAGGGGCCAAGCTGGGCACCCGGGGGAGCTCCGGTGACAGTGATGATGTTTTAGCTGTTGTCAGGAAAATGGTCCACATACATCCATCTCCTGGGGGATGCGCCCTGGGACTTTGCAGGGACCCCGGCACATGTCTCATGGGCAGCATCTCAACCTTCCATCCAGGAGGATGACCCAGGGCAGCCGAGGGGGCAGCTCCATTCCAGGCCAGCCCAGCAACCCCCAGCCTCTCGTGATGGGTTCTCCCTCCATCCCAAGGCAGCCAGTGAGTCTTCCCAGGCGACTTACTCCAGCCCTGCTCTGGAATGAGCATCCATGTCCCATCTCTGGTAAGTGACCCTGTGGACCCAGCACTAACCCCACATTGACTTCCTGGGGGACGCATCTCGGGCTCCCTCTCCAGTGCGGGATCCGGGACTGACTCCAAGCCAGGTGACCTCTGCTACCCACCCCTGGGTCACGCACAGCCCAGCTTCGTGAACCTCCAGCAGCTCTGTGCTCAGG
Organism: Aethalodelphis obliquidens; assembly: GCF_003676395.1. Taxonomy (NCBI): domain Eukaryota; kingdom Metazoa; phylum Chordata; class Mammalia; order Artiodactyla; family Delphinidae; genus Aethalodelphis; species Aethalodelphis obliquidens. The sequence continues at coordinate 3,343,845 of NW_020837951.1, forward strand.
AGGCCCAGCTCCCGCACATCTACCCCACCGGGACTTGCCGGTAACCAGCAGTGTGGGTTTTCTCCTTTGGTGTGGGGCTTTTTCCCCTCTGGGGTGGAGGAAGTTTCTAGAATACAGCCCATGGGTCCCCTCCTTTCTCATAGGCTAGAACTTAGGGGAAACACCTTTCTGGTTCTTCAGAGACTTACTAGCTCTTCGAAAACCTTCTTCTCCTTGATTCCAGGCTTTTTATGCACAGGCTGGTGATTTGGGCCCTGCTTTTCTCTGTCTGGCTGAGAGCCTCGAAGCTGGCAGGCGGCCATAAGGCCCGGCTCTGTGGTCCCCCAGGCAGGCGAGGCGGGTGACGGATGGTTCACCTGGAGCTTCAGAGAGTCTGAGCGCAGGTGGAACGGTCCAGGTGCCCGCTGACCGCGAAGGGCTCCTGCGCCTCTGAAATGAGAAGTGTCTCTCCTGGGCCTGAGTGTGGGATGCCGGGCAGTCGCTATGACGGAACCTTTGGGGCAGGACGGTGTCCAGGTGACGGCTGCAGCTTTGGGCCACACGGATCGGAGTCTGGACCCCCCCTCTGCCCGCAGCCCTGCGTGTCATAGCAAATGGCCCAGCTTCCTAACCTGAGTGGCGGGGTGACACTTGGGAGCTCGTGAGAATGAGACACGGCCCGTTTGACATCACCGATATTAACGAGTGATGCAATATTAATCACCGGGCCACCCCTGGCCAGCCGAAACCCGCACCGAGCCACCTTCCGGAGCACCTCCGGAGCGCGGCCATCGCTGCCCCGAGGCCGGTGGCGAGGACGGCTGCGGCCACTGTCTCATCACCTGTGAACCACACCCTTCCTCACCAGGTGCGGTGAAAGCTGAGGGCTGTCTCTGAGGCCCTGAGAACAGCCCGCACACCAGGCTCAGAGACCCTCAGCTCTGCAGACGACTCATCCCCTGCATCGCTGCCCCAAAGCACAGGGCGGCCTCAGCGTGGTTGTCACTGGTCCCATTTCACAGATGAACTAACCGAGGCTCAGAGGGGCGGGAAGCCTGTTGACGTCGCCTCACCAGCAAGTGCGGGAGCTGGGACTCGACCCCCAAATTCTCGAGCTTAGCCCCTGCTCCACGGGAGAGTCACCCTGAGTCACGGGCGTTACAGGAACTGGGTGGCTGCCTCTCCTGGGCCCCCCGGGGGAGCCCCAGCTAGGACCCCAGCGGTGCCCACGAAGGGCTCCCACGCCTCTGGCAGGACTAAAATGAGAAGTCCAAGACCCAGGTGTCCCAGGGCTGTGCTCCATCTGGAGGCTGCTGAGGGGGTCCTTCCTGCTTCCTCCAGCTCCTGCAGGCCCCAGGGGTCCCTCACTTGTGGCTGCATCACCCCAGTCTCTGCTCGTCCTCACATGACCCTCTTCTTTGTGGCCCTGTGAGTCTCACCTCTCCTATAAGGACACCAGTTGTTGGGTGTAGGGCCCAAGCTAAATCCAGGGTGATCTCATCTCATCTCGAGATCCTTAACTAATTACATCTGCTGCCCAATCAGGTCCCAGTCAGAGCTTCTGGCTGGACACACATTGCGGGGGACACTACTGAGCCCACACAGGCTCATGCCTGGAACCCCTGCAGCGCTGGAAACTGTCAGAGTCAGGACCAGCCTCCCACCCCCTCGACTGACATCAGGGGACACTGAACCCTGGGAGAAGAGGGTGGGGGGCTGGTCCTGGTCCCCGGCAAGCTGGTGGCAGAGCCGGGCCTCGCTGGGTCTGCAGCTGGCGGGCTGAGCACCTGTCCTGGCAGCTCTGTCAGCAGCCAGAAGAAGGAGCTGAGACATCCCCCCGCTGCCGCTTCATCTTCCCGGGTATATAAATAAGCAGATAAATAAACACGCCTCGGGTGAGATCATTGCAGGCTGCAGTGACAGCCCAGACAGGGCTGGGATGTATGTTCAAAAACGGTCTGCTTTCACGGAGAGCAAATCGAGTGGCCATCTGGAGGCGAGGACGCTGCAGGGGCGGGCGTCGCGCGGAGCATCAGAGCGACAGGTGGTGAGGCTGTGGCTGGGTCCTCTCGGGCGGGCAGGTTCGGGATGGCCACCGAGGGCAGGGCCCAACTGAATGGACCGGATCTGCTCCAGGTGCGGACACGGGCGCCTAGATCTTGGGGGGCTCCTCTGGAGAGGCGGGGGAGCCCGGATGGGCAGAAAGCGAGCTTCCCTTCTCCCCCTTCCTTCTGCTCCTCCCCTTTGCTCCCTGCCTGAACAGACAGGGAGGCCAGGATGGGCGGCAGACCCACGGAGGTGGAGAGGTAGCTCCCAGGGCTGAGTGTCCCCACACCTGGGAGCTCCCAGTGACCCCTCTCCCAACAACGGCTCCCACCTGTGCCCTTGCCCCACCCCCTCCGTCCCCTACAGAGGCTCCAGCCGCCTGCCTGCCAGGTCTTCCTCCCCCTGCCTCCCCCCCTCAAGGAGGCTTCTGGCCTGGCAGGCCTATTTGTGTTATTTTGGTGTGTTTCTCCTTTTTTGGAAACAAACTTAGCAGAACGGAAGGAATATTAATGAGGATGGAGACTAGGGATCAGGACCTGGGAGAAGTTGGCTCGTTTGTTTGCGTTTAGGAGTCCTGGATACGGAGAGCACCCAGTCTGCAAGGGAGTGGACTGCGGGAAGGCAAGGGGTCCAGCAGGCTGTGAGTGCCACGCGGTCCCCTCCTGCTGGGCGCAAGTTCCGGTGAAGAGCTCAGGTATTCCGGAGCGTCTGCTGCCTTCTGGACTGGGTTTCTTGGGGGAACCTTGGAGGCTGGACCCCCGGGGCCTCCCACCAGCTCTATGGGAGCTCCCGGGGCCGGGAGTGTGGGCAAGACCGCTGTTTATATATAGACGCACCAGCCTCCGGCCCAGGGTCCTGGCCGGCATCACCCGTGACCGCCAAACAGGCCAGTGGAGTCCTGGCTCCTGGGCGGCAGCCTCCTGGCCCCGTGCCTCCAGTGGGGACCCAGATGGGCTGCACTGGGATCAGGTCCCCGGGTTCCGGGTCAACCTTGACACAAAGGACATCTTTGCTGGGCTCATGCATCCTGAAATTCCAAAATTAACTTCCCAGGGAGTCAGACGAGGAGGAAGGAAGGGTGGGAGAGAATAAAAAGATGGAGGAATGACAGCTTGTCAACGGCTGTCCCCAAACCACGGACCGTGTGAAAGTATACATGAGCAGATCAATTGTCCTGCCTCCTTTCAGCCTCTCCTTTGCTCCACTCGGGGTTGGCGTCCTGGAAATTTATCAAACCGGGCTTTTAGTCATCTTTCTGACCTGGCTGTTTGAGAATTAACCCCAGGACTTGGGATGTACACAGCCGCTCATTAGCACTGCAGACTTCCTGGAGGAGCCTGGCCTCTGTGCTCTCCCTCCGCACACGCCACCACGTGTGATTCCTGTCCTGCGGGGCCGCGTCGGGCAGCAAAGCCTGGGTCATGGGGCTGCGAACCCTGGCGGGAAGACTGAGACAGGAGACGAAGCCCCACGCACACCTGAGGATGGAGTTTATGCCCATGACCTCCGACCTGGGACTGGAGGGGCCACCAACAGGGGCTGGTGGGGGGATGGGCGGCCAGCGCCGGGGAGGACAAAGGTGTCCTTCTGTCCGTGGATCTCACTTCCCAGAGCCCCTGTTGTTCCCTCAGCCTCCAGGCAGGTAGGGATGACCAGGGGGCACCAGGCCAGTCAGGGTCGTGGACAGATGCTCCGTGGGCATCTCAGGGCTGGAGTCAACGGGAACAAAGCTCTGTGACGTAGGACAGAGTCGCCCGCTTCCTCGGGGCGAGGTCCTGACCTCCCCCCCACCCCATGCATCTCCCCGGGAAGTTTCTAAAGTGGCCCACACCCACTCCCTCCATCCACACAGAAGAAGCAAAGCTTCTGAGAGATGCACCACCTACGGCCTCAGCGCCTGCGTCCTGCGTCCTGGCATCCAGCGCCGTGGTCCTTGCTGCCCGAGAGCCGACGGGACCCTGCCAGGGGCAAAGTGCATGGCATTATGGAGTCGCTACGTCAGAGACAAGGGACAAAAATCACTGTTGAGACTTCCTGAGCCCCCCACAGGGAGTACCCCCAGCGTCCTGCAGGCATTCGCCCTCTGTCTCCACTGCGGCCCATGGGGGAGGAGGGGGTGTTATTACCCCCACTCTGCAGATGCAGAAACTGAGGCACAGGGAGGCGCAAGCCTTCCCCCAGGTCACGTGACCATGAGCAGCGGCCCCAGAGCCTGGACCTTGACGCCGTCCACGAAGGTGCCAGTCCCCGATCGGGACACGCTCCCTGCAATGACACTTCCGCTGCGTCCTGCCCCTGCCTGCGGCTGTGGCCACCACCAGGGCCTCTGCAGAGACTGGCTTTTCTGGCGGGGACGACTGTACCAACGTCAAGGACATGAGCCTTGGAGAGCGCAGCCAGCTGTCACGGCAAGCGTGGGCCTCACAGACAGCAGGCAGGTCCCACCTCATCCTCAGATAGGCCCCTTTTACAGGAAACGAGCCTGTTCTCCCAGCAAGCAAATGGTCCTGTCAACTCAAAACACCCAGGTCGCTGCGCTTGGCCCGCCCGTGTCCGTCAGCTGCATGTTCCTGGGCTGAGTCAGCGCGGGACCGGCCTCCACGTGCGGGTCCTGGTGACCACCTTCTCATGACGTGCGGGTCACAGCTGCTCCTCTAGCTGCTCCCTAGGGCGAGCACACGCAGACAGCACGCACAGGCGTGGACATGCACGCACACAGCTGCACACGGAGCCCCCCAGATGTACTCACTGAAACACGTGTGCGTGCCCACGTGTGACATACGTGCATATACACACCTATGTGCTCGTGACGCGCACACGCACGTGTTGTCCACACACACTCCTTCCTGAAACCTAAGACCCCAGTGGCGGGCTCTGGCCTCAATGAGACAGATGGCTGCTTCACCCTTGGTGCCATTTAAATGGAGAGCTCCAGGAGGCTTGCACCCCCAGAGCTGTTCCAAGGTCCAGGAAACATCGGTGGGGCCCCGGGGGGACCTGGAGATAGGCCTGCTGCTGCTGGGTCTGTGCTGGGCAGAGCCGGCCCTTTGTTCCTGGGCCCAACCATCTGGCCGCGGTGAGGGGAGGAGTTGTTTGATCCATCTTTGATCCATCGGTGCCCGGCAGGCCCGGTGGGGTCTTGACGAGGTCGGGCCAGGGGAGCCCTACAGGCCTACAGCCCCGCTGATCAAAGAAGGGGCACCTGTGGGCTGTCAGCCGCTCAGCCAGGCCTGTCTTCCCTGCAGCCACGGCAACACGGGTCCACAGACGCCTTCAGAAACCCACCTTGCTTCCCCCAGCTGTGCCCATGGACACAGGGCCACTGAGGTCTCCCTGAGACCTAATTGCTGGGAGGGCCGGGATGGCCTGTCCGCTTTGCTGAGGGAGACAAGCTGGACTCATGCTGGGACTTCACGGGGACAGTCCTTGGCCCTGTCTCCGCCCCGCCCCCAACCACAAACACCCCCCGCCTCGCTGAAACCCAGCCTGAGGTTGTCCGGCAGCAACTCACGCCACCAAAGGACAGGCCTGCCCAGCCCCAGAGGCAGATCCACTGGTGGGAGCGAGTTGCCAGCCTTCCAGAGGAAACCAACAGCCCCGCACAGCACCCCAGCTCCTAGCCAGGCAGCCCGGGATTCTCGGGACACAGTCATGAGAAAAGCTACATGAGGCCCAGTTCTCAGGGACGGTACAGAGTCCTTGCAGGCTGGTGTTGGCACGGAGGATTGATTCAAGGAGATCGGAAAGCTCCCGGCGGCCCTGCGAGGCCAGAGGACCGGGCGTGGACGCTGCCGTGGGGAACAGGCAGCTGGAGCCACATCCACGCACGCCACAGCTGGTCTGGCAAAAAACCCCACTGCCACGGTCCCCCAAGGCTTCTCGCCGGTCAGGCCAGGAACAGATGTCAGAGCTCCACCAAAGCCACCCCCAGAAACACCGAAGCCATGCTCACCAGCACCCCAGCCAGAAAAAGGACCTCCCCTGCCCACCAAGGCCTCCTTGCCTCCTGCCACGCTGGACTTTTATACATGCCTCTGATTGGCCAAGCCAGGTCACGTGGCCACACCTGAGCTGCAAGGGAGTCTGGAAAGAGCAGTTCTGGGATCTCACCTGGGGAAGGAGGGCTCTTGGCACAGAAGGACCAGCTCATTGAACCACATGCAGCCACATGCAGCAGGTGTCCCCCTCAGCCCCCACTCAGCCCCTCTACAATGTGCCTTCTCTTCGGAAGGTGCTGAATGCCAGGCCCCAGGGGGGTCACTTCGGTTTCTGTGTGGCCACCACCCTCCACAGATTAATGTCCTGTCTTCCAGCAGCAGCCGTGTCCTCGCCACCCCCAGTCCTGCCAGGTCAGGCTACCGGTTCCCGCTTTGGGTGGTTATTGCCGTACCGGTCAGTACCGCCAGTCCAGAGCAGCTGAATCTACTCTAGCTAATGTGAGAGAAAGGGGTTCTTAGAGGATGCCAGGTGGCGCCCGTCCTTTCTGGGACATCTCCCAGGGGCAAACGTCCAGCACAGCCGGGAGGTGCACCCGCCTGCCCTGCAGGACTCTTCTAGCACCTGCAGCCTCCACCTGCCGCCAGGTGGGACGGCGGGGCAGTCTCCCCGTGCGCACTCACAACCTTAAATCGCTCCCTTCTGTACCCAGGACTGACACAGGAGCATCTGAAAGGTGGAAACTGGGACACACCTGTGCCCCAGCTGCAAGGGAATCTTTATTATCTTTCACACGGAGACGGCAGAGCTCAAAGTGCAGGGACCCATCCAAGTGAGATGAGTCCGTTACTGCCATTAGCCCCTGGGCTCAGTCCTGCCTGGACCCTCCACGGAACCGTGCAGAACTTTCCCTCTAACATGTCCCACGGAGGGACAGCAGAGCTGAGCATCTCTCAGCCCACCCCCATCTCTCCCGCCTGGAGGGGTGCCCAGCTTTAAACCCTAGGCTCTCTGCGCTGCCCAGTTACGGGTCAGGCTGGCTCCTGGGGCGCCAGAGGCAGAGAGAGCAGAAATGTGGGCAGGAAGTCGAGGTGGGAAGCAGGAAGCACGTGACTCACGAGTGGCCAAGGGCTCCAGCAGCACCCGCTGCTCTTCCCTGGACCCCGTGCCTCCATCTGGAAGCCCACACGCCCCTATGACTGTTGACTGCAGACTTCTGTCCTCCCTGTCGCCCGTCAGTCCTGCCCTATCTGCCCAGGGCACCAGGTCCCTTCTCTTCTTCACCCACACGCTCCCCCAGGTGACCTCATCCAGGCCCTCCGCGTTAAGTGCCACCCATACACAAGGCCTCTCCATCCAGCCTCATAATGCCCAGCCCCCGCAGGTGGAAGATTCGGCCTGATGAATAATAGGCACCCCAAGTTCCATGGAGTGAACAGGACCCCTAACCGCCTCCCCATCACTTGCTGCTTCCGCTTTTCCCCACCTCAGTAAACGGCCCCTCCGTCCACCCAGCTGCACAGCTGAGAATCGGGGGCCAGCCTCCGTCCCTCCTTTGCTCACAGCACCCCAATCCCAGCCATCAGGAGTCCCGCCACCTCCAAAACGCAGCCCGGACCCACGCGCTCCTCCCCATGCCGCCCCTCCCACCCCGGCCCCAGCCACCTTCCTGGACCGGCCACGCCGAGCTTCCCTCTTGTGATTCGCAGGCCCCAGCTGGGCGCCCGACACAATCAGAGGCTCCGCTCTCGCTATCCTCTGTGCCCGGGAGGCTCCCCCTGTCCACCCCGATCCGTGTCTCCCTGACACGCCCATCGCTGTTCAGACAACACCCCCTTGGGGAGCCCTTCCCAGCCTCCGCGTGCACATTCAGTCTCCGAACCCCAAGCTCTGTAACAGAGGAGGGGAGAGCGGGAGATCTGGGTGAGAAAGACCTGCGACTGGATCTCGCGCTTCCCCTTACAGGTGCCCAGGCCTCAGTTTTGCCATCTGTAAAATGGGCAGAGAAAGGGCCCCATGTCCCAGGCTATGGTGACAACTCCCAGGACCTCGCTGCTCACAGGCTGAGCCCAGACCCGCCTTTCCCTGGCCTCTGTTTCTCAGGGTCAGGAGAGTAGGAACGGGCGGAGGAGGCCACCTGGCCAGCCTCACCCCTTCCCCTCTCCGGGCCTGTTTCTTCCCCTGTAGAGACAGGCTCTGGCACCTGCCTCACCTTCCCCAAGAGACTGGGGAGAGCTTCCAAGGGGAGCGTGACGCGACGTGCTTCAGCCCAAAATAAAGCAACTCTCCAGGAGTTGCTGGAGAGCACTGGCTTACGTCATGAGATGGGGTCACGTGACCCATAAGGAAGGAGAGAATGAAATTAGAAAATCTGTGTTTCCAAGCTTCTAGCTTGTTTATTCCTATGATAAAAAATAATAAGCCCTTATCTACAGGTGTCTTTACAAAGCATCAACCTCCCTCAGGTGCACTGCCCAGTGTCTTTCACAAAAAGCCCTGCGAGTGAGTCACGGCACCATTTCACAGTCGAGGAAACTGAGGCTCAGAGAGGCGCGTGCACGGTCCTATCAAATCAGCTGAGATGAGAAACAGTGGCAGAGATGTGGAGACCCTGGGTCGCTCGGTCATCGCTGGTGGGAGGGGGGAAATGGTGCAGCTGCTCTGAAAAACGGTTTGGCGGTCTCTTTCAAAACTAAACATGTGACTACAAGGTGGTCCAGAGATCGCGTCCCTGGGCATTTATCTCAGAGAAACGAAAATGCATGTTCACACAAAAAGCCTGTGGACACGCGTCGACAGCATCTTTACCTGTAATCACCAAACACTGGCAGTTCCTCCAGACCGTGGGACCTACTCAGCAGGTCCAAAGGATCCAACTATGGACCCATAAACAATTCGGATGAATTTCCAGAGAACGTGCTGAGCGAGAAAAGCCAGTCCCGGGAGGCTGGCCATTTCAGGCAGTGCTCCGGGTAGCACAGTTGCAGAGATGGAGAACAGGCTGGTGGCTGCTGGGGGTAGGGGTAGGGGACGGGGGCGTCAGGGAGGCTCTGTGGGCACAGAAGGACTTGGGGGGGGGACCCCAGAGGCTACGGAAAGTTCTGTGTCCCCGTCCGGTGAGATGGTGGCTGGCGGACGTTACCCTTGGGAAAACCCGGTGGAAGGGACAGGTCTCTCTGTGTTATTCTTACACACATGAATCGCAGTGATCCCAAGATGAAGAGCTGAATCAGAAGAAGAAAAGAAAGAATTCGCAGACAAGCAGTCAGGCGAGGGACCAAGGCATCCTGCCCCCACCCCGTGGAATCTCTCGGAGTGGGTGTGTGACTGTGGATGTGTCTGTGTGTGTCTGTGCCTCTGCACGTCTCTCTGTGGGGTGCACCCTCGACCCCCAGAAGGGCACGGAGAGCAGAATCGTTCATGTGACCCGCAGGTCATCCGGGAACCTTCCAGCCGAAAACCAGCCCCCCTTCTTGAAAACACCAGAGAAAACCCCTTGTTCGATCAGTCATCCATGAAGCTGCAAAGCGTCAGGAGTGTGTTTCCCGGATTGAATTACCCCTCGCGGTGATCTAATTTCCCTGGGCTGCTCCACCCATGGGCTTTACCTGGGGTTAAGCCCCAGAGCAGGGGCCTCTCACCCGCTCAGTCCACTCGGCATGGGGCTGACTCAGAAGGAGAATTGGGGGTGCCCAAGACAAAGAAGATGTCAAAGGCCCTTGGAAGGAGCCCACAGAGCCACATGCTGCCCCTGGGGACTTGCTGCCTGTGTTCCAGCAAGTTCTAAGCCTCCAGAGCAGCTGATGGCAGAGGGATGCTTTGTAGAAGCAGCGAAGAGTCTCTCTCCAGGCTGCTCCGGCACTGCTGCCCATGAGAGAGGCTGGTCCCTCCTCGGGGCACCCTGAGCCCCCACTGAAGCTTCTGGAGCACCCCCTCCCACCAAGGAACAGCCATGCAGGTCATGGGCAAAAGTTTCCTCCCTCAGGGGCACCCAGAGAGGGAACCACTCTCCTTCACGGAGACGCCGAGGGATGGGGCAGCCTGGGACAGAGAGCCACGCAGCCTGCACACAGCCTCGGGGGGACAGCAAGCTGGACACATGTCAGTACATCCTCATGGTCCAAGAAGTGGGGGACCAAGGGCACAAGTGGCCGGAGGAGGGGAAAAGCCCTACCCCCATCCCCCAGGCGGGAAGGAATAACACAGGAGTCCCACTGCAGGATGGGCAGGACAGGTGTGCCGTCACACGCACCCTTCCAACAGGGGAGAACATAGATGCAGCTCTCCACCACTGAGTGATGAGGCCCCGAGCCAAGGAGCACTTGGGGCCACCGGGAGCTGGAGAGGCCGGGACAGGTCCTCCCCTGCCCGGCCCAGCAATGCCTCCATCTTCCGCCCTCGAGAACTGGGGAGCACACATCTGTGCTTTCGTGCCACCAACTCGGGTACAATTTGTTACAGCAGCCCCTCCCCAACTGGCTGGCTGTGGGTCAGGAATGGACACTTGCTTCCCTTGCTGTAGAGCCAGGAGGGGCCACCAAGCACCGTGAGGTGCCCGAGAGGAACCAGCTCCGTGATTGCTGTCATCCTGGGATGCCCAGCCCCAGTCAGCAGCCGCAGCCCATTGCTCACACCGTCCGCACTCGGGCCAGCCTCCCCAGCTTGGACCCGCGCGTCCCTGCAGCCCCTCTTCCCTCCCCTCCCCTGGCCCCATGTGGACCTTGCACTCCCCCTGGAGACCACCTCTCGTGCTCATGACCTGCCCGGTCATTACCACCTCCAGCAGAGCTGCCTGCAACCCAGGGGGGCATGTCTGACCGTTTTCTGCTGGGTCCTCAGCCCCACTGGGCACAGAACTGACGCACAGACGTGGGAGCTGGCCAGTGACAGGCTGCTAAGCTGCTCACTGCTGACCACCAGGTGTGAGAAGAGTGGTACATGTGTCTCAGTCGGCGTTCTCCAGAGAAACAGGACCAATGACATGTGTATACTTGCATACAGAAAGAGAGTTACTATGAGGAATCGCTCACGTGGTTATCGAAGCTGAGAAGTCCCAAGATGGGAGCCAGCAAGCTGAGCTGGTAGTGCCACTCCGGTGGAAGGCTAGCTGGGACCAGGAAGGGCTGAGGTTTCAGTGGGAGCCCAAAGACAGGAAAAGACGGCTGTCACAAATCAGGTGGTCGGGCAGGAGGAAACTCCCCCTTTGTCAAGGAAGGGTCGTCCTTCTGGTTCTATTCAGGCTGTCGACTGACTGGACGAGACCCACCCACATTGGGGAGGGCCACCTGCTTTATTCAGTCCGCAGACTCAAGTGTTTACCTCATGAAGAGCCACCCAGACACACCAGGATAGTGTTTAACCAGATACCTGGGGCCCCGTGACGTTGACATAAAATCCGTCACACCAGGTGAGGACCAGCGTGTTTGTTACTAACCGGCAGAGACACTGACAAAAGATGATTAAACATCATTAAATCCCCCATGCCTGCCTCTGCCCTTGGTGCTCAGGGAAGTTCTCGTCTGATTACACGCTGCTGTGACCAACCATCCCATCAAGTCCCCTGGGAACCTGGGAGGATGGGGTTCTGAAAGCAGGTGTCTCCTTTCTGGCTTTCAAACACGCACACACCGGCTAAGGTATTAAATGACTAGGTCTCACCCATCCATTACAGACCGGATATGACGTGAGGCCTGAAGCCTCACCCTGAGTCACGCTGGGGCTGGCGGGAGCTTTCTCTGGCGCTCCAGGTGGCCAGCAGGGAAGAGGCACCCGGTTCCGCTGGACAACACTTGCCAAACATTGGAGGGCTTCTCCTGTCACCCCTCCCGTCCCAGAGTCCAGGTGGCTGCGGTGAGCAGCCCATGAGGGTGTGAAGTAGATGCGGGACAGGAGCTGCAGCTGCTCTCCCGAAACACACGCGCGCACACACGCACACACACACACACACACGTGTGCGCAGACACGCCCATGTGCACAAGTGCACACACCTCCCAATCCCATGATCCACGGGAGGGACCGGCCTGGGGAGGTAGCAGTTCCTGGGGTGCCGTGGAGCAGGGGTTGTTTCCTGGTGACACTAGACATTCTGCACAAGCTGGGGAAGAGCCCCCACTTCAGGACATCACGGCCGTCCAACCAGAGCAGGGGTCCGGCCATGCGCAGTAGCAGGAACCAGCTACACCCCATACATTCCCATCACCACGTGGGGAAGCTCAGGTCTCCCCTCCTTCCAGAATGCCTTCCTTCTCCCTTAGTGCATCTCGCAGTCTCATCTGCCGTCCAGGCCACCTCCTCCTGGAAGCCTCTCCTGATTGGAACCCTCCCTTCCTCCCCAGAGCTCGCTCTGCCCTCCACCCAGGCCCGGTGCTCTGCCCACCTTGAATCACGGTGCGCAGCGTCCGGCTTGGCCTCCCGTCTTCTTCAGAGCACGTGGAGCCCAGCGTCCTTCTCGGCCGCCCCCGCCCGTGGCACAGCGCCTTGCCTACAGTCAGGACTTAATAAATACTCGATGCCCGAACAACCCTAGGATGAATCCATCCCCCAGGCTGTTCACCATGCAACCCACGAGGCTTCCGCTTACCAAGAATAGAATAGTCTGAGGGTGAAGATTTCAGTGGCTCCTTGTAAAACCGGACTCCACCCAGCCAGGGCAGGCACGTCTGGGAGAGGCTTCCCTGGCAAAGGTGACCTTGACGTCGGAAGCTGCAGAATCTGCAATGCCTTAGGGCGGCCTCCGCTCCCTGCGCCTGCCCGTCACGGCCCTGCTCCCCTGCCCGGGTCGCCGCAGGAGCCTCAGGGACCCGCTTTGTGGACACAGCAGCCGAGGTCCCACAAGTCACACCCGTACTCCCGGCCTCGCAGTGGAGGGTGACCTGAGATCCAGATCCCGGCTTGGCCTGGAGCCTTTTCCGCTGCACCCCGCCGGGCTCTGCCATCCACGAACGCAGGCCCTGACATTTCACTCCACGTTTTAGCTCTCCAGCACTGGCCCCATGCCTGGTCTGTGGTGGTCTCCCCAACTCTGCAAAATGGCATTTATAACAGAGAGGTCAGCTGTTCAGAGCCGCACAGAGAGGAGACAAAAGAGCCGCCCAAGGGGTCCAAGCCTGGGGCCCTTTCAGCTCACCCCAAACCGCTGACATCCCCCAAAGGCTCCCATCAGAGGTGCTTATCTGTGGCACCAGCACGTGAGTGACTCAGGCCCCCTCTGCAGGCAGGGGCTCCGTCTCCATGGCCTCAGCACTGACCAGGTCCCTCCTCCCTCCGCCGGCCCTCACGGTCCAGATGCTGCCTCCCAGCTCAGTGCCCCATGTCCACGGCATGCCTGTGACGGTTAATTAGACACAGTTGGCGAGGTGCCCACTGAACACCAGCAATGATAACCGTGCAAGGAGACGCAGCATAACCAGCTCTGCACCCTAATTCAAGAAATATGGATCTGACTTTGGGGAGAGCACGCCAATTCCGAGTGGGTTTTAAGTGCCCCTGATGGTTCTTCCGTATGTGGCCCGACCGCAGCACACGTCCTCCAGTTACCCCTCTGGAATTTTCCGAGCCGGGGTCAGAGCTGAGGGGTCAGACAGGGGCATTTGTACCCTGAGTCACGAGCGGGTGAGGCCGCATCCCCGGAACGGTGCCCTGAGGTCAACCTTCCCCGGAGAAGACGTCTCTGAGCTGGAGCCCCCCTCCCGCTGGGGGAGCTGGAGGGGACCCTCTTCTTATTTCAGATCCCTGGGGGATCCCATTAGCACACACTGAGGTCCAGGATCCCTGGATGACTTAATAGGAACATTACGATGCAAGGGCCTTACTGGCTCCCTCGTCCTCTCCTCTTCGTTTGAGGAGCCCAACTGCTGCGCCCCAGAAATAAATATTGCACCGGGTCCCATTTTCCAGCTGGCAGCCACGGGCACAGCCCGCTTGGTGCCCTGATGGCAGCGCAGCCTCAATCTGGGCTCGGCAGCCAGGAAGGACTGGGTCTTTCCCACACGAAGCAATGTTTGTTTTTACTTATTGAATTAACTACAGACATCCTTGCTCAACACCACTGCGCTCCGGGGGGAAGTGCAAGCACTCGGAGCCTGCATTTCTCTGGGTGAGCGTCTTGTCTGGCTTGTGGCCCGGGCTTCCCCAAAGCTGGAGGGTCGGGGCTGCCCACTTAGTGCAGGGGCTCTGACACCTGCCGCCTGGAGGCTCTGGCCACGAGGGCAGTCCCGCTGAGTTCCGATGGACCAGCGGGGTTGGGGGGGATTTCTCAGGTGCCCCAAAGGAGCCAGGCTCTCTTTGTCCCAGTGGAAGCAGGCCCAGGATGGACCGCACAACCAGAGGCACAGGGAACCCCGAGGAACCTCCAGCCTGGACGGAGGGCAGAGGCTCTCGCTCCGAACCCTTCCACCCTGCGTGGGTGTGCTGGGGATTTGCCTCCTTCCACTATTTCGAATCAGCTTGGTTAGGACATGTGCGTTAAGACCGTCTCCACCGCAGCGTCCAGCCCTGAGCCACCTCGACCTGGGGCTGCAGTGCCCAGATGTGGACTCGTCTCCCTCCCCCAGTGGGCTGATTGCAGCCAGCTTTCCTCCCCTTGACCTCAGAATTTTCCTGGGTATGGGGGGTATCGTCCAACAGGGGTCCTGGCCGGTGGGTCGCTGGCGGCCCTGCAGGGGAAAGAAAAGTCCCTGCTTCATCCAGAGGCGGTCGGCTCTGTGCCCATGAGACTGGAGGCACGGATCTGGGCAGCAAGACAGGCTCTCTGGGCACAGGCAGACAGCCTGGAGGAGGAGGCCAGGACACGGTGTGGTGTCCAGGAGGACTCACCGTGGGCTCACGGGGACCCTCCAGGAAATGACTGGAGGGGGCCTGACAAGAGGACTCAGGATCCCATAGGAGAAGGTGGGTGACTGGGCTGGAGAAATCCTGGGGACAGCTGTCCATGTGGCCCCTTGGTCACCAGCCCGTAAAAGGGCAACCTCACCAGGGGAGCAGAGGACCCAAGTAGAAAGCAGTGGAGGACCTGAGGGAAGACAAAGGGACCTCAGGGACCCCGGTCTTCAAGATGGGTCAGAGGGCAAGACTAGCTGAGCTGCCCCAAGGACAGGGAGGACCGGGGCAAAACCTGGCCTCTGGGGACAGGAAAAAAGCACCAGCACCCGGACAAGGAAGGGGGCAACCCTGTCCCCCCCATCCTGAGCCCCGAGGGCCTCGCCGGCTCTCAGATCACCCGCAGACTCGAAGGACCCCCTGCAAAGAGCTGGACCCTCGGTAGTCTGCGTGTCCCCATCCAATTAAAGACAGACCCCAATAGAGCCCAGGGCCTGTGGCATGAGGCTGCATGGGGTGAAGGTCTAGACCAGTGGGTTCCAACAGGGCTGACTCCAGCCTGAGAGGACACTTGGCAACGTCTGGAGCAGTTTGGGTCCTACGACCAGGGGAGGGTGCTCCCAACCCCTAGCGGGCGGGTGGCGGGGTGCGGAGACAGGGCTGCTCCAGACACCCTGCAAAGCACAGGGCAACCCTCACGACAGAGTTATCCGACCCCATACATCAAGCATGCAGGGGCTGAGAAGCCCTGCTCTAGACTGAGGGGAGGGAATGGTCTTATGATACCCAGGGGGCCCCCACCAAGGCTTGGGCACCCACCAAGCGGGTAGCCCCTGTGCCAGGGTCTAGACGGTCTCTGCGTCTCCGCTGGAATTCCCATCCTGCGTGTATCTCCTTTGTGGAAGCTAAAGTCCACTGAGAATGGAAGAGACAACTGGTCGACCCAGGCTGACAGTCTGGCAGGTGCCCCCTTGGTGTCCCCGTGGGACTGAGCCCTAGGACACGTCCTGGAGATGCATGGATGTCTTCTGTTATCTTAGTTAACCACCGCCCCATCTCCACCACAAGACACCACAGGCAGAACTCCTATACACGTGTGCACACAAGCACACGTACACACAACACACACATGCACACACCACACACAGGCCCACGTGCACACACACAGTGCACGTATGCTCACACGTACACACACACAAAGAGCTTCTCTGAAAGGGTTACTCCCGCTTCCTGCCCCCCTGCCACACCCGGCGCATCCAGCCTACAGGAGAGAAACAAGCTCAGATTAAGATGTCTTGATGGAATTTGACGTGGCCTCTCCCCGTGCGTATCTGCATCTGGCCCTGAGCTTCTCAGACATTTTAGTATTCCGTGCACTCTGTTCCCTCCTCGCCCCGATCCTACAGCTTTGAATTGCCTCCTTTTCATCCCTAATATTACTGCTCACATCTTTGCTGAGCTCCCGTGGCAGCCGCGGTCCTTCCGAGGCTAAGATTCTACAGGAATGAATGCAAAGGACAGAAGCGGTATCTACGGGCCAGACGCGAGGTGGCTGAGGGGCCCTGGTACCTTCATCGTGGTGGGGAAGCCACACACCGCCCACTCCAAGAAAAACCTCCCACGCTGATTTCGCTTGATCTCAGGTAGCGATTTCATTCAAAGCCTCTTTTCTTATCATATTTGCTCTTTGGGCTTTTTTCCCCACGGTGATCACTCCATAATCACAAATCATAGGACCTGCCGGGATCCACAGGGCCCGTCCCTCCACGACGAAGCAGCCTTAGGCAGAGGTTCTCCAGAGCAAGGGCGGCCCCAGCACGCAGAGGTGGCGGGTCCTGTCCTGACCACTCCCCGAGAGCTGGCGGTGCCTCCCGAGTCTGACCCCAATTTCTCCTTTCTGCTGAGAAACACAGTGCTGGGCAGGCCTTGTTTGTCTGCTCATGGAGGCGTCAGCCCCAGAATCTCAGGAGGATGAGGGAGAGCAGGATCACCCCTGGGGATGCAGAGTCTCTCTTCCAAGAGACCAAGCCCGGGGCTCTCAGCTCCCCAGGAAGCGTCACCCAGTCCGGGCAGTATACAGCCCTGCTGCCGCAGCCCATGCACCACCCACCCTTCCTGGGCCATTGACACACAGTCTTCACTCCAGGCTTGCGTGTTCCTCCCAGCTCTGAGCTCAGAAAAAAAAAAAATCTCCCACATATGAATTATGTATTGAAAACCCAGGCAGAGCAATCACGGGCAATAAATAATTCCGAGCTACAGACACATTAGTTAGCTGTACAATTCACTTACAGGCCAAACCAACCATCTTACTAATAACAGGCAAAAGCAAGAGCATTGCTAACGTGGAGCTGGGCCCAGGGCCGGTGGCTCACTGGCCGGATGGCTCCTCTGCGTGGTCCCTTGGGGGTCTGCGGGTCAGGACCCCTGACTCATGACAAAGGGGCGGGCGGCGACTCTGAAGTGTCCAGACTCAAAAGAGAGGACGGGGCTTCCCTGGTGGCGCAGTGGTTGAGAGTCTGCCTGCCGATGCAGGGGACACGGGTTCGTGCCCCGGTCCGGGAAGATCCCACGTGCCGCGGAGCGGCTGGGCCCGTGAGCCATGGCCGCTGAGCCTGCACGTCCGGAGCCTGTGCTCCGCAACGGGAGAGGCCACAGCAGGGAGAGGCCCGCATCCCGCAAAAAAAAAAAAAAGGAGGAAGATTACAGAAACTCTGCTCTGTTGAACAGCAGGGGCATCTGGTTTTAGAAACTGCACTAACATCACATTGTCTGACGAGCTCTCCTTTATGGGTTGCAAAGGATTCCATGCAGCTCTAGAACTCTCTTAATGAGCAGATAAGAATTCTATTGAAGTTAGCACTTAAGCGATTTGTGGTTCCACTGGACATTCTTTTTTTTTTTTGTCATTTTTCTAAACTCTTTTTTTTAATTGAAGTATAGTTGGTTTACAATGTTGTGATAATTTCTGCTGTACAGCAAAGTGATTCAGTTATACATATATTTACATTCTTTTTCATATTCTTTTCCATCATGGTTTATCACAGGTTATTGAATATAGTTCCCTGTGCTCTACAATAGGACCTTGTTGTTTATCCATTTGATATATAATAGTTTGTATCTGCTAATCCCAAACTCCCAATCCATCCTTCTCCCACTCCCACCCCTTGGCAACCACAAGTCTGTTCTCTGTGTCTGTGAGTCTGTTTCTGTTTCGTAGATAAATTCATTTGGGTCATAGTTTAGATTCCACATAGAAGTGATAGCATATAACAATTGCAGTTGGACATTCTTAAGTGCTTCTCAGGACATTCTGCTTTCTAGGCTATCCTTGCTATTATCCCAGTAAACTTGTCACACTGACTGCAAAGTCTTAAAAAATTATTTGCTAAGCAAAGGTCCACCTTGACCCAGAACTCACTTAAATAATCCCTGGTCAGCAGACATGTCCTTTCTGGTGATGGGCGTTGGTGCCGGACATGAACAGTACTGGTCTCTTGCTCTGGTTCAAGACTTCTTGGGCAGCAGGGGTGGAGAGTCCCTCACCGTCAGCAGTACCATTTCCTGGGTGCGAGCTGTAGTCCTAGTTTCTACTGCTTTCCTCATGCCGGCCCTGTGCTCCTTCACACGCGTTATCTCATTGGATCTCGGTGATGTTACCAAGTAACCATTGTCACTACCCCCACTGTACCCACGAAACAAGTGAGCTTAGAGTCCCAGGGCTGGTGAGAGGAAGCAGACCCTGGTCTGCCTGACCCTCAACCTCAACTGATCCGGATCCCATTCCCCTGTAGTGGGTCAGCAGGGTGGGCATTGACCCCCCAGCTTACAGAAATGGAAACCCAGCTGCAGGGAGATGACGTCATTTGTCCTAAGGCATGTGCCTAGTGAATGGCAGGGTCAGGCCCTGGTCCCTGAGCTGGGGAGCTGTCTACAGACCCACCAAGCGTCCACTCCTGTCTTATCTTGTGGAAGACAGGCTCGGATGGAGCATGTCTCAGAGCCAAGCTCGCTCCTGCAGAAAATTCCATCTCCTGCGCCCCAGGCCAGGCCCAGGGCCCCATCTGGAACACCCCGCCCTTGCCTCACCTGCCCTGGCCTCAGTGGGAACAAGCACAAAGGGCCCTGGACAGTCAGTGGCCTCGACAGCCACGGTGCAGACTCCTGCTGTCTCTCTCCTTCCAATTTGGAGATGCATTTGGCCAAGACAGACCTCGTTCTTCCCAGCCCTGAAGGTGCAGGCCATCATGCACTTGCCTGCAAAGGAGCCCAACCTGGTGCCCTCCACCCCCTTGGAGGTGCCGGGGGACACTGCCCGGGTCGGAAGACTCGTAAAACAGGCATATCTTCTCCTTAAGTGAAATTCACTCTGGGTCTATCCAAGCTCCTCTCGGCACTTTAATGCTTTAAAAGATTCCGCTTTCTCTCTGGGTCAATTTTCTTCCAACAAAATATTAAGATTAAGCTTTGAAAGCCTGCACCGTGGTCTGAGTGCCAGACCAGGCCCTCTGAGCCTGGTGGGTGTAAATATTTAAACAGATGCTATTACAGGGAGCAGAGCTCTCTCAGGAAGCGTGGAACCGCGGTGGGCCGTGGGGGCCGAGAAGGACATCTGCAGCCTTGCCCGAGAGGAGCACCTGGCAGGGAGCTGTCTGACCCTCGGGTCACCCCTGACAACAGCCCTGGGATCCAGCGATGAGGCTGATGGCAATGCCAGCCCCGCCGGCCACCCTCCCAGGCACCGGGAGCAGCTCCTGCTTCAGTCTTCTTGGGCCGAGGAGGTGACACTGTGATGGGCCCGATTTTGCAGGGAAGGGGGAAACTGAGGCACACAAAGACTGAGCGAGCTGCCTACGTGCGATCCAGCACCAGCCAGGACAGCACGATTTGCCTTTGCTTCTGCATTTTGGGCAACCCCAGAAGGAACACAGACCCATCGGTTCAAACTCCTCATTTGGCAGAAGGGAAACTGCAGTCCAGAGTCATCCGGGGGCGGGACAGTGGGGAAACTCAAGTCAGACCTTGTCTCTCAAGCCTTCATTCATCCGTTCGTGCAATCGCCCATTTCATAGACGTGCGTGGCTCAGTGGACGCCCCAATCAGTGAGTGAGTGAATGAAATTGTGCTGAGCTCAGTACTGGACACTGGGGCCCTAAGGTGGGGGCACCATGGGTCCTCATCCAAAGCGTGGAGTGGGAAACACAGGCAAGCCAGGGGCAGGTGCTGGGTTGACGGGGCTGCTGTCCAACGGAAACTGTGTTGGGTCCATCTCTGAGTCCAAACAGCCTGGGGGAAGGATCGGGTGGATGGAGGCCAGCGGGTCAACCAGCAAGTGAGGGATCCACACCTGAACAGCTGAAAGAATCTGGTCCGTATAAGCACAAGCAGAAGCACGTGGGCTTCCACTGGAAGACGTTCCCCTCTTATCAAACATCCCATACCGGGGAGCATCCTTTGCTCTCTTTCCTCTGTTGGGGGCGTGGTCCTTCCATCCTGCCTTCTCACATGCTTGTCTTCAGGAAGCACCTCTCTGCTGGGAGCAGGCTAGCTCTGTAGACCGGCAACCAGGGTGTGGAACGGGGAGCCCTGGGTCTGATCTTGGCTGATAACTTCCTTTTTCTAAGTTTTAGTTTCCATATCTGCAAAGTGGGGACAAAAGCAAAGACCCGCCCTCCGGTCAGCGCCCAGCACACGGTAGAAGCCACAGATGAATGTGTCTCTATCCCCCCATCATGCATCTCTGTTCGACATCCCCGTGTTCTGTTCTGGGCCTGGGACCCTGCCCTCTGACACAGGGGCCACCTAATGAAAGAACAGTCAGGGAAATAGAGGGTCCTGAAACCTGGGCAGAAGAGCAAACTGGGTCCAGCAGGGCCCCTGGGATGCTCTCTGGGAGGGGCCTCCTCCAAGGCAATGGCTCCTTAGCCGAGATGTCTGAAGGGTACAAACCCCAGTCCGCACTAGGCAGGAGGTGAGGCTGCGGCCTCTTCCAGCCAAGCCTGGGGTGGAAACACCAGGACCTTCTCTTTCAGTCAACGCTCACAGCACCCGTTGCCAGGACACACACTTCCAGAGCTTTTTGAAATGCCAACAGCTGCCGGCCTACCTGGCCCAGAGTGTCCATCTAGTTGAGGACACAGCTCTCTGCCACACGACCAGGCAGGTCACACCTGGTGCCCTGCGTAAGGCTGCCTCAGGGCGGGGTGGGGTGAGGGGGAGACTTCCGTGTCACAGCTGTATTAGGGTCCTGAAGTGGTTTGTCCCTACTCCACTGAAGTTTCTCTTATCTCGCGGGGCCCCTCCCTGGCTCTTCCTCCCTCCCTGACCTCCCTATGGGGGACATCCCCGGGGCTCTGTCTTCAGCCGTCCCCCATCCCTGACTGCACCCCCCTCGGAGACCTGCATCTTGCCATTGCCAGTGCCGGAGGCGCCCAAATTCCTTAGCTCATGGCCGGTTCCTCTGTCTTCAATGCAGGCAGCGTGGCAGCCTCCAGTCTCTCTCTCTCTCTGAGCCTCTGCTGTCACGTGTCCCTCTCTCCCACACCTCCCTGCCAGCAGGAACGACACTTCATTAAAGCCACAGCTGCAGGAACAGGACCAGGGAAACACCAGAAGCGGATCCTTGTGGGGAGACGTGACACCAGATTGGCCAGGAGATACCATCAGATTTTGGAAACCACTCAGTGGAGAGGCCTTAGTCAGTGCAGGATTTGGCCCATGTGGGGAGAGTCAAAAAATATTGAGACCAGACACGCCCTCCTTGGACGCCCAAACACATTTGCTTTGACCTTCCTGGCCCCAAACCACTGGCTGACCCGGAAGACAGCCCAGGAGATCGGCAGGCGGCGCATCCTGTGAATGGGGCGGGCTGGCCCGGGCAGAAAACCTGTGGCTCTTCCAGGTGGCCTCTGGGTGTTTGGAGGATCTGGTCCATCAGATCTCACAGTACGACAAGCAACCGTCTCAGAGCCAGAGCCCGGCTGATCTGCAAGCCCGCCTGTCGGAGCCCCAGGACCACCTTCCGCTTGACCCAGGACGTGGGAGATGATTGCTGGCTCCATTGCAGTGGTGACTCCTCTGGCTACTCAGCCCCTCTGTCCTGTGGAGTCCCCTTCCATGGGAGCCTCGAGGCTTCCTTTGCCTCAGTTGATGCCAATGCCAGTTCCTCCCTCCACGCAGGAGCTGCTCCAGTGACCGAGGCAACGAGACAAGGCCCCATCGGGCCTCACGTCACTGGACCAAAGGCTCTCCTGCCACCACGGTACCCAGTGCACAGATGCTGTCGAAACTTGATCGTTAAAACCCTCTGAATTCCTCGACCGGGGCTCATGGAAGATGGAAGACATTTCAAGATGGCAAGAAACTGTTTGAATCACAAGACAAATAGTCGTTGCACGTATTTCAACCACCTGTTGCCACTTCCCTGTGTCACTTCCTCATGGATGTAAATACCCACCCTCACCTTCGCTCAGTCACAGTCTGGAGCAGCTGCTACGGGCCTGAGCCTGGAGGGAGCAAGACAGCCTGGCCCCCGCCTTCACGGGCCAGGGACCCAGCAGGGGAGTCCCGGGTGGAGTCCTGAGACAGTCCTAGCAGGGAACGAAGGGGACAGTCACGGTGGGGAGGGAGCCCCTGACATGCTGGGAATGGAGAAGAGCTCTCAGCAGCAGTGGAATTTCAACAGAGACTTAGGGTGTCTGCAGAGAAGTCATCTGGAGTGGGTGCACTGTGGGGAGGGCTTCACTCCCCGCAGGTGTGTAAACCAGCTACCCGGGTTAAGTGCCCAGATGAACAAAGGCATGGGGTCTGATTGCTCCAAATCCCAGCCTTTTTGAATCTTGGAAACTCTCCATCTCTGCTCCCCAATTTCATTCTCCAAACGCCCTCCACGCCTTAACTGGACTCTGTCAGCTGAAAACACGTCTGAGTAACCACGGCCGCTCCCCAGCCCTCACCTTTTTTCCCCTTTCCTTCTCTTTCACATGCAAAATCAGATTCCCGGGCCAGCTTTGGAAACCGATTTCTAGAGAAGTGGCTCTCTGAAGCTACGGGCACACCACATCATAAACAGCGGCAGCTGACCCACATTTCAGGGTCAGCAGAAATCATATAACCACCCCAATTATTGCATAATGCACTAATTATCAGCGTTATAAAGAATCTTCATCAACCCAAGATTCATTGGAAATTAACCAGAAGTCTGGAGCTCTCTGGAAGATGGGGCCTCATACAGCCCAAAGTGGCTTTGAGGGACCAACATGTAAGGACATCTTCAAAAAGGCCACCATCCAGCCTGTCTCAAATGGCCCAACACAGAAAATGCCCATTTTCCTTTTTCCGCACATGTGTCCTGACGCCTGGGGAGCCTGGAAGGAGGAGAGGAGAGACAAGCCCGGCGGACCATCTAATATGACCCTGACAGCGGTGCTCAAGGTCAGGGCCATCATCACGCCCATTTTACAGATGAGGAGACTGAGGCTCAGAGAGGTAAGGAGGTCAGGTAGAGGACCGAGGTGGCTGTGGTGTGTCTACCTGGGAACATCCGGACAACAAAGACCAGGTGAAAAAAAACAGAGCAGTGGCCCCAGCTTCTTCCCCCGGGCCAGAGCCCTCCTGAGGACTCCAAACTAATGACGGGCGAGTCACTCAGAGCAGCCTCTCTGTGGCTGCAGCTGGACCATGCCCTGAGCCCCCAGCTTGTCCAGGGTTGTGTCCTTGAGAGACAAGGGTCACCTTCTATCCTTTGTCCAAACCATGGAAATGCACTTCTAGGGCCACACTTGGGTTGAAGATTTCGGGGGCTCTCTCTCTCCCGGCAGATTCGCTGCCTCATGTGGAAAGAAGAACCTTTCCAGAGCCAAGAACTTCCCCGTGTCATCAACATCCTTCGTCTTCCCCGATAACCCAACTCCACGGCTTAAAAAGTGTGCTACGGCCTGGGAGGCACAAATACCAAAATCCCTGTCGAGAAAGTGTATTGAGGTGCACGATGACATTCTGCGGGGTGCCTGGCGAAATCCCATGGAGACTCTGGCCACATGCGGTGACGATCCGTCTGCCTGGGGTTGGAGCGACACTGGGCATCGTCCTGCTGACCCCAGAGGCTGCTGGGCACAGAGATCCTACCGGCTGCAGGCCTCTGGGGTCCGGGCAGTGTCCTTAGGTGAGAAAGGAGGGAATCTGACCCCTGAGGAGAGGCCACCTGTGCTGGCTCCACTCACCCTGAGAGATGTGAGAGGGAGAGAATCTCCACCTCTGGGCGCATACAGGACTATTGCAAGAGGAAACAAAGAGGAAAGCGGACGGGGGTGGACGGCAGCGAGATGCAAGCTTGCACGTTCAGCTGTGCTCGGCATGGCCAGGTGACGATGAAGATGCTGGTGGTGATGGCAGCACTAGCTGGGGGACCGACTCCCATCCTCACACGTGAGGTGCAGATACTGTTATTCTCCCTGCGTCACAGATGAGGGAACCAAGACTCAGAGAGGTCGAGTGACTTGCCTGAAGTCACACAGTTTGAAGGCAGGATAGAGCCAGACCCACCCCAAGCGTCATCTGTGTCTCTACTCACAGCCTCTGGGACTTGGTCTTCTCAGTGAGTCTATTGACATGTGACTTAAACATCTAACAGAACTTCCTAGACTTAACCACCTAGACCAGTGCTAGCCAACAAGGCTTCCTGCCATGCTGGAAATGGTCTAGATCTCTGCCATTCGATGTGGCGGCCACACATGGCTGTTGAGCCTTGAAATGCTGCTGGTGTGACCGGGGAGCTGGATTTCCAATTGCACTGAATTTTGATTCATTTAGATGTAGGGAGATTCATGTGGCTGCTAGGGACAGTGGCTCCCTGGACGACATCACAGGCTAACTGAGCATTCCTCCAAGGACAAAGCCACCCAGCCCCACCCCAGACCGGCCAGGTGAGGCTCCTGAGGAAGTGGCTTGCTACCGGGTCCCGTGGCTCCTGGATGGACCCACGCTAAGGCCAGCTGTGGGGGGCGGGGGTCCATCTCCCACCCACAGGAGGCTCTGTAGGGCCCAGGAAGGGCCATCACGTCAGCAGCCAGCTCTGGCCAAGTCACTGGGGTCCTGCCTGGCCTCCTTCCACACCTCCCCAGGGCTCAGCATCACCCCAAGAGGCAGCTGCTTTGCTCCGAGAAACAGAATAACACCAGCAGCAATAATAACTTTTTTTTTCATCTTTATTGGAGTATAATTGCTTTACAATGGTGTGTCAGTTTCTGCTCTATAACAAAATGAATCAGTTATACATATACATATGTTCCCATATGTCTTCCCTCTTGCGTCTCCCTCCCACCCTCCCTATCCCACCCCTCTAGGCGGTCACAAACCACCGAGCTGATCTCCCTGTGCTATGCGGCTGCTTCCCACTAGCTATCTATTTTACGTTTGGTAGTGTATATATGTCCATGCCGCTCTCTCACTTTGTCCCAGCTTCCCCTTCCCCCTCCCCATATCCTCAAGTCCATTCTCTAGTAGGTCTGTGTCTTTATTCCCGTCTTGCCCCTAGGTTCTTCATGACCAATTTTTTTTTTTTTTTAGATTCCACATATATACGTGTTAGCATACGGTATTTGTTTTTCTCTTTCTGACTTACTTCACTCTGTATGATAGACTCGAGGTCCATCCACCTCACTACAAATAGTTCAATTTCGTTTTATTTTTATGGCTGAATAATATTCCATTGTATATATGTGCCACATCTTCTTTATCCATTCATCTCTCAATGGACACTTAGGTTGCTTCCATGTCCTGGATATTGTAAATGGAGCTGCAGCGAACATTGTGGTACATGACTGTTTTTGGATTATGGTTTTCTCAGGGTATATGCCCAGTAATGGGATTGCTGCGTCATAATGTTATTTTTTTTTTAATTTTTTAAGGAACCTCCATACTGTTCTCCATAGTGGCTGTATCAATTTACATTCCCACCAACAGTGCAAGAGGGTTCCCTTTTCTCCACACCCTCTCCAGCCTTTATTGTTTGTAGATTTTTAATAATAACTTTTTAAACCCTGAAGCACGGGCAGCAGCGGGCAGGCCCGGGCAGCCCACTCCACCTTACGGCTCCCATTTCCTGCTAAACAGCCCTCTGGTGCCCGGAGACTTCCAGGAAGATTAAGCTGAAAACCGGCTTTTCCAGCGTCGGCCGCTGGAGGAGAGGAAGTTGCCATGGAAACAGCATCTGGCCGATTTGCGTGAGTTTTAGAACAGAGGAAATGAATAAGGAAAATACAACAAAGCCCCAAACGCCAGCCTCCCGCGTTTCCCTGAACGCACGTGCGTGAGGCCGAGGCGGGGAGAAGGGAATGTTCTAAAACAAGCCATCTAGGATTGAGTTATGGTTTTCATACCCAGTGCACCGAGCCTGGTTCTGACTGTGTTGCTGCCGAAGGTGACGTCAGATGTTTGGCATCCGGACAGCAGAGCGGCGAGGAGAGACGCAAACTTTTCTGGGGCTGCTGCTTCCCACGAAACCAGCCCCTCTGTAGCCTCTGCTGGAGATGGGGGCCAGGGTGCTCTCAGCCCCCAGCGCGCTGTGGCCTGGAGGGAGAAGGAGGTCACACAGATGCCCACCCTTCCGCCAGAGCGCTCAGGGTGTGGGGGGATTCACAGTGAGCCTTCTTATGTCCATCACGTATGCGCATGGGGCATATTCAAAATAGGAAGATTTATCTGCTCTGTATGTGTACGTACACATCTGCACACATGCATTAGGTATTCACTCAAAAACAGTGGGGACCAAGTCCTGCAGTTGGGGAGGTGCCGGCTGTACAAGCAGAGATCTCGGACGGCCTCGGCCTGCAGCGTCTTGAAGCAGAGTTTCGGCTCCCGGCCAGTGATTGAGGTCAGGTCGCGGCAATGAGAGCGCTGAATCCCGGCCCCTAGACTGCCAGGGACCAGTGGCCGGTGACAAGGCGCTGGCCCGTCAGCTGTGTAGAAGTGACTTTCCACATAGAGACAGAAAGTAGTGAAATAAGTAAAGTGTTTATTAGGGGGAAGAAGAGTAGAGTGTGCATGAGGACGGACACACGGGCGACTCAGAGACAGGGAGTCGCACCCTCCTGGCAGTTTGAATCACTTTTATGGGGCATTTTTTCTGGGTTTCCTCTGGCCAATCATCTTGCTTTGCCTGGTTCTGAGTCCGTATTTGGTATATCTCAGGGTCCTCCCATGTGTTCACGTGCATCTCTTAGCCAAGATGGATTCTAGTGAAGAGGCCTATGGGTAGGTTGACATTACTCCCTTTTTGACCTCTGAGGAGCCTCTCTGCGCATGTGTAGTCAGGAAGGTCTCCTTGGCCTCGAGAATGAGGAATCTGTGGTCTCTTATCAGGGCAGGGCTCTCGTCCTCCTCCACTTCATCTTGGAGTATCTGTCCACAGGGGACAAACTCCAGCTGCTCAGCCTGGGCCCATCTATCTCCTGCCTCATCACCACGTCCGGAGCAGGAGGGAAGATTCCAGGAAGGCTTCCTGGAGGTGGCGGCATCCAAGCCAAGTTCTGCGGAATGGCTCAGCCATGGGAGGAGGAGCAGGTGGAGAAGCAGGTGGCATGAGGTCCCCGCGCAAGGACCTGAGTGATGTGCAACCTGGCCAAAGCAGATGACAGGGACAACACAGTGAGGGCTGGGAAGGGCTGTCCCTGGGGCCTCCTTAGCAGGAGGGATTTGGGGGTTCAGCTCTTCCCAACCAGAGCCCCCAGGACCCCATGAGGGTGTTCAATAGTGAGAACCACCCCCAGCTGCTGGGTGGGGTCCAGGTGTCCAAGGGCTGGGACTCGAGCTGAGGCCGGGTGGAGGCCGGGCCCTCAGATGGCCTCTGCAGGGAGGCAGGGTTATTGGCTGCACCGGCCTCGGCCAATGAAGGCCAGCGGGCTGGAGGTCTGTTGGGGATCCAGGGGAGCTGGGGGCCGGGTCCGCTCCCTGAAAGGAAGGTCAGGGCACAGCCTGACACACAGACACAAGGAAACCTGGAAAAGCATCCTAGGGCCTTGGGCGAACAGTGCTGGAAGGAGCAGAGCCTGTGTGCTGGGACTTCCATTCCAGCTCCAGGGGGAAGGGCTGGCAGGAAAGGCAGAGAACCAGGTCCCTGGGGGAGCCTTGGAGAAGGTGTCAGCACCTTACAAGGTACTTCCCTCTACACACCCCTTGTTTATATGCAAATGAAGACTTTTAGAATTGCATTTATTTCCAAATCGAACTTTGTAAGCCATAGATATTCATCCCGGAACATCATGGGGCATACAGGAAAGCCCCCCGCCCCGAAACATCAACGCCCACAGTCCCAGCCCCGAGGAGGAGTGACAGGCCATGCCTGGGTGCAGGCCTTTCCAACTGTCCCTACACATAGATCAGCACGGGACCGCCTGCACAGTGTTTGAAGGCCGCTCTTCTTGTAACATCGTCCATTTCCTGGGCACCTGTCAGGCCCCTCATCGTTGTCAGTAAACATTTGTTGAATAAATGGGTGGAGGAAGGAGGCTTCTCTCCTGGTTCGTACTCTCCTGCAGTCTGCTTCTCATGACCTTTTGGTGACTGCCTGGTGCTCCAGGTGTGAGAAAGCCGTGGACTTACCCACCTTCGGTGCTGGGACTGATGCTCTGAGGTTATGCTCTGACCGTCTCGGATGTTGTCCTGTGGACTTCCTGGGATCACATCTCTCACCTCGTCTCAGACGACTGGGTCAAAGGATGGCCACTTCGTTAGAGCTCTTGACACGTACGGACGTGCTCATCAAAATGTTGTTCCCACAGCCAGGACGTCTGACCGGCACCCACCTTCCTGCGACACTCAGACGGTTGCTTCCAAACTGCTTTCTTGAAAGAAAAGTTTATTCTTCATAGTTTAAATCTGTGCTTCCCAAATTCTCTGTGGCTAAGACTAGTAGTTTTTTCTAATCCACGTGGACCAATACCAATTAAATGAAGTTAAAAAATCATTTTGAAAAAAAACCCCACAAATGATAAGCCCCGATGTTTTATTATTAGCTTCAGCAGACAACATGATCTTGTCAAATCCCTCTGGGTTTCACAGTTCATGAACCCGCGTTCTGGTAGCTCATGCGCCACCTGGGTGGGGCTGGCCAACCATGACCAACGCTTAAGACCGGCAACTTCATTTGCATTTCCTGTCCCTCAAGGCCAGCGGGGAAGAGCATGGCCTATTCCCATTTTAAAGACCAGCAAATCGAGACCAGGAAGCTTAGGCCAGGCTGCGATTGTGGGTGAGTCAAGAGGTGAGAGCACAGACCCCGCCCTTGGACTCCTTTCCGTCACTCTACTGCTATTTTCCAAAGTGGAGGGACCTGCCCTCTTGTCCAGCGTAATGAGGCCTCCTGGCAATTGTCCAGCCGGGCAGAGGCCCTCATCTTTGCTCCCCCAGGGGTCTTGTTCAGGCCAGAAGAGCCTGGACTGCACGGACAAAGTGATCAAAACTGAACCAACGACCCCATCAAGTCCTTGGAGCTGCATTTAATTTGGAATTAAACTGTTTGAGGTCAGGTATAAGCACTTCATCCAAGATGGTTTTCTTTTATGAGGCCACGGTGGCTAATCGTCGGGTGTGATTTTATAGACGGTGCAGGAGGGAAAGGCTGATTGTGGAAACGGCCCCATCCTGCTCACTCCCTGATTTGCTTGTTGATCAGCTGAAATCTACACGACAGGGCCTGAGGCTCCACTAATCCCTGGACCCTTTTGGAAGCAAGAAGCCAGACCTGGACCAAGGTGCCCTCCTGCCCACCCCGCCCACAGGCCGGCGGTGGGAGGGCGGGGGGTGGGCAGAAGTCCCGCTCAGAGCCCAGGGAGTTCAGGGCTTCCTCAGTAGGTAGCACCCCCCTAGGCTCTCCTTGCCCCAGGTCCCTCCAGGGAGATGGTGGGCCTCACCTAGGCACCTCCGGTTACGACCTGGAGCCCTCCTGGGCCTGCCCACAGGAGCTACACGCAGGAAACCCCCAAGGGTCCGAGAAAGACGCTCTCCTTCTTGGGCCAGGCCCCTCGGGGCCGCCTTTTCTGCTAGGCTCTGCATTCGTCATCACTTTGCCTGAAAGCACCTGAAAGAAAATGAGTTTGCTTGTCTCCTGTTAATCCATTTTTGTCAGTTCAGTTCTCAGGTCCAGCCGCACACCCAACAGGGCGGAGGAAAACTCTTTCCTCTCTGCAGCGCTCAGAGCCCCCATCCAAGTAAGACCCACAGGCCCCACCCCGACGTCAGGACAGATCCGGGAGGGACTGCAGAGGGGGGCTCTGGTCCAGCGGGGAGGGGAGGCCTGGAGGAGCATCTCCCGGCCAGGGCGAAGCTGGAGGCCGCAAACTTGCACCACCCACAGGCGGCCGACGCCTGACCCGGGGCTCCCTTGGTGGAGCGCGAGGGCCTGTGGAAGCCCTGCCCAGCGTCCAGGCCTGCCCTGGGACGGAGACTGCAGTAGCTCCTTTTGCAGCTCCCTGGCTCCTGGGCGTCTCTTGCCTCCGGGGGGACCAGGTCTGGGCCCAGAGCAAGGTCAGGGCTGTGCACTTGGAAGGAGGAGAGAAGGTTCTGAAGGGCTAATCCCCAGGGTCCAGCCCTCAGTTTCCTCCACAGCAGCTGGCCAGACAGGGAGGCTCTGCCTCAGGGCTGGACCAGAACAGGCCTCTCCACCCTGGCTGGCTGCTAAAAGCTGAAAAAATAAGTCTGGGTCCCTGAGCCAAAGGGCCAGCGGAGCCCCCTCTGGAGGCAAGAAACCAGTGGTGCTCTCAGCCGCTCAGTCCCTGGGGCAGCCCCTGGCACGCTGAGCCAGCCAGAGGCAGAGAGGGCCGAGGGCTGCGTCCTGGCAGATCTGACCTCTCCCACCGCCACCTGCCACCCACTCCCCGCTCCCACGTCCCTCCCACCCCAGTCCTGAGCCCTGGCGGGGCGGAGGCTCCCCGAGGACCAGCTGTGGGGTCCGAGCTCCTGCGCCCCCAGGGATATGGGCAGGATCTGGAGCGCTGGCCGAGCGCCCTCTGGGGAACTTTGTGGAGGTCGGAGATGTCCCAGCTCTGAGACAGAGGTGGCCCCGGTTCAACTCTTGTCCCCCCCTTAGAGCTGTGACTGCTTTGGGGGGCAGTGTGGGCGCTATGAGGACCTCTAGGCGCCATCACCGTGAGGGCAGAGGGCTGAGTGACAGTCCTTCCTCGAGTAAGATGGGGAAGTGAATCTAGTCTCATGAGACGAGCCACCTGGAACATAACGGTCCTCCACCTGAGTCTGCCAGGTGAAAGGGTGGGATGAGGGATTACACTCCCAAAGGCACGCAAACTATGGAGAGCTGTCCGCAAGCCGGAGGAAGAACCCTGGACCCCTGACCTTTGCAGAGGGGCTGCCAGCACCTGGGGGCAAGGGGCAGGGTCTCCAGCAAAGCCACCTCGAGGGGCAGCAGCATGATGCCCCTGGCGCAAAAAGAGCTGGTTCCGCCCACGGAGGGGCAGAGACCAGCAGACACTCTCATTTCTTGTGATTACCCGAGTGTCAATCCTGCCCCGTCCCTCTCCATCCTTGTCAGATCTGCTTCCTCTGAAATCCTGAGGCGCCTCCGGCTCGTTCCCGGCCGCCAAGAGCTATTCTCAGACTTGGCAGTTAATTACCTTCTCGCTGCTTCCCGCCTCCGGGCAGGCTCCGTCTTGGGACCCGTCACATGGGCATATCGCCAGGCTGTGGATGAACAGACATCCCAAAGGCAGTGGGCAGGTGGCCCCTGGCCAGGCAGCTGGGCCTCTCAGGTCTGTCCTGGAGCGTGCACGTGGGGTTCCCCAGATCCGGTCCTTTTGGGGACAGGGCTGGCCCTGCGCCTGGGAGCCTGATGGCGCCGCCTTTCTGGAGGCCACTAGACAGCAGGAGCAAAATCCGTAAAAATGAAACCTCCTTCGCTGGGGCAATCACACTTTTAGGAACGTACGGCAGAAGGACCTCATAAGACAGGAACTCAGGAATGCTCATCTCAGGAGCGTCTGACAGTGAAAACCCCAAAACTCCTTCTGTGCGGAGAGATGACCGTGTTCATAATAACAGAACACAAAGGGAGAAAAGGAAATCATGGCCCTGGGTGCTTGGGTACCGTCAGCTCTTCTCTACCTGAAATCCCAGCCTCCTTCCTACCACTTCCCTGGGATCCACACGCTCAGAAACTTGGGGTCCACTCTGCATTTAGCCCAAAGGAGCCGAGAACAGGAGGCGATTATTCCCGCCGCCCCAGCCCCTGCCAACCTGCACACAAAAGAAATGTGGTGATTTATAGACGCCAGTTGCTAATAACATTCTGATTATATACTGTTTAATTCCCTGAGCCCTCATATGGGTGACGGGGGCTGGGACAAGGGGGTCACCGCTCACCCCTCCCTGTGTAACCTCTGCCCCACCACACCTGTGCCTGCTTCTCTCAATATATCCTGCATCTGTTGTGTTTTCCTGCACACGTTGATGACAGATTGAGACCATAATGGAATAATCACAGTTCAGGCAGAAGAAATGGAATCGGGCGGCCACTGAGGACCTGGTCTCAGACGCGTCCCTGCACAACTGAGAACTGGAACTTTCTATGAATTACAGTGAATCAAGGATGCCAGCTGTTTTAGAAACAATGTCTGCCACCTGCAGCCTCTGGTCTTGGGTCCCCCTTGTAACTATGCAACCACTTTGGACCCCAACTGATCCTTGCTTAACAAGTACCCTTACTTCTCGTGCCAGTTCCAGTTATCATCCTTGATAAACAAGCCATGGAACTAACTGTGGCCTTGCAGTTTTGCCTTTATATGCTTCCTCCCTTTTGTAGTCCGGTGGAACACAATTCAAGTGCTTCTGGAATCTGTCTCCCAGGCTGCAGCCCTAAAGACCCAAACGAAGCCCTCTTTATTTCAATCAGGTCTCCATCTCTGGTTAACAATGGAGACCCACAAGCACATACACATACACACCTCCAAACCCTGTGAAGACAGCAGAGCTGTCTCCTACACATCCTTGTGTGTGACTAACACAGTCAGATATGCGAATGGACAGATGGATGTGTGGATGGGTGGATGGATGTGTGGGTGTTTGGGTGGGTGGATGGGTGAATGGATGGATGGATGGGTGGGTGGATGAGTGGTTGGATGGCTGGATGGATGGTGGATGGATGGATGGGTGGATGGGTGGGTGGATGGATGGATGGATGGATGGGTGGATGGATGGGTGGATGGATGGATGGATGGATGGGTGGGTGGATGGATGGATGGATGGGTGGATGGATGGATGGGTGAGTGGATGGGTGGATGGATGGATGGATGGATGGATGGATGAGTGGATGGATGGGTGGGTGGATGGATGGATAGGTGGGTGGGTGGGTCTTCTCCCTACACATCTGTCTTATGTCCACTTCTCCCCCTTTATAAGGACACCAATCCTATTGGAGTAGCGCTTACCCTAGTGACCTCATGTTAACTAATTACATCTGCAATGACCCTATTTCCAAATAAGGCCATATTCTGAGGTCCTGAGGATTAGGACCTCAACCTATCAATTTCGGGGGATACAGTTCAACCCCTAACGCCCTCATTCATTCCTTCATTCATTTGCATCAGTGTGAACTCACGGATTCTCTTCTTATTCACTGGGTTAAGCCCTATTTCTGTCATTACTCATGTTCATGCTAAAGTGTTTGCAGACTTGACGTGGCCCCTGCAAGTCCCTTTGTGCTGACTCCTATGTCCTTCTGATACGTTTCCCCAACCCCCCATCCTCTGAGCGCTTCTTTACTTTCTGGCAGAAAAGCACGTTCTGGGTTCATCTTGTTCTTTCCTGACCCCCGTCCTGAAACCAGCCATCTCTCTGAGAAGCCCTGGTTCCTCTTAGAGGCAGGACATTAAAAACCAGGATCTGTGCAGCCCGTGGGCTGCTGGCCCCTCAGGGACAGCGCAGGGGCATCCTTGTGGGCACGTCTATCCCTGAGGTCCAGTCCAACCCCGCGGGCTCACCTGGCCTGCCTCCTCTCCGTCCTGCAACATCACCCTTGACGCAATACTCCTGTGCTCTGTCCCAGAAGACACAGAAAGCAGCTTCAGAACTCCAGTCCGCACCACCTGGGAGAGCAAAGCTGCTAACTGGAGGTTTCAGACTCAGGGTGTGTGGTCGGAACACTGCTCAAATTTACCTCAGTCATTTCTTTGTGTCTTTTAGTGTAGTTGTGCCATTCACTTGAAATAAGTTAGATCCACAAGTGTGTTTGCTTTCCGTCCCTCCCTTATTTGTGTGTGTGTGTGCATGTGTGTGTGTGTGCATGTGTGTGTAAATATTGGCAGGATTCAAAAGTCAAAACTGTCCTCAGAGGAGTGTTACCCACCCCCCAGCCCCACCCCATTGCCACCCACCCTCCCCGCAGGTAACCAACCTTCTTAGTTTCTTTCTTTCTTTCTATTTATTTATTTATTTATTTATTTATTTTTGGCTGTGTTCGGTCTTCGTTGCTGCGTGCGGGCTTTCTCCAGTTGCGGCAAGCGGGGGCTACTCTTCATTGAGGTGCGCGGGTTTCTCATTGTGGTGGCTTCTCTTGTTGTGGAACACGGGCTCTAGGTGTGCAGGGTTCAGTAGTTGTGGCTCGCGGGCTCAGTAGTTGTGGCGCACGGGCTCAAGTTGCTCCGTGGCATGTGAGATCTTCCCAGACCAGGGCTCGAACCCGTGTCTCCTGCATTGGCAGGCGGATTCTTAACCACTGTGCCACCCAGAAGTCCCCCTCCTTAGTTTCTGATTTATCCTGCCTGTGTTTTCTTTCCTCCTCCTCTGCCTCTTCCTCCTTCTCCGAGAATAGGTAGATCCAGGTGGACATGTTTTCTTAGTTTTATGACGACTCAACTCTCAGCAACCTGTGCACACGCACTTTTGCACTTTGCGTGCTCTCGCCCTCCCAGCTGTTCACAGAGAGCTTTCTCCATCTGTTCTAAGCTGTGTGGTGTGCTGTGCCCACGTGCGTGGTTCATCCACCCACGTTCCCACCTCCTATGCAGGAGCACAAAGATCGTTTCCAGCGTACGGCACATGCAGACCATGCTGCAATGAATGACTTCGTGCGCCAGTGCTTTTGTGCTGTTGCGGGTGTGACCTCAGGGCAATTTCCCAGAAGTGGGGATGCAGGGTCAGGGTGAGCACCTGCGGATCCTGGCAGATACTGACCGTTCACCCCCACGAGGATTTTCCTTCCCACCAGCCCCCTGCTGCTGGCTTTGCAAGATTTGCCAACCAAAGAGGTGATCACGGTCACCCTAAATTTTAATTTACATCTCACAGAAGTCTTTTGAGCATCTTTTTGTTTTCATTTGTCCTTTCTAGCTAGGTAGCATGGCCTCCCATGGGAATTTCACAGCAACCTTTCCAGAGCCCTCAATGATGGCCGGGGGTTTGGGGGGCTGTGCTGAGAACCTTGCAAACACATCTCACTTGCCCCTCCGAGTTACCCTATTTTACAGACAAGAACACAGGCTCAGAGCTGAGAAGCTTCAGGGTGCCCGGAGACATGGGGACAGGACGTCTGACTCTGACTTGGGCTCCATGTCCCTGCAAATGCCCCCCTCCATGGGGATGTATGCAGACCCTTCCCTGAATGAGACACGGGTAAAGAGGCTCCCTGCAGCCGTGACAGCTCAGCCCAGCCCAGCCCAGCCCAGCCCAGCCGCATCGAATCCCAGGTGTGTCCCAAGCCGATCAAAGATGCTGGAACAAGGCTGCCTGCCAGGTGGCCCCGTCCCTGTGCTCTCCTTACAAAGGCTCCTCAAAAAACGCTTTGATTATGAAATATTTCATGTCCTCAAGAATTAACATGAAAAACACCCATGCACCCACCACCCAGCTTTAACAGATGCTAACATTTTGCCATATGTTCCAGAACTGTCTCTCTTTTGACGGAAATAAAGCATCAGAGACAGCTCATGCCATCCCTGCGCACCCGCCCCCTTCTTGTTCCCTCCGGCTCTCCAACGAACGGCCCTCCTGGGATTGGTGCTTCTCATCCCACGACGGGCTTCATTATTTCCACGTCGAGAGTGTGTCTTTCAGCACCGCACAGTGTAGCCTGGGGGGCCTTGGGGCTGACACGGCGAGGGTCCCGGGATGGCACGTCCATTGGACACCATCCAGTCACCGTCCATGCCGGGGGGGGGGTGGCGGGAGCCTCCTGGAATACCCCACTGTACCCGAGGGAGCGCCCACCAGGGAGGCACCCTGCGGTGAAGGCCTTCAGTGTCACTATCTTTGCCCAATTGCCCTCTGAAGGTTTGTGCCCCAGAAGAGCACATGCACCTTGTCATCATTGTCCGACGGCAGGCCCCCTTGCTGCTTTACTCACGTTTTCACAATTCCAGGGGGGTCCATGCCCTCACGCACCTCCGTGGGTCACTCTAGCCTCCTCTTCCGGCCCTGAGTGCACCAGACAGGGTCCGGCAGGAAACAGACACACAGAGGGGAGATGAGCACGATTTAAGTGCTGTGGGCAGAACTCAGGATGAACAGCAGGGAGGGGTACGGAGCCCAGGCTGGAAGGGGCAGGACAGGGTGGACCCTGGCAGGATAGTGGTCTCGGAAGAGTGACACAGCCGCCT
Organism: Aethalodelphis obliquidens; assembly: GCF_003676395.1. Taxonomy (NCBI): domain Eukaryota; kingdom Metazoa; phylum Chordata; class Mammalia; order Artiodactyla; family Delphinidae; genus Aethalodelphis; species Aethalodelphis obliquidens. The sequence continues at coordinate 3,380,222 of NW_020837951.1, forward strand.
TCATCCCCCAGCAGGAAGAAGCCTCACCACCCCCTCTCTTGACGGCCGGCAGGGCCTCTTGTTGGTCAATCCACCCTGAAGCCAGAGGGCACAGGAGCCCAAAAGGAGTGTTTCCTAGAGATCAGCACCCCCAGGACATGGGCAGGGGGAGGGGGAGGATGGAGAGGAGGCAGGAGGGAAGCAGACCTCCAAAACCCATCCTTGGTCAGTCTCAGGCAGAGGGGTTAGGCTGGGGGTCTGGGGTCAGAGAGCGGGGATCACAGGCTGCCCACATTACTTATGTACCAGCTGTGGCCTTGGACTTAACCTTTCTGAGCCTTAGTTTGCTCATCTATGAATTGGGAAAACAATAGAACCTCCTGCCCAGTTGTGGGGTGAGAGGAGGCTGAGGTGAGGGATGTAAAGGCCTCCCACGGAGCCTGGTACCCCAGGAAACTCTCAGAAAGTGAATGGGGGTCCAGGCAGAGTGTCCTCCTCTGGAACAGCCAAAAGACAGCCGAGGTGGCTACAGCAGAACCAGATAAAATATACCTATAGCAACGAACATTAAAAGGAACTAGAGGGCTTCCCTGGTGGCACAGTGGTCGAGAGTCCGCCTGCCGATGCAGGGGACACGGGTTCGTGCCCCGGTCCGGGAAGATCCCACATGCCGCAGAGCGGCTGGGCCCGTGAGCCATGGCCGCTGAGCCTGCGCGTCTGGAGCCTGTGCTCCGCAACGGGAGAGGCCACAACAGTGAGAGGCCCGCGTACCGCAAAAAAAAAAAAAAGGAACTAGAGCGGACCCTACACATAGCAAAGAGTTAATTTCATCAGGAAGCTGCGACAATTCTCAACTTGCACGATGCTATGATCCACTGAGAGAAAACTGCCAGCCCTGCAGGAGAAAGGGCCAAAAACTCCAGGATGGCAGAAGATGCGGACACCCCTCTCTTGTAATTGATGGCTCGAGCACATCAGAAAATCAGTAGGGACATGGCAGATGTGAATAATCCAATTAACATGCACGACTTCACAGAAAGTTCAACCTAGCACCCCAAAACTTCAGGTCACACATTTTTTTCCAGCACAAAAGGAAATATTTTTAAAATTTGATGACATACTGGGATGAAAACAAGTCTCAACAGATACAAAAGCTTAAGGAACACAGAGACCACATTCTCTGAATGCAAAGCAATTAGGTCAGCAATCAGTGGCAAAAGGAAAACTAGAAACGCTCTATGTGGGGAAACCGAGAAAAATAATTCCAAATAACTCCTGGTGCAAAGAATGTGTCAAAATAAGTTAGAATATATTTAGTACTGAAAGGTAATAACAATACTGTACGTCAAAACTTAAGAAATGCAGCTAAAACAGTATTTACAAGGAAGTTTATAGTGTTAAGTGATTATTTTAGAAAATAAGAAAAGCTGAAAATGTGTAAAGTAGGGATGCATTTAAAAACATTAGCAAAAGAATAAGAGACCAAAGCAAAGAAAGTAGCAGAAATTAAATAACAGATAAAGGAGAAAATATATACCAGAGACAGTCAAAAAGCAAAAACAGCTCATGGGGGGAGAAATGGGTAAGACAGACAAATCTTTGGAAACATGGATCAAAAATAAAAGAAGATACAGGACATATAAAAACTATTAGGAATGAAAACATAATTTTATACATAACCGTGATTAAATAGTTAAGAGGGCATTACATCAATAAACAGAAACTTTACGCCAATATATCTGAAAACTTGAGTGAAATCGACAGATTCCTAGACAAAAAATACCTTTCAAAACTGACTCCATAAGAAATAGAAAGCCTAAATAGTCTTATAAACATTCAAGGGACTGGATGCCTAATTTAACGTCTTCCCCCAAAGAACACACAAGGCCTGACAATTTCATGCAGAGCCTTGACTACTTTTCATACAAAATGTCTTGTCCTGGATCGAATACCAGTCAATGCAAGAGACGAACCAAGAAAGAAAAAAAACATCTGAAAGAGGCAAGGGCAGGCGTGGCTGGTGGACATCCCCTCACCCTGTCCCCAGCTCTCCCCATGGAGACACGACGGATGGGCCTGCCACAAAGACAGGCTGTCACCGCTACACACAACCCGGCCCTGTCCTGCCCACCCAGGCTCAGCTCATGGGCTGCACCTGAAGGATTCCAGCCAACCCTCCGAGGGCCGACAGGAGCCTGGGGCCAGCCCCGGAGCCCTTGGGGGAGGACGGTGGAGCCTGCTGGTGGATGTTTGAGACAGGAAAGCCGGGATTTAGGGCCAGGCAACACTGTCCACAACCCCGCTCATCCCCCCAGGGCTCCAAGTCTGACCAGGACAGGTCCCCGACTTCCTCCTGCCTGGAGGAGGGCATCCCGTCTCCTGGCACAGTGGTTTGGGAACCAGAGGTACAGCTGGGGGCGCGAGGGTGCTGGGCAGCCTGTGGCCAGCACTCATGCCAACGCCACTAGCTGGGACCACCCCCCCCCCAACAGGTGGCCCCACCTGCACGGAACGTGGGCTGGTCGGGAGAGCATGGCTGGGGGAGGGGATGCACCTTTCCTAACGGCAGGTGGGCAGTCTGAGAGGGATTATGAAGCAGATCCCCGAGGATGGGCTCACAAATGTGGAGTTTGGAAGAGGCCCTGTGGTCCCTGTCCTCTGGTCCAGGCGTTTGACAGGAAAATCAGACACGATCCACTTCAAAGACCCATTTTGCTCCAGGGAGGACCTGTGGCCGGTGGAGACACACAGAGCCCTGGGGACAGGAAGACCTCAGGCGCCCCTGGCCTGTGGTCTCCTGTGTGATGCCCACAGGACCCTGCAGAGATCAGAGCCCTCAGTCCTGAGTGATGAACATAAAGACCACAGAACACAGTGGTGTCGCAGGGACAGGTAAATTTGGAGCACAGAGCCCCAGGGAGGAGGCCTGAGCCCAGAAGAGGGCCTGGGAATCAGCTGCCGCCACATGGCCAGCCCTAGCCGGAGGCCAGCCCCCGTGGCTGGGTCTGGGGAGAGGTCAGCATCTGGGTCCCTCCAGACTGCCCACCTACCACGTCTCAGGGCTGAAGGGACGATGCCTGGACGCCACGGAGCTTGAGACCCCCTTCAGCCAGGTCGGGACCCAGACCCTGGGGAGGCCTGCAGACCTTCAGCATAGCCCGGGGTCACCCCACCCACGAGGCTGGACCTGAGCACTGACCTGCCTGGTTCCAAAGCCCTCATTCTTAATGGCTAAACCCATTGGTTTTAGGGATTAATATTTTTAAAATGTTTACTTCCACCTCGCAAAAAACACCTCCAAACTCCCCATAAATGGTCAAAAGACAAGACAGGAGAACACTTTAGGGCACAGACAAGGGTTCACCTCCTTAAAATACACAAGGATCTCAAACGGTGAGAAGTAGACACCCAACAACCTGAGAGAAAACTGGGTACAGGACATGTGAAGAGACCTCCCAGGAAAACAGAGAAAACAGCCCTCAGAGATGAGCCCAATGAGGAGAGGAGCCATCACGCCTCAGGCTGGCACACGTCCAAGGCTCCCCGGCTCCGAGGGCGACCTGTGGCTGGTGGGGACCCCAGAGCGCTGGCGACAGGAAGACCCCTGGCATCCGAGCCAGGCGGGGATGTGGGCCTCTCAGAAAGCCATTCCCTTTATCACCCCAACTTCCCCCCGGAGCCAGGACCCACGTCCCGTAAGCGCCCTGGAACTCACATCTTGCTACTTCGATGAATGCTCGGAGGCCGGAGCCGGCTGAGAAGACCCTGCCCAGCCCCACCCTAAGGAGGACCAGCAGGGCGGTGAGACCCACCCCCACCCTAAGGAGGACCACCAGGGCGGTGAGACCCACCCCCGGAGCTGAAGGAAGGGGCAGAGCCACGTGCCGTGAGCAGTGTGAGGCAGAGGGGATTTCAGACGTGTGTCTATGGGCTTGTTTTCACAAAATAGTGGCTGGATGGAACGAACGTTCCCTAGAAGGGGGTGGGGGAGGGGAGGGGGGAGGGAAGATTCTCCAAACACACCTTTCTTTAAAGGATTTGACGCATCTCTGCTTTTCCCCAAACAAAACGGAATCAAACAAGAAAAATGCTTGCCCCACCGATGACTTGCTAATGGCCAAAGGAAGTCACACCTTCCCAAGGTTGGCACCTGGACCAAGGGACCACCTTCTTAGCGTCAGCGCTTCCAGCCCCTGGCGCACGTGGTCCTGCCCTGAGCCAGCCCCACCCACGTCCTGGGGTCAGGACACCCTGAGTGTGACAGAGGCACCACAGGGAACTTCCTGTTTCCAGAAGCACAGGGGACCGGAGGTGGTGCTGCAAGGCCCCTGGCCGGTGCTCCCTGGGAGGATGACGTCGCTCGTTAAGATGTCACTTCCCGTCTTTGAGTGCACGGCTTCTAACTTCTTGGGCTTAAATCACAGTGTCGTTTCACGTACCAAATAAGTAAATAACAGCTTTAGGCTTTTAGAAAATAAAAGTTGTGTTTATAAATTTAAAAAGTGAATGTTATAAAAAAAAAAGTGGGTAAACTTTTCTAGCTGAAAAGTCACTAAAGAGGCATCAGCAAATAAGTTGTGTGAACCTTAATTGAATTCTAGTTCAAAAAAATATCTAGGAAAGACATTTGGGGACAATTTGGGCATTTTCACATGCAGGGGCTAGGAGGGAGAGTTGGAAATTATGACTAATTTTTAGGTGCAACGGTGTACTGCGGTCACGTAAGGAAACACTCCTGTTAGGAGGCAAAGCCTTCAAACCTCCTAACATTTGTAACAATTTCAAATGGTTCTGGAAAAGGAGAGGGAGAGGGAGGCAGAGACAGAGGGGGACAGAGAAGGAGAGGCAAGTTTTTAAATAATTAGTATGACCACACTTGGGGGTTGTGTGTGATGGGGGGTCCGTGCCCAGGGTAGCTGGAGGCCTGGCTCCCACAGGTGAGTCAGGGATGCCACCACATGCGGAAGGGGAATCAACACTCATCGAAGGAAGGCCGGCCCCTTGGGATGTGGACACGGGATGGGGCACGTGGTCAGCATGGGAGAGCCTAGCGGCTGGGCTGCATGGGGCCTGCATCTCCTGCAAGCGGGGCTGGGGGCGGGCACACCCCTGCCTGGGATGAGGCATCAGGGGACGGAGACTATGGAGGGGGCCCTGGGGCTCCCAGAGGGGATATGTCCTGCCCAACGTCAGGAGCCCTCCCTGACTGCCAGAGCCTCGTGGTCATTATTGTGGTCACGTGTATCAACTGCTCGCTCCGTGTGCTGGAATCTTACCATCCACTGGGCTAGCTCTGCTCTGTCCCCCAGAATTTTCTTTCCTGTGTGCTCTGATTCGGCGTGGCCACAGCAGGACATTTTGTGCTCAATCTGGAAGGCTGTGCCCCAACGCACCTTGTCCCCCGAGCCGTCTCCTGGGCCACGTGTGCGCCTCGCTCCTCTGGAAAGACACCAGCCAGTCGTTCCTTCCGGACTCCTGTGGCGTCACCAAGGACCTAGAGACAGGGCCAGGCCTGTGTGGGCTCCAGCCCTCCCTGCATGTCCACAGGCAGACCCTGGACACACAGGTCCTGGACCGGGGGAGGAGAGCAAGACCCTTGGCGCCTTGGGCGCCGAACTTAAGGAGGTACCAAAAAAGCCCTCAGCAATCCAGATAGATAATATTTTAATGCAATACATTTGAAGTCAAAATTAATGCCAAAAAATCCATGATGAACAGATATCAACATTTTTAAAGAAAGACAGGATCAGTGACGGCCAGGACTGCAGCTGTGCCCAACCATCTGAGACCCTGCAGCAAAAGGTTACATGAAAACATCGGGGATCCGGGTCCCACCCCGTCAGTGAGCCCCCTCTCAACCCTGCTACCTCCGTCCAGTCACCACTCCAGCGGGCTGGGCACACACGCCAAGGGCCCAGGACCCGCCGCCCCTGCACCTGTCGTGATGGGGCCGGGCCCGTGTCTAGGAGGTGGGGAGGGAAAGGCTGCACCGCCGGCTGGATTTAAAGTGGGTTTCATTTATTAATCAGCCGAAAGCCACACGAGGGGTGGGGCTCGTGGAAGCCGCGTGCAGTGTGTGGCCTGTCCGTTGAGCTGCTAATATAAATTTGCTCAGCTGTGACACACACAGGGTTGTTCTGGCTGAGAGAAAAAATAAACACCGGCCCATCATTTTCTTGCCGATGGAGCTAAAACTCTCCCGGGCCCACTGGAGTCCACAGGCAGAGCCGGCCTCCTCCAGGAAGATCAGCTGTCCCATCCGGCTCTGTCGCTCCCCAGCCACAGGACCTTGGACAAGGCAGGGCTGCAGCTTCCCCACCTCTGGGTGGGGACAGAACCCCTGCCCACTCGGGGCTGGGAGCTGTGGTCTGAAGAGGAGGGGCTTGGGCGGGGGGAGTGGCCTGAGCGCGTGGCTGCACCCCAGGAAGCCTGGACTCAGGGCAGGCAGGCATCGTCTGGAAGGAGGGGAGCCCGTGGCGCCCATGGAGCAGGTGAGCCAGGGGCGGGGTGAGTGGGGGGCAGAGGCACGCGTCCAGGTGGGAGACGGTGAAGGCCAAGGCAGGATGGAGGGATTCTCGGGGTCGACAGACAGGAGCCACAGGCTGGAATTTAGGACATTCCGGAGGCTGTGGGCCTCAGTTGGGGCAATCCTCTCTTGCCCGCACGTTATTTTACAAGGCAATTAGGCACGTATCTGATCGGGGACTCACATCTACATTACATAAAGAACTTGTACAACTCAACAGTAAAAAGACAAACAACTCAATTTTAAAATGGGCAGAGGACTCGAATTTCTCCAAGAAGACATACAAATGGCCAACATGCACACGAAAAGATGTTGAACACCATTAGTCATCGGAGAAATGCAAATCAAAACGAAATGTGACACCACCAGGATGGTGATCATCAAAGTGACAGGTAAAAACAAGTGTTGGCAGGGACATGGAGAAATTGGAGTCGTATGTGTGGCTGGCAGGGATGTAAGATGACGCAGCCACTTTGGAAGACAGTCTGGCAGTTCTTCCAAAAGTTAAACCCAGAGTTCCTACGTGCCCCAGAAATCCTACTCCTAGGTATCTACCCAAGAGAGATGAAAGCATGTATCGGCACAAAAACTGTACATGAATATTCATAGCCGATTCATTCATAATCATCGGAAGGTGGATTCAACCCAGAGGTCTGTCAGTGGGTGAGCAGATAAACAACATGTGGGCCATCCATAGAGTGGAATATTATGCAGCCACGAAAAGGAGTGAAGCACTAATACCTACAGCATGTGTCGGTACACGTGACGCTGAGTGAAAGAAGCCAGACAGACACAAAAGGCCGTATAGTGTGTGCTTCCCTTTATATGAAATGTCCAGAGGAGGCAACTCCATAGGGACAGAAAGCGGACGGGTGGCAGCTTAGGACCGGGAGGGGGGAGTTAGGGAGTGACCGCCAACGAGTAGGAGGTTTCTTTTTGAGGTAATAAAAACGTCCTGGGGCTTCCCTGGTGGCGCAGTGGTTGAGAGTCCGCCTGCCGATGCAGGGGACACGGGTTCGTGCCCCGGTCCGGGAAGATCCCACATGCCGCGGAGAGGCTGGGTCCATGAGCCATGGCCGCTGAGCCTGCGCGTCCGGAGCCTGTGCTCCGCAACGGGAGAGGCCACAACAGTGGGAGGCCTGCGTACCGCAAAAAAAAAAAAAAAAAAAGTCCTAAAATTGATGACGTTGATGTTTGCGCAGTACTGTGAATATACTAAAATCCACTGAATGGCACGCTTCCAATGGATGAATTGTATGGAATGTGCATTTTTTCTCAAAAAAGCTGTCACGAAAGAGAAAACTTTACAGTTCATCCTGTATTTGTTATTGTTATTTTGGTGTTACAGAATTTCATCGACGACTACATACAAAAAGACGCACGGGGGTGTGAATGGATGTTTAAATCAAGTCTAATTCATTTTTCAAAGGGAATTAGGTCATCTACGTCTCTTCCAGGACTCAGGACTCCTGGGTTTGATCCCAGCTTGGACGCTGACCGCATCCCCATCCTTGGCTGTGGGACAGGGCTGCTCCCCGCACCCCCCTGGGCTGCCAGGAGAATGAATGGCGATACGATATGACACCCAAGTCAAGATGCTCACTGGAGGCGCCCCCAAAACTCAGCCCCATCAGGACCCACACATGGGGGCCAGCCTGGTTTCACGGAACAGGAGCGGGGGCTGTGGAAGGTCTGCATCACCCATCCCAGCGAATTACTGAGTCACTAACACGGGTAGGAGAACGGGGTCTTCCCTGGACAGGCTGAGCACTCGGGGGGCTCCCTGCCTGCCCCCACTGTCTCCCAGGGACTGTAGTCATGGTGCCTCTGTCCCTCATAGGGCAGCAGGTGATGGGCACACAAAGGATGCTGGGAGAATCTTGGTGTTAAGAGCGTGATGGTGGCTGAGCTTTCCCTCTGCCTTCTCTCAAGCTTTTGCTCAGACAGCTAAGAAGGAGACAAGGACCAGTCAGGCTAGTGACTCCACAGCACTAAGGGCAGCCGTGGAAGAAATAATAATAACAACAAATAATAATAATAATAAGAGTCTGGGGAGAGCACCAACTTGAACTAAGTGCTTGGCCTCAATCCTCTCCCCAGCAGGACCCTCAGTCCCTGACTCACCCACCCCCCCAGGCCCACCCCAGCCCCACAAGGCTCCTCGTGTGGGATGGCCCCCTTTTCCTGGCACCTGTGTGCCCTCCCCCACGTCTGCCTCCTCCGAGAAGCCTCTCCTGATAGACCCCACCTCTGGCTGTCTCTCCCTCCCCTTTGCTGGTGCAGGCGCTCTGCTCATTCTTGTTCTAAAGAGGGACTCGGGGCACAGGGAGGCCTCTTCAGGGGTCCCTCAGTCCAGGGACGGGACAGGACGGCAGGCAGCCATGGGAGAGGCGTGGAGCAGGGAGGCTCCCTGGCAGACACTGCTGGGCCTGGAATCTAAGACCTGGAAGGTGGACAGGCCTAGAGGGACAGGTGGGTGGTGGGGAGAGGGGCCAGGAGGGTAGCAGAAGGGAGAGGGGGGTGGAGGGGGAGGTGTGTTCAAGGTAGAGGGACAGCACACGCTGAGCCCTAAGGGAGCCTGCAATTCCAGGGGCCACAGGGGGACAGGATGGGCTGAGGAAGGTGCCCGGACCACCTGGACATGCCCAGGATTTGGTCCCTGCCCTGGATGCGGTGGGGAGCCACCACCCCACGTGCCTGTGCACCCCTGGCCCCCGCCATCAGAGATCACAGCATCTGTCTCTGCAGGAAGCCTGGGACGTTCTAGAGCAGCTGTACTGGAAGAAGCCAGGCCTGGGCCTCGGGTGCTGTCAGGTGGGAGTGGCCGGGGTCCCAGCAGCCCCCTCCTGTCCCTGGCCTGGGACGCGTCAGGCCGGCCTTTCCGCCTTGGAGTCCAGAGGCCGTCAGCAACTCAGCATCAGCGCCTGCGTCACGGGCCGCAGGGACCTCCCAGCAGTTTCTGACATACTTACTCGGACTAAACTTATTTATGTTTGTTTTTCCCTTTCCGGTGGTTTCTGTAAGCACTGGTGATAGATGGGTACGTGTTGATGGAATTTTCAATCTGCTCCCCATAAAAAGATTATATTTTCACTACTTAATTGCTTTGTGTGGTGTGTGCGATCCTGGTGTGATAATTACTGAAGGAATAGCTACGGCCCTACAACGGGTGGGGGAAGGACACCAAGGGACCCTCGGTGCCCTTCCCGCCGTGTCCCCCTCCCCTGCCCGTTTTCTGGCTTTCCAGCCTTGGAATGAGAAGGTTCCCAGGCTGGAGAGGGCGGGAGTTGGGGAGACACACAAGGAGTCCTCAGATTCGCTCTCTGGAGTCTGGAATTCTCACCAGAGGAGGGAGGCTCCCCCACCCCCGCTTCTCGACACAGGGATGCACAGCCAGAGATGGTGTGAGCACAGACACATGCACACCCCTGGTGGCCCTCCTCAGGTTGGGGTCCTGGATGCCAGCAGATCTCCTGCACTGGGCACAGGACCTGGCTGGGAGCTGAGGATGTGGGGCCACACCGAGGACACACTCGGGCTCAGAGGGCTGCCCGGGGACTATTTCCCGAGCCACAGACCCCGAAGGACCATACGCGGAAGAGCTCGTCTTGGCAGGAAGCAAGGCCACGGGCAGGAACCCGGAGGGCAGACCCAGGTGAGCCCTGGTGATGGGCCGGAGCCCTGAGAGCACAGGGCCGGGAATGCGCTGGGGGCTCGGGATGCAGGATGGGGCCACACCTGTGACGCCCACCCGCATGTGGCCGGGGACAGACCAACAGGACCCGGGGCAGAGGCTGAGGCTCAGGTCCCTCAGCCTGGCCTCACGCCTCCAGTGTCTCACTCAGCTTCCCCAGACTCACTTCCTCACCTGGAAACGTGGATTCAAAGGAAAATGATGATTTTGAAGAGGACCAGCCCTCCAGCGCTAACTCCGTGCCCGGCCCCAGCTGAGCACATTACACACATGATGTTTTTTAATCTTTGCAAAAATGCTAAGAGGTTGGCAGGCCTTACAATCATCCTCATTTTGCAGATGAGAAAACTAGGCCCAGGGAAGTTAGGGACTCGGCCGTCAAGTGCTGGGCCAGGGTTCAAACCCGGGCAACTGGATCCAGTCATTTTACTGATTGGATCCAGTAAACGTATATCAAATTACAGGAGGGCTTTGCAAACACTACGCTGCCTTCCAGAAGTGAAGGCTCCTCGCCTCCTGAGCTCTGAGTCCCAGGATGTCCCCTGAGGCTAGATTCCTCCAAGCCTCCCTCTGGTATCACTTCCCACCTAACTGCCAAAAAGCCCAGATGACTCCCCGTTTGTTTTCAGCTCATTAAAACGCCCAGAGCACTGGGATTGAGGGTCCAGCCCGGCTGGGAAACACCCCCCAACCCTGCCACGTCCACAATGTGAATGCAAAAGGACCCGGCACCCATGGCCCTGTTCACCCCCTTACCCCACCCCCACCCTAGTTCAGCAGCCCCGATTCCCCGTCACCAGCTCACAGGCCTGCCAGGGAGTTTCCGGTGCGCTGCTGGTGAATAATTTATCAGTCATCCGTGAGCAGGGGCAGGACATATAAATATCTATAGATATGGGCATGGCGAGCACACACGCCTGTGTATGTCTTTAAACCTTGTAAACCGTTCCTCTGATCTAATCGGGCATAAATTACCCGCGACGAAGGTGGCAGGTCTGCTTGCAGACGGTCCTTTAAGTCCCACTATCTCCACTAATAGCAAGGCTGCTGGTGCGCAGGCTCCATCCATCATGATTGTGAGCGGGTTGCTCATGTTTTTGCATGCAAAAGAGAAAAAAGATCCCTTTCTAAACATCACCATGCGCAAGCCCAAGTCTGGGCCTCCCGGGGGGTGCAGATTTCCCTCCTGCGGCTCTGCTCTGGGGATGCTCTAACTGCAGTGCTGCGTCCAGGCAGCCCGTGGCCTCTGCGAATCCTCCTTCTGGTGCCTGTTCCTCGCTCCTGGCCCCGAGCCCTCATGCCAATCCCTGGGGTCCGCCAGGAGCCCGACTCTCACACCACAGGTCAAAACGCCCCATCCGCTTTCCCAGGCCGTGGAGCCCTATGCCCGCCTCCAGAGTCCACCTGCCGCTGCCAGTCGGGGACATCGCTCCCCGAGGGAAGGCTGGGCCCTCTTTCCCCGGACCTACAGGAGATGCTCCGTGAACGTTCCTCTAAGGAGCACCTGCCTGGCTGAGCCCAAGCAGAGCTGGAGACTCACGGGCAGCACATCCCCGGGAGGGAGGGAGGTGCGCCTTTGCCTGGGCCACACCTCCAGCTCAGCCTGAGGCCGCTAGGACGGCTCTGGCCCGGCTCTTATCCTGGGATGGGGGCCTGGTGGTAACTACGGACCGCAGGCCCCAGACTGCTCACAGTAGATGGTGCCCCCGAGCCAGGCGTTCAGAGGTCAGGTGGCCAAACGAGACATCGCACAGAGGAGAAAGGCCGCCTCCCTCCGGGCCAAGCCCGAGTCACGGACCCGCCCTGGCTCCTGATACGCACGTGGGAGGTGAGGCCACCGCACCCCCTCCCCATCCCAGGAGCAGCCAGGAGCGGCAGTGTGACCCCAGCTCCGTCAATCACGGCTCGCGTGCCTCGAACCCTCGAACCTCACTCACTGTGCCTCAGTTTCCTCATCTATGAAATGGGGATAATGATCTAATTCAAGGGCTGTGCTGAGGATTAAAAGAAGTTAACACACAGGCAAAGCACTTAGGACAGTGGGAAGGGTGTGCATCTCACAAGCGTTTGCCGTTATTATTATTAATTATTAGTATTCAAGTCCAGTCCGCTGCTTCCTACAACAGGACATGCACACTCAAAACTCCTTAGAGTGAAAATAGCACATTTTTTCACCCTGCCACGGGGCAGGGTCTGAGCTGTGCTGCTCGGGCACTGGGCTGCAGGTGACCCTGGGTTGCCGGGGCTTTGGAAACTCGAGTTAGCCTCCTTGGCTCCAGCCTCTATGGCATTAGGATGCGGAAATTCCATCACGACGGTGCAGTTGGCCCGGCGCCGCCCCAGGAGGAGCTGCACTGCCGTTGGCACCTCCACGTGATACGTGGTTTTAAAAGAACTCTTGTTCTCACCATCCCAGTTGGACAGGTCCACACCCTGCTGACACTGCCTCCTGCCTCATTTTGAAACGGACCAAAGTGGCCCCGGATTCATCACTCCATCAGCGAAGTGCACTGGTGGGAGGTACCTGGTGTGACGTCAGCCCCAGGTGAGCCCTGCGGAGCCCTGGTGGTCCTGGTGGGTCCTGGTGGGTCCTGCAGAGCCCTGGTGAGTCCCAGTGGGTCCTGGGAAGTCCTAAGGAGTTCTGATGGGTCTGGGTGGGCCCTGAGAAATCCTAATGGCTCCTGGGGAATTAGGAAGCCCATGAGCGTGATGAGGATAGAACCACAGCTTGAAGCCCCAGCCTAGGGCTTCTGCCTACAGGTGGGAGATCTATTTCGTTACCCCAAACACCCCCTAAAGAGGCAGAAATTTGACTATTTTTAAAACCCAAGCTCCAAGGATGGGGAGAGGAGGACAGGGGCCAGAGGGACAGCAGATGGATAAACGCCTAGGAATGTGCAGTGCCCAGACCCCCCTTCGCTTCCCAGGCCCCACGCCTTCTTTCTGCCCCATGTGTGAAGTCCAGCATGGGGAAGGGAGGTGGTTTGGGTTCACACCTCTGCCCCTTGCGATCAGATGGTGGCTCAGGCCACCAGCAAGGAGGTGGCAGAGTCAAGCTCCCATCCCAGCCGGGGTAGCCCTTCCGTTGAGAACGTTCGCTAGTGATCCGGCCAGAACTCTTCCTTCTGAGTCGCTGTGGTCAGGGCTGGGGTCGGTGACACTTTCTCTGGATCCCAGAAGGAGGGGCGTTCCAGGAAAGAGCACTGAGATAATCTGTAGGGGGTCCACCTTCTTCCATTAGGGAAGCAGGATGCTGGGAGCCTCCCACACGTGGGGGAGGGGACTGGTCACCCCACTGCGCATGCCCACACCTGCCCCAGGGTGTGGCACGCAGTAGGTGCTTGTGTGAGTTTCCCGGGGCGGCTTAGACAACACAAAGTATTCTCTCACAGTCTGAGGCCAGAAGTCCAAAATCAAGGTGTCGGTAGGGTTAGTTCTTTCCAAGGCCTCTGGCCTCTCTCCTTGGCTTGCTGCCTCTTCACGTGGTCTTTGCTCTGTGCACATGCGTCCCCAGTGTCTCTTTGTGTGTCCTAATTTCCTCTTCTTACAAGGACACCAGTCAGATAGGATTAGGGCCCACTTTAATGGGGTGTGCATCTCACAAGAGTTTGCCATTATTATTAATTATTATTAATAATATTTGAACTTAATTACCTCTTCAAATGCCCTATCTCCAAGTACAGTCATATTCTAAGGTTCTGGGGGTTGGGGCTTCAACATATAAATTTTGGAGGGGACAAAATTCAGCCCATAAGCTCACTCAATAACTGTCTGTTGGATAGGTGATGACGACGACGACGATGACGATGATGATAAACAGTCCCCCTTTAGTGGACACTTGATATGTGCCTGAGCCCCAGGCTAAGCACCTTATTTACCTCACTCATTGTCTCCTCAAGTCTTAAAGAGATATCACCAACCCTCTTTCCAGATGAAGAAAGCAAAGCTCAAAGAGGACCAAGAATTTACGGAAGGTCACTACCAGGAACCAGAGACCGGACAAATCCAGGCCCATCTGAGTCCAGTCCCAGGTCTTACCCATCATGCTGGAATGCCTAACACTCTGGGACACCTCCAAAAGTAACAGCCCCAGCTGCCGACCCACTACCATAGCCTAGCACTGTCCCAGGTCTTTTATATCCTTCACTTCATTTAATGTGATCTTCCTAACAATTGTGTGAGAAGGGCATCCTTATTCCTTTTTTACAAATGAGATAATTAAGGCCAGAGACATGAAAGCATTTGACTAACTGCTTAAAAGATAGATGGAAGGATAGATGGGTGGATGGATGGGTAGATGGGTGGATAGATCGTTGGATGAGAGATGGATGATGGATGAATGGATGGATAGATGGATAGAGGATGGATAGATGGATGTTGGATGGATGGATGGATGGATGATGGGTGGATGGATGGATGGATGTCTGGCTGGGTGAATGGATGGTGGGTAGATGGATGGATGGATGGATGGTAGATGGATGGGTGGATGGGTAGATGGATGGATGGATGGATGGAGGGTGGATGGATGGATGGATGGATGGTAGATGGATGGGTGGATGGGTGGATGGATGGTAGATCGATGAGTGGATGGGTGGGTGGATGGATGGGTGGATGATGGAGGGTGGATGGATGGATGGATGGATAAGTGCCCCATCAGGTCTGTATCCTAGACCACAAAGGAGGGCAGGGCTATGGAGCTGAGGCTGACAGCACCACTGGCCAGCCTGCAGTGTCCCTGGCTCAGTGCTCCTGGCTCAGCAGGTCTTCTGGGACAGGGCTTCATGAACTGTGATGCAATTGTAACGCAGCCCGAACATCTCAATGACACGGTGGATATCCATGCTACATGGATATCCATGCTACATGCTATATGGATATCCATGCTACATGCTATATGGGCACGGTGGTGCCCATGCTACAATTTGAGTTCCCTGGAAGAAAGGAGCTCTTACATGGTCACAAACGAGTCCAGCTCACCAGGCGAAGAAATGGAAGCAGTAAGTCCTGGGTCACGTTCACCTGCGCAAGAGCTGGGCACAGCCATTTACCGTGGTTGAGTCATGAGGTTGTTTTTCTAGAAGCAAAAGACATCTTTCAGCCTGACTCCTCCCGTCTGTTGAAGGAGATCTTCCGGATGCTTCAAATAGCTGAAAGTAACCAGGCTGAAATGAACGTCTGTGAAATTGCAAGGTTGTTGGTGTGATGGTGGCAGGAACCAGCTGTGCCATGTCCCCACCACGTCCCCGTCAGCATCTAGAACAGGGCCTAGCCCAGGGTTGGCACCACTAAATGTTTGCAGAAAGAACGAGGGAAGCAGCAGCCAGCCCCGTCCTCTGTGCCCTCGCCCTCCTGCCCATGACCTTTTCTCAGGCACCTCCCATTCTGTGCTGCTGTGGTTCTGCAGAGCGGGCACCCCAAGTGGGCTTCCTTCAGTCCCAGGGTGACAGGGACAACAAAGAGAGGGGTCTTACAGTCCACCTCTGAGCGGCGCTCACGGCTGCCAAGACCCCCTTATAGGGGGTAAATCTGAGATCGCCCTCCTGGTCCTACACACAGGCTCAGGAAAAGCTCCGTGCACCCAGTTGAGAACATGGGTCGTGGCGGCTGAAGGGGCGGGGCAGCCACAGCACAGATGAGCCTCGTCAGAGACAGGCATCAGGAAATATGGGGGGAATAAAACCATATTTGCGGCATCTTGGACTCTTCCTTCTCGAACTTACTCGAAATATGTCGGTATTTGTGTGATCCTGGTTTAAGGTCTGCTCCCCGGCTGTAGCTGCCCAGAAGTCCTCGTCTTTGCTTCTCCCTGACCCCCCTCCCCCAGCAGCTGGCCCAGAACCTGGCACTTAATAAACGTATGAGGCTCAATGAGTAGATCGTGAAAGTACGGATGAATTTTGTGAAATTTATCACTAGCGTATAAGGTCTCAAGGGCAAAAACTGGGCATTTTCCGTCTCAAAATCACCACAGTTTGGTGTAGTGCTTGAAGCTTGACACCCCGTAAATGTTTAGATTCTGAATTTTATTTAAATTTAACTGACTGGCCTCGTAGAGGAAAGGAGGACATATTACTCATAACTGAAAAAAAATAAGAAAAAAAAACTTAAACAAAAATTCAAGAGCCCCTGGCTAAGCAACTGAGGGGGGACATCCGGAAGGGAGGGTTTTCATAATTCGTATCTTAGAAAGCCAGACTCACCATTTCCTCCACTTGCTCACGTTTAATTCAATGGTGAAGGATTCGCATCTACTAACAGAAGCAGCCCCGCCGCCTGGCTCTGGGAAACCGAGAACGCTTAGCCAGGGGCTCTGTGGAGCTCCAGCACCAGCCGGAAACGGGACGGGGTCGAGAAGGACCCTCAGGCTGGAGGGGAGATGCCACAGGCAATTTTCTGAGCCACGACATGAGTGGATCCTGTGAAGACAGAGAGCCGGTCCCCCAGGCCAGGCACCGTGGAGCCCCTCCAGCTTCACTGAGGGTGTGCACGCCCATATGCCCATGGTGCATGTGCGTGGGTGCACATGTGCACAGGTGTGCATACGCGACATGGGTGTGCATATGTGACGTGGGCACATGCATGCGTGTGCATGGATGTGTACTGTGTGTGCATATGAGCGTGGTTGGGCGTGTGTACCTCTGTGTGCAAGTGTGGGCATGGCCATTGCGTGTACACACGTGTGTGTCCAATCCCAAACCCTAGCCAGAGCTGAGCTTCTCACCCACGTCGCACAGACTGCCGTGGTGCCCCTCCTTTAGGCGCGGAAGACTGGCCCAGGGAAGGGTTTCATCCAGAGACGGAGCCAATATACAGGACGGACAGACTTTTACGGGGCAGCTTGGATGAGGAAGGCAGAGACCAGGTTCACAAACTTGTTTTCTGTGAAAACACACAAATTTAAGTCTAAACAGTACCGAGAGAAAGTCCAGAGGTCTTTCTGCCAAACCTGTCGTCAGACTACTTCTGGGCGGTGGGATTCAAGATGACTTTCCTTTTTCTCTTCACTCGCCTGCATTTTCTGTGTTTCTGCAATGGGTGTGGGCTGCTTCAGCTACTAGTTGAGGTTCTAGGAGTAACCACTCATTTTAAGAGCCTGTCCAGGAATGTCTCAGGAGCACAAGCAGGTGGGGGTTCCGGGTCCAAGGCGAGGCGTTTGTTGAGTGACTTTTCCACATGCTTTCTGCACGGAGTCTCACCTAGATGGGGACGGTCACGTCCACCACAAGGAGGACAGGGCAGAAGTGCTGGGAGGCCACTGCTGCCCAAGACCACAGGCCGGCAAGAGGCAGGACCTGGACTCAGGCAGGTCTGTCTCCCAGCCTGGGCCCTTGGTGGGTCCCCAGGAGGCTCTAGAAGTGGGGGATCGGCCCCCAGGGAGCAAGGCATTAAGACGGGGACTGGGGTCCAGCACACTGCCTACCCAGACACGCTCGCTGCAGCTTGGCCTCGGACGCCGCCGGCTCTCTGTGAGATCCCAGGGTCCCTGACGGGTGCACGCCCACCCACAAGGCTGCACAGGTGCGGGAAGCGGAGCCCCAAGGTGGGCACAGGCCTTGAACTTCTCCTGTCCAGAAGAGCACTGGACATTCTCTCTCACAGGTGCCCAGGGTCTCCCCAGGTGTAGACCAGCTACCAGGTGGACACCCCCCAACAGACAAGGGGAACAGAGGGCTTAGAAGGGCAGACCCATCCTGGTGCCGCTTAGGGAGAAGCGTTGCTGCCGTCGGGGTTCCTGTCGCAGAGCCCTGGAGGGCTCTCTGCTCTGCTTTCCTTCGCTCTTTCCAGAATGAGTTCCTTCTTCCCTCACCTCCTCCCACGGTCACATCCCTGTTTTCTCCTCCACCAAACCTCTGTGGCTCCACCTCGGTGACGCAAAGCAAACCAGAGGGGATGGATTTTATGATCCTAATAAAATTTCAATGGATGTCATATGAGTCTGGGAGTTTCATATCTGCACAAACCTTTGTCTCCATTGCGTCAGAAAATAAAAAATAAAAAGCCTGCTCCCTGTGGCTCTGTAGTCCAAACACCGTAAACTCCAAAGACTAAAGAGAACACGCTGGCGAGGCCCCTTCCCTGGTGTGGCTACAATGGCAAACAGGCCTCTGATTACATTTCCTGCTTGCAACTGGCGAATAAAATATTTAGACAGTATAAGCTGAATGTTCCAGGCCCAGCCGGCCCGCAGCTGTACTGCTCCGTGCAAATGGGAAGGCAGGAAGACAAAAAAATTTCAAATTAAATAAATGCCGGATAAATGCAGATGTATCGTTTTAAAAATTCATCAACACTAACACCCGGTGCAATTTATTTGGGTTTCAATTTATTTGGGTCTTTTCTTTTAGATGAAAAGACCCATCTAACGTCCTGAAGAGATGGCATTTAAGCATGAATTTTTGAGAAATCCCATTTCCCAGTGCATGAAGTGTGTCCCAGCAAGCCCCCGAGTGGGGGACCCCCGAAGTCCCTTCCGAGCCTGACTGACGGACAGAGGGGTGACAGCCAGCGTACCCCGTGGCAGCGCTGGGACCCGGGAGTCCCGCTCAAGCCTGAGCTCTGCCTTGCCCACCTGTGATCCCCCGGGCAGCCCCGGGAACACCCCAGGCCTCAGTTTCTCCATCCGTAGTGTGCGGGTTCAGCAGGAAGCAACCGAGGGTCATGGGGGCCTTGACCGCACCCACACAGGCACCCATATGGCACAGTGCTGGGTGAACGGGCATCCCGACAGCGTGACCGCCCCCGGGAGGGGAAAGTGTGCTTTGCAGGAGGCCACATCAACCGAACTGGGCGCAATCAGGCTGCACTTCTGGGAATTCCTTCCTGTTTTGCAAAAAGTGGAGCCAAGTGTGGGCCCCAGGGGAAAAGATGCTGGTCCCCAGCATCCAGCGGCCGGAGGCAGTGGAAGATGAAGGACCGACCTCGGGGGCCGTGCGGCAGGCGCCATGCACACGGTGACAAGCCCGTTCCGAAGCCCCATCCGTCGGAGCTGGAGCCTGTTCCCAGGAGACGCCGGCTCCACTGGGAAACCAGCCAACTGCTCCCCGCAAGGAAGTGTCTCTCTGTAGCCACTAATGGAGCCCTGCGTGTGCAGGATGCCGTCGGCAGAGAAGGGCATTTATAACACCTAACGCGGGGTGGAAGGGCTCAGCCACTGCACAGAGCTCGGGAGGTGGCTGCTGGCAGGGGATGGGGGAGCAGGGAAGCAGTGAGGAGCCCAGGACCCCCGGCAGTGACAGGCACTTATGGGTCTAGGCGCAGACAGCCGGCCAGGGGCCCAGATGAGCAGGACACCAGGATGGGTGGCAGGTGGAGGGACCGGAGGTGTGCAGGGGCCTGGCGGGGACACCCGGCTGTGGTCCATCATGAAGCCCCTCACTTTTTCTGGACTCATCCATCCACACTGTTCCCACCAACCGGGGCACCAAGGGCTTCAGGGAAGGTGCGCAGTGGGCAGGAAGGGAACGAGAAGCTCACCTGGCCGGTGGGCCGATTCCCTCAAGCTCCAAGCAGTGGGGGCCTCCAAGACGTGCCGGGGGCCATGCTCTGCCCCCGGGGGCCTCTGTTTATCTTCTGTAAGATGGATAATTACGGGCCCCCAGGGACTCCCTCCTGGCTCCGAGGACACTGGCCTGGCCAGGCTGCTTAGCAACAGGCTTCGCCGCTACCACCCTCCTCCTTCCCACCAGCCACGGTGGTACCCAGGGCTCAGAGCCTAGGGCAGGGTCTGCACTCCCCAGCATCGCTCAGGGAGCTTCGGTTCCACAGAAGGGGCAACTCCTGCGTCTGATGGAGCTGAGGATGGCATGGACTCAGGGTCCCCGTGCTCCGGGCCAGGGCAGCAGCCCCCCGCCACACTCCCTGGGGCGTCCCCACCAGCCCCTAAGGCACCTCTGTGTAGATGGGGCACCAGGGCTCCCACCCCAAGGGGCCACACCGAGACATTCGTGGACCCCAGCACCATCCCCGCTGTGCCTGACGGGTCTGTCCACCCTGCCCCTATCCAGCTGCCCAGCCGTGGCCTGGGGAGGTCCACCAGCTCACTCAGAGGACAGCATCACCCAACGGCCTGGGCCACGCCCGCTTGCTCATGGGCTTGCCAATGCCCCGGCCGCTGGGTCTCCGAATGGACAGGGGGTCGGGCTCATCTGGTGGCAACATCTGTGCATCTGCACCTCCCTGACCCCTTCCCAGAGACAGCAGAGCCTGGCATCAGACCACCGCAGGTCCAACCCCCCACCCCAAGGGCATGCTCTCCAGCTCCCACCCCAGCCCGAACTCCCTATGGAGTTACCTGTCAGCCTGCCTGCCCTTGGCCCTGCGTTTTCTCCAGGTCCCTGGAGGACATGGGGGAGATGAGGGTGCAGGAGAGCCTGGGCCCCGGCAGTCACCTCCAGCACAAGGGAGGCTCTGCCGTGGGGTCCCCGTGTTCGGGCCAGGACACAGGGACCGCTGGACAGAAGTCCAGGCTTGGCGACAGGATCTGCCCACCTTGGGGGTCCTGCCCTGCCGGAGTCTGCCCGCTGACAGCCAAGTGCCGTGCGCAGGTGCAGCAGGTCCCTGTCTGGGGGCCCTGGAGGTCCCGGAGGCCCCACCCACCCAGGCTTCCTTCAGCTTCTCAACGTTCCCAGCTGCAGGTGTGGGAAGGCCAGGTGCCAGGTGGGAACTGGGGTGTGAGCCCCCCAGGAGGCAGGCTGGGTGGGTCTGGGGCGCTTCTGTGCTACAGACGCGTCAACCCAACCGAGGCTCAGAGAGGGCAGAGAGCCGGTCTTCTCAGAGCCCAGGGGGAGGGCTGGTCATCTCGCGCACCACAGGGCCTGGCCGGGCCTCCCACCCTCACAGCCCTCCCCCTACACACACAGGCACACGCGTGCACACACGGACACAAGTGCGCACGCACGCACAGGCGTACGCACAGAAGTCAGAAGACACACGCACACACATGCCCTCGTCCAGCTCCATTGGGGAGCGGTCTCCTGGTCAGAACCTCATTCCTTCTGGTGTGAGTGGACAAAACCCACACTGTCTGTTCCAAGAACCCGGCGACCAGGGGTTTCTCGCCCCCTGGGAGAGGGGGGCTCTGTCACCATCGAGGTGCTGAGGCCTTGCCCTCCCCCAAGCCCTCCTGGTACCCAGACAGCCAGACAAGGGTGTGAGGCAGAGCCATCTAGTGGGCGCATCCGGTGCTGCACAGGGGGGCCGGGGTGACCACCAAGGGTGAAGCCACGGACCCCACCATCCCCGGGAGGACAGAGGACGTGCAGAGTCTTCCCTCCTGTGGCCTGCATGGACAGCACCCCAAGGATAGAAACAGCCTCTGCACAAAGGCCCTGAGAAATGCCATGATAGAGCAGCTGGCATGTAAGCCTCAAAAAACAAAAGAATGTGTGGCTTGAGTTCCGTGGAACCCCAAAGAGGCCTGCTCATGTGGCGGCAGCTGAGTGTTTGAAAGGACGGGCTTGGGGGTTTTTCTCCCTATTATTTTTTTTTTTTTTTTGTGGTACGTGGGCCTCTCACTCTTGTGGCTTCTCCCGTTGCGGAGCACAGGCTCGGACGCGCAGGCTCAGCGGCCATGGCTCATAGGCCCAGCCGCTCCGCAGCATGTGGGATCCTCCCGGACCGGGGCACGAACCCGCTTCCCCTGCATCAGCAGGCGGACTCTCAACCACTGCGCCACCAGGGAAGCCCTCTCTATTTTTAAAGATATGTTTTAAATGCCTAGCGACACCCTGGGAGCCAGTGCTGGGCGAGTGACACGTTTAGATGCAGGCGTGTCCCCTCTCTGCCCCAGGTCCTGCCGAATCGTGGCACCTTGGGCATGGGTAGGGGGTGGAGAAGGCCCCACCCTCAGATGAGGGCAGGTCAGAATGAACTGGCACGTGCAGGGTGCCCCGCCGGGGCTCTCACACCCACGATTATTCTGCAAAGAGAACAGTGTCCCTGAGTGCTAGCAGTCCATCAGCTCTTGCCTGGCGACTGCAGAGCTATAAACAACCAGAGCTCTGAGCAGTCGCCTGGGGAGAGCATCCGCCTTCACCCCGAGACGCCGGGCCTCCTCTCCAGGACCCTGCTCACCTCGATGACGGCCACAGAGTGGGGTTCTATGCACGTCAGGCACAGTGGACACCCTCAGTGGGGCTTGGGACACCCACCACCCGCTTGGACCCTCACTCCCTGTGTGAATGGAAGTTTGCTTTTCAGACACCATTGCTGGGATCTCAAATATGCACAGGCCAGCACTAAGCGGGGACCTCAGCCTTGGGGGAGGCCGGCATCTCACGGCACCAGTAGGCTCAGGAGGAAAGACGTGGAGGGGACAGGCCGGTCACCTTTGCCATCAGATGTTAAAAGCCCCCTGTCATGCTGCTGGACACAAGGAGGTGACACCATCAGACTCGAGAGACAGCCGCCTGCCTGACAAGCACCTGTGCAGCCCCCAGACTCCCCCGCTGCCTGGCACTCGGCCGCAGGGCTGGGGAGGGGGCGGGACGGCCTTTGGGGGGAGAAAGTGAAAAGCTGCTCCTTTGTTTTGGCAGCTGGTCTCCGGAGGGCCTGCACGTGCACGTGTGTGCGTGCCTTTGTGCGTAGGCACGTGCGTGCCTTTGTGTGTGAGTGCCCGTGTGCTGCGCATGTGTGTACATGCGTGTGCATTTTCAGCATGTGGGCGTGTGTGCCTTTTGCATGTGCCCACGTGTTCCGTGTGTGCTCGTGGGCACATGTGCTTTATGCCTGTGTTTGTGTCTATGTGCCTTGTGTGCATTTGTGTGCATGGTACACATGTGTGCGCCTACGTGTGTGCACGTGCATGGGAATGTCTGGGTAGCTCCAGGTGGAGGCCCACCACCCTGCCTGGGGAGCTTGAGCCTGTGAGGGCCTGAGGGCTCCCCCCATCCCCTCAACTGCAGCCCCAACCCAACCCTGATCCCCAGCAGGACAGGTGTCCCGGGTGAACCTCCCACCCACAGACGTGGCTGCTGAACCCACACTGGCCTTCGCCCCTGCAGGGACCACCCCCCCAGCCCCGCCTGACTCAGGGGCGGCCACCCAAGGACCGCTGGCAACGTGGGCGTCCAGTAGCAGAGGACAGATGGGCGTCTGTTTGCCCAGCTTCTCCAGGGACCCACACCTTCGACCACCCCCCTTGCTATCCACGCGGCGCTTCCAACAGGCTCTTCCCCCTGCTGTCTACACGGCGGAAGTGTTCCAATTCCCCGCACACCCTTCAGCCCTTGCGGGCGTGCAGACCGCCCACGGGGTCTCTCTTCTGCTCCCTGAGCTGCCATGCTCCTCGCTGAGCTGCTGCCCCTAGACGGCCCAGCCCAGTGTGTCACCACACCGACCCCCGCGAACCCGGCTCCCTCCAGCCCTCGTGGTTCCAACCCCTCCGGCAGCCTCCGGCGCCAGCCCCACCTGAGATGGACTTTGCTGCCTGCATCCCTGCCAGGGCCCTCATCTGCTCTTTCCCTACAGCTTGGCTTCTTACATTAATGATAGGTTTGAAAAGGAATCAAGCTGGTGTTCTAGAACATGCCCTGCACTGATTGTGTAAATAAAACTGTAGAATGACAAAAAAAATCAGAAGAATTGGCGGTACCCCCTGTCGCATTTCTCACATCCCCCTGGCTCTGCACCCACTCCCATCTGGCTTCCAGATTCCAAGGAGTTTCCACCCCCAGCGGCTCCACCCACCCCCAGCGGCTCCGCCCACCCCCACTCCCCAGGGCCTCCTTGGCCAGGGGCTCCAGGGTAACTGCTGGCCACTCACTCTGAGAACCAGGTTCCTCTCTGGGCTTGGGTGACTTCTCATCCCCAGTCCCCAGGTGTTGGTCCTTGTACCTCTCTGGCCCCTCCTCCTCTGTTGGCTTCACTGCCCCCTCGACTGGCCCATCATATCTGGCTTGGGTCCCCACCCATGCCCTCAGCTCAGGCCTCTCCTGCAGGCTCTGGACCCATAGATCTGGCTTCTCCTCGTCCCAGAGACCCAGCGGTCCAGACACCACCTCCCCGTCAACCCCATCCACCACCAAGGCCACCAGCCATCTCCCCTGGTCCCCAATCCCAGCCACCGCCTTCTCGCCCCGCTCCTATGTGCCTCCCCCGCCCCGGCTGCCTTTCCACCCCGACCCCTCCCACGGACCCACAGACAGATTTTTGTCACGGCACCTTCCGTGCCACCCTCCTGCCGGAAACCCTCAGGGCTGGCCCGTCTTCTTAGGACACAGCCTGCTCCCTGCCAGGCCCCACCCTAGCCTCACCCCTGCTCTTGACACCTGAGCGCCCTGGCGGTCCTGTATTCCGCACACTGGCCACACTCACTCTCACCACCAGACTCCATTCATGACACCCCTTCTGCCGGGAATCCTTCGCCCTCCCCCACCCCCTGCTGACATGTCTCGTCCTCCAAGCTTTAGCTGCAGTCACTCCCAGCGAGGTTCTCTGACTCCCAGAATCAGCAGCGTGCTCCTGGGACACGGGGCTGTGTGTGGTGAGGGGTCACATCCATCGCCCAGCGTCTCCAGTGCCCCTCAGAGAGGGACCGACCGCATCCAGGGCACTCACTGCTGCGTCCCAGCCCCGCCCGCAGCCGGCACACCTGCGCTGTGCAGACGGCCTCCAGCCCACAAATCAACACCCCTCCCGGGGGGCCAGACCCACTGAGACACAAGGGCCCCTCATCTCGCTATCCCACGGGAATGGCTGGGAGAACACCTGTGCACAGGCAATTCAGAACATAGGACAGGATGTCTGAGCCCCTGCACTGTGCCGTGGACGTGCTGGACTGTCCTGGTTCCGCCCTGAAGAGCTCTGATCAGGACTCCACCCAAGTGCTCAGCATAGCAGCATCTCCTGGGCACAGCTCTCCAGCATCCGGGCCCCGAGGAACCCCTTATTCATCCTACAGAAAATGGACGGGACTGGGGCCGGGCGAGCCTCTCTGCCCCAGCCTCAGCCTCTGCATGGCGGCCGTCTGGTTTCAACTCAAACTTCACCCATTGGTGAAGGCACCCAGGACCCCACACTAGGAATGAGGGATCCCCTCCTTGTCCAGAAAACTCGCTCAGGTTTATTTTCTTGTCCATCTCAGCAGCAAATCATCCGCTCCTTTCGTTCAACCACTTACTCCCTACCGCCCCTCCCCCTGCACCAGAGTCGTCTACTCCAGGCCGGCAGGTATTTGGGATCCTGCACCCCTTAGGCACTCAATACATGTTTGTTGAATGACTAAAGGAAAGAGTTTCGGGCCTGCAGACAGTGGCGGCCCCAGGATAAATCTCCCCTGGGCTTGGGGAGCTTGAGAGCAGGCGGTGTGGGGTGAATCCCTCGAATCCCCAGGCCTTCCCCAAGCATGGCCAAAGCCAGCTGACTGAGTCTCCAGCAAGGACAGAGCTGGGTTCCAGTGGGTGACGCCCCTCTCTGATCCTGTCTGGACCCTGCTGCCCAGAGCCTCAGGCTGCTCCCAGCGGGGCAGCTTCATCCCAGGGAGCCTCGTTCGGGAAGCCTGACCCAGGAGAGTTGCTGGTGGGGACACAGGGCTCAGACCCCTTATCACCAGTCCCTGGGCTGGAAACCACAGCTGGGGAAACTGAGGCCTGGCCCCCAGTCAGGACAGGGCACGGGGGTTCCGGTGCCCAGGCACTATGCCCTTCAGGGCCCAGGGTAAGTCCCTTGTTCCTCCCTGGAGGCCGGGGCTGCATTTCTGCCCATCTCCTCCAATTGCCCCCGCATCCTGCCCACTGCCTTCCCGGCAGGGTTCAATCTAGCAAGTGCTTGTAGCTTCTCGGGTTTACCTCCTTCCGCCAACATCATGGTCTCTGATGGCATCTGACTCACTGCAGCCAAGACCTCTGTGCAAAGTCGGGAATCAGGGGAGGCAGGGGAGGCCTGCCTTCCACCCTCCTCTCCAAGCAACTCACCCCCAGGCAGGGCCACCAGGCAATATTCCAGGGAGACCCTTGGGCGGAGGTGCTGCTGGCCCAGCGTGAATGACCCCTAAGCACACGAGGTCCCCAGCCAGGCCTCCGGTGCCACTACAGACCCTGAGGCCCTGGAGCCTGGAGGAGCAGCCGCTGCTGGATCACAAAGGATTCAGCCCTGGAGTGGGAGGCTGAGGACTCCTTCAGCTGCAGAGACCCCGGGGGGCCCACGTGGGGCCTGGAGAGAGCCAGCTCTCCCTGAACCCAGGTGAAAGGGCCTTCCTGGCCTCCAGTTCAGAGGTTCCCCAACAGCCTTCCATCCCGTGCCCAGCTGGTTGTGACGGTGTGTCTCTGGAAGTCTAACCTCACTCTCTCTTGCTGCAGCTAAAGTTCTCTCCAGAAGCCAAGATCCCCAGGAGGGCCCTGAGGCCCATGTCTCAAACCCGCGTGCACATGGCTCATGGTCTAAATGCACGTGGGGCGTGCCCATGGGGGCCAGTCCCCCAGCACACTCTGCCCAGCAGGGACATGCGGGGACGGTGCTCATGGTGAGGGGGTGGGGGCCCGAGGGGGGAGCAGCATACCCAGGGCACCGGCCTCTGGTCCAGACATGCTGCAAACATTAACCTCCTTTGGTCTACACTCATCCTTCCAGTGTTCCCGTCCCGCCTTCGGTTTGCTCAGGAGCTGAGCTGAGTGAGGGGCTGAGGAGAGAGAAGATCCAGGAGCTCGGAGAGCCTAGGGGGTATAGATTTGTGATGGTCCCCAACCCGGGGACAAGCGGCGCAGGCCCAGGGCCAGGGTCAGGGTCAAGGATGCCTCGGCCAAGCGAGGCACAGGGTGAAGAAAACACTGACTCCCAGCCGTGCTGTGCCCTTTCCACAGAGGAGAGACTGAGGCCCCCAGGCCGAGGTGGTGTGCGGGCTACCACGAGGGGGGGAAGGAGGGCTCGGCCTAGCAAGACGCAAGTCGTGCCCGTGCAGCCTCGGGCCTCCTCCCCCGCGCCCTGCCCCGTGTCGGCCCCCCCGCAGATGCTGGAGACGTAGCACCTGCTACAAAGCCCTGGGGCAGCCAAAGACTTGACCGCCCTTAAGTGTCAGGCCCTGGAGCTCCACTGCGCTCCCTCCTTGGAGCTGCCAGGACCACAGGAGCCCCCTTAGTGGGCTTGCAAAGCGCTTTTTTTTTTTTTTGGTAAAATAGCTTTTTCCTCTGTCAAAACACAAGCCAATACACTTTGAGGGGAGGGGAGGAGAACGAGGCAACACAGTCTAGCCCCACGGCTCACTTAGAGGAGGACATGAGACTTAAAAGCCTGACCCCACTGCTTGCCCAGCGGAGAAAATGTCACGACCCCAACACCCACTTATAAATATCTCTTGTTATATTAGAAAAATATATATATATATTTCCAGGGCCCACCCGGCTCTACTCCTGCACAGAAAGGGTTAACCTTCAAAATTCAACATCAGGGTCCCGGGATGGGGCTGGTAAGGAGAGGCAGCTTGGGAAGAAGGGGGGTGCTGAAAAACAGAGAGGGACAAGCCAATGTGTACCTGGGGCCCTCCAAGACCTCCAAAACAGAGAAGCGGGAGGATGCCTGTCAGAGACAGAAACCAGTGCTGTCCCAGGGGTTGTCTCACTCCTGTCCCCAGTGTCAAATGCTCTGGAGTGATCTGTCCTTTCAGACACCCCTGTGAGGTCCCGATATCAGGATGCATCCTTTCCTCTCAGTCCCAGCCCATTCAACTCACCACCGAGCTTTAAAGGTCCTAAGAGGGAGCAGCCCACCGCCCCCACCCCCCCGCCAAGTAAGAAGCGTGAGGAAAGCTGGAGGTCCTTCCTGGGAGGAGTCACTTCTGGGGTCCCCCTTCAGTCCCTGACCAGGCAGTAAATGTGGTGCTGGGCCCCCCGCTCACTGGTGGAGACCTCGAAGACATAGGCGGTGCAGAGCAGCAGTTCCTGGGTGTCTCTGTCTGTCACCACCTGGAGGATGGTGCGGTTCTCTAGGACACTGGGCATCATGTCGCACTCGGGCGGCTGCCGCAGCTTGTGCGGAAAATTCACCAGGTACTCACACATGGGTGAGCGCAGCAGGCAGTGCACGAACCTCCCGTCCTCCAGCTGGCACGCTCCGTCTCTACCTTCTCCACCACCTGCTTGCCAAAGGAGCAGCCCTTGGAGGAACAGGTGAAGGTCATGCGCTCCAGGCTCTCGTGCTGTCTGCTCACTCCACAGAAGCCGGCCCCCACCTCCTCGCCACTCGGGCCCCAGTTCAGGTCCGCCCAGAACTCGACCAGGAAGAAGGCGTTGGGGGGCCCACGATCATACAGCTCCCGCAGACCACCCTTTATCTCGGGGAACGTGTCATAGATCTGCCGGACGTCCACACTCTCGAGGGGGGGCGCTCCGGGGCTGGGGCAGTGCTGGCGGATGTGTACAAACAGGTGCCTCTGGTAAGAGTCAGCTCCGCTCAGCCTGCAACACCACCCCACAAGTATGCGGGGTCTGAGCCCCAAATTAAATCGGAGAGAAACTGCAGGAATTTAAGAGACTCCGTGAAGTCGCCTGAGGGAGCAGGGGTCAACCCAGCGGCCTGGAACCCAGGCTGGGCTCCCCCCGGGGCTGCCAGCTGCCACAGCCAGGATACCATTCTGTGCACGAGGAGGTGTCAGGAGCCGCCAACCATCTCTATCCCCGTCCGCTCCCGGTATGTGGGCAGATGTTCCTCCAGCGGCGGAGGTCAGCTACCTCGAACCATGATGCATTCGGAGCTGTGCCTCCCGCACAGTATGTCAGCCCAAAGAGGTGTGTGAGACCGTGAGAGTTCTAGTTAAACCTGCCACCCTCATAAGTAATGGCATGACTTGGTAAAGGAACAAGTGCAGGCCAGGCTGGAGCTGAGTCTGGGCTGGGATCAGGGCTCAGCCTGCAGAGGAAGAGGGCTCAGTCTGGAACTAGGGTATGAAGCGACGAGGGCTGAGCCCTGGATCGGGGCTGAGTCCGGGGGAAGGACTGGGCTCAGCAAGGGGCCCCAGGCTGAGAGGCGGAATTTCTTCTCCGAACAGCCAAAGCCCGAGCCACCCACGTGATCCTCTTCTTGCGCTGCGAGCGGCAAGATATTTTCACCAGCTGCCCGATGCATCGCCCATAAAGCCATAAAGCAGAAACTGACTTTGAAATGGCCCTTTCTCTGCCTGTATCCTCGGGCATAAATTTAAATTAAATGGCAATCTAAATGCCTGCGACTCTCGAGTTGTCCTCGTGGGGCTGTCTCTCCGGGCTGTGTGGGGAGACAGAATGCCACCCTAAACCCATCCTCCTGTGCCACACGGGTGAACGTCGGTGGGGGGTGGCAGCGGGGAGGGTGGGCGGCCCTTGGCAGATGGAGCGGACACGTGGGACCGGTGCCTTCCCTTCTGCTGATGCCGGCTCCCAGGGGGACAGGAGAGACGCTGGGTCACCCGAGGGAGGGGCTGCACCTCCGTCCACCTGGGAAAATGGGGAAATACACAGCATCTCTTTTGCACGCTCTGTGTAAGATTTAACAGGCACTGAGCAGACTCCCTACCCACAGTAAGTGTTCCTAAGTATCCTGCATGTCTCCGCCAGGTTGAGAACCCACAGGGAGTGCCGACGGGGGACTCAGCTGATCCGACTTGTGCGGAGCACTCTTCTCAAACCCAAGTGTGTGGAGGAACCCCCAGAGGGCTGGCTCCGCCCCAGGTTCTGAGCCAGCAGGCCTGGGAGGGGCCTGAGAACGTGCATTTCTATCAGGTTTCCAGCTGGTGCTGCTGGCACGGGGACCACGCTTGGAGACCTGCTGTGCTAGAGAAAGCTCGCCCGGTAGCGGTGACTCACGAGCAGCAGGTGGGTACGGGAGGGCAGGAAGACGGGGCGGAGGGCCTCGCTGCTGCGGCCCAGGCTGGAGGGGACCAGAGGGCTCCGCCTGCGTGGGGGCAGGGGGAAAGGAGGGGTCGCCATGCCTTGGTCCGCCCCGGCGCCCCAGCCCTGCACATGCAGAGCCCCCTCGCGCAGGGTACCCTGTGCGCACAGCACGGGGCAGGGCACCCAAATCAACTGCGCCTGGCCTCAGGCTCCTGCCCACGAGCTCCTCCCTCACGGCAGCAGCCTAGACACAGGCTCCACGTACCGGTGGACAAACCAAAGCTCAGGAAGGTGAGGACCCACCACGTCCTCTGGGCCAGGGAGTGGCGGCTGCTCCCCAAATCCAAATCCTGGGCTTCCTTCCCAAGCCCCTCTCCAAACTTTCTCCCTGCAAACTCGGAGGCTGAGCTTCCAGCCAGGTCCCAGGTACAAGCCCTGGCGTTTGAGGGTACATGCCAAACCCACGGTGCCCTTAATCTGGTCCCGACAAGACTGGACCCTCCCCTCAGCCTCCATCCTCTGGACGGCCAGGCCACCCTGTTCCTGTCTCCCAGTGCAGCCCCAGAGGAGGAAAGCCATCAGGACATCACGCTGTCGGGAGCAACTTGGCTTTTACGGATGGCCTTTGCCAAGATCTGCAGCCTGGCACAAACAGGCAGAGGCACCTCACCAACAGTGAGGAAGGAAACTGGCCACAGGGATGAGCTCCCGGGACCTGCAGGGGGAGGAAATGGGGGCTGATCTGGTGACATGGGTGGGAGATGCACCTCACCAACAGTGAGGAAGGAAACTGGCCACAGGGACGAGCCCCCGGGACCTGCAGGGGGAGGGAACGGGGGGTGATCTGGTGACATGGGTGGGAGGTGAGGGCAAGAGCCAGCTGTCAGGAGGGGCTACGGGCTGGCGT
Organism: Aethalodelphis obliquidens; assembly: GCF_003676395.1. Taxonomy (NCBI): domain Eukaryota; kingdom Metazoa; phylum Chordata; class Mammalia; order Artiodactyla; family Delphinidae; genus Aethalodelphis; species Aethalodelphis obliquidens. The sequence goes on from NW_020837951.1 coordinate 3,411,124, forward strand.
AAGGACAAGTGTGATCGGGTACCTGAAACGCTTCGCGTGGAGCAGTGGGCAGACGTGAGCTCAGCGACGTGTGCACTCAGCTACGTGCCCTCAGGTGTGCGCTCACAGCCACATGAGGAAAGGGCTCAGGGGCTTGTAGAAGGTTTTGCAGATAAGAGGGACTTACCGTTCCACAAGCAAAATCAAGGGTCAGAGTGTAGCTGTGGGCGGGGCTCAGGGGCTCAAGGGTCAGAGCGTAGCTGTGGGCGGGGCTCAGGGGCTCAAGGGTCAGAGCGTAGCTGTGGGCGGGGCTCAGGGGCTCAAGGGTCAGAGCGTAGATGTGGGCAGGGCTCGGGGGCTCTCTCTGGATCGGGGAGCAGTGACGAGCTAGCATCTTGTTGGTCTGGGCTCGGAGTCAAGGTTATCCCCCAGCCTGGGTGCAGAGTCCTCCATAGCTGGAGTCCAAGGCTGAGCATAGGTCAGGGCAGAGCCTATGCTGTGGACGGCTGGACACTAAGGAGGCAGGAGAACTCAGCAGGGAGTGCCCGTGCAGAGCGCAGCTGCAGGGCCCAAGCAGCGGGGCGTAGAATAGATGGTGTTCACAGGCAGTGGGGTGGGGGGGATACTCCTCCTTTGACCCAGCCACGCCACTTGTCTACGGTCTGGCTACGGTCACTCAGACCCCTCCCGGCCCGAGGTCAATCCAGTGCACGCTCTGAGGGGCTCGTCAGTGGGCCAGGCTTCTCTGACTCCATTTCCTGCTTCCACCAGGCCCACCAGCCTCCACCAGGCCCACCGGCCTCCGCCGGCCCCCACCAGCCATCCATTAGCCAAGATGAGTCCCCATCTAGATCCGTTCTACGTCACCACCGGCCCTGACCTGCTCCCTTCTCTCTGCCCTCTGCCAAACCAAACGAGGGACACCCCCCCAACCCTGCAACACACCACCCCTGAGACCGGGACAGAAGGTGGGGACTTTCGCTGGTGACGCAGGGTAATGACAAGGGCAGAAGAGGGGGCGCTGGAAGCTGCACAGCAGGAGATGCAAAGCTGACATCTGACTTCCTTTTCTAGAAACCTCTTGGTCTCCCTGGAGAAGAGCCCGATTCCAGGGTGAAGCAGGGTAAGCGCCTGGAGCATCCTGTGATGGCAGAAAGTGAAGGGGGCGGGGCATGAGGGCGGGGCAGGGAGCCAAACACAGGAGCTCCCCCTGCTGGAGCAGCCTGGGAAAAACATAAACACCGGGAGTGTTCCATTCACCCGTAACAAAGCGAACGTCTGCGAGCCCGCACCGGCATTAACAGATAACTGGATAAATAATTAAGTGGAAGAGAAGGGACGAATCTTCCCTAGAGAAGAATTCTAATTAACACATGTAGAAGGAATGAGGGGAATTGGATACCCCGTGAGCACACCGCTGCCAGCAAGACCCACTGATGGCAGCTCAAAATCATGAACAAAAGTTTAAGGAAAAGCAATGCATTGTAAAGTCTCCAATTACTTCCCTCAAAGATATTTATTAGTTATGAAGAGAAAAATAGTAACTTTCCGGTAACTTTTAAAACTAGTAACTTTGCAATAGAGAAACCTGACAAACACCGGTTTGATGGAGGGATCAAGGTTAACACCACCTAAGACCTACAGCCCTCAGGGCCTCCCCACGTGACAGCTGCGGAGGGCGCCTCCCTTCTCTCATATGCCTGCCCTAAATGCAGAGCCTCCATCTAATTGTGGAAAAAAAAATAGTTGACAAACCCAAATTGGGGCACATTCTATAAAATAACCGAGCAGCACTGTCCCGAAGGCAGAGACGTGAACAGAATGAGGGAGCAGCGCAGGCAGAGGGCTCAGGAGAGCAGACGGCAAAATGCGAGGGGGCGTCTGGGGCGGGACACACATCGGATCCTGAAACGGGAAGGACTTCAGTGGAAAACTGGGGAGCCCGCAGCGAGGTCTGTGGTTTGGGGAACAGTCTCACACGCACGGTAATATCTTCCCCTTGCTGACTGTATTACAATCAGGTAGGGATGTTAGGGAGGCTGGGCGGGGTAGTATACAGAAGATCTCTGTCCTAGTGCGCAACTCTTCCTTTTATTTTGAGATGATTTCAAGTGAAGAAAGAATCTCCTTGGCCACATTTGTGTGCTTGGACCCCAGCCTGGCCCGGAGCAGCTCAGTCTTCCGTCTGCTTCTCCCCTCCTTCCCCAACCCCCCACGTCCCCCAGCCATCCCTGAGCAGAGCTCTCCCTCCACAGGCAGCTCATTCAGGTGTGTTCCCCAGTGAAAACAGTTTCCTCCCCGACAGGAGAGCTGGCACTAGCCAGCAAAGAAAACTTTCTTACCTGAGAATTGCCAAGCAGCCCTGAGGGGGAGCCCCACACCCACTGCCCCCAGTGGGACCAGTTCCTGGCTCCGTATGCCATGCCCTGGAAAGATGACACCTGCAGTGGGCAGGCCAGCCCTGGTAGGCATCGCTGTAGCACTGGGCCAACTCCTAGCCACTGGCAACTCTATTGGTGGCTGCCTTGGGGTCAGGCATCCAACCTGGTCCAGGATGACAGGTCACATGACACAGGCTATAGCAGCCTTTACATAAAAATCCTTTTTGAAAAGAAAATGCCCGCCCAAACTATTCTATCTCCCACCTCTCATTCTACCTAAACCCATCTCATATTGTCCATTTAGAAATTTCTTCTAAAGGATTTCCCAATGCTCCCCAGTCCCTGTTTGGGGAATCGCAGGATGGCCCCAACAGCCAGCCAGAAAAGAGAAAACCCAGCCACCACTCGTGGCCTCATGTCCCCATGCTCCACCCAGAAGGGCCCCCCTTAGCCTCCGGGAACACAGAGAAACACCCCAGAACTGTAAGCCTCTTGTCCCAGCCCACGCCCCACCCCAGTCCTCCGAGAACTGCAGCGCCCAAGTCATTTCCATCCAATCAAGGCGGCAGCAGGAGGCATCTGTGAAACATGCCGTATGACTTCACAGTGGGAAATAGATTAATAAACCATTATGATCAGCCAGCTGATTATTAGCATGAGAATGAGGCTCTGGAGCTAATTGAAGCCATCCGGCAAAATGTCAGCGCCTGCTTGGGGTATGAAATATTCATCACACCCAAGCCCCAACCAGAGAGCAGAGGTTTGTACGTACCTTTCCTTGTATGGCCAATGTCAGACGGGGCTCCTTCCCCTGTGGCACGGTCAGGGCCAAGGCTCAGAGCCACCTACTTACCGGGGCAGTGGACTTCTCCAGAGGGGCATGGGGTTTGGTTACAGATGTGGTCCTTTTCTTGATCCACTTTAAGAGAGAAATTCTTGTGAGTGTAGAGAGCTTATGGGATCTCACCTGGGGGACGCCGTTTGTCCCTGGGAGGTGGGGTTCAGGGATGCCCCTTCTGTTGTATTTCAGCTGTGTTCCCTGAGGGGCGTGCCGCATCTGTTCCACAGCCTGCAGCAGTGCCATTCTTGACCGTGGAGTAGCCTTCAGCCACTTCCCTCCGCTGACCTTTCCCTCCCCATTGCTCGGCCAGCAGCCAAGAGCTCTCTCCTCCAGCCAGGGGTCTTCAGCCAGCTCCAGTCATGGTGGGCGTGCAGGACAGGATGCACCACAAGGACAGGCCGGCCCCCGTGTGATGCCTTGTCTCCACTAAAGCCAAGAGGGGGGCAGTTTCTCAGTCCCCCACAATGTGGAAAATATTAATGGCCTCTTCCCTACTGTCATAGCAACCACACTTTTTACAAAGTAGGTCTTCCCTGGTGGCGCAATGGTTAAGCATCCGCCTGCCAATGCAGGGGACACGGGTTCGAGACCTGGTCCAGGAAGATCCCACATGCCGCAGAGCAACTAAGCCCGTGCGCCACAACTACTAAGCCTGCGCTCTAGAGCCCACGTGCCACAACTACTGAAGCCCGTGCGCCTAGAGCCAGTGCTCCGCAACAAGAGAAGCCACCGCGATGAGAAGCCCGCGCACCGCAACAAAGAGTAGCCCCCACTCGCCGCAACTAGAGAAAGCCTGTGCGCAGCAACGAAGACCCAAAGCAGCCAAAAATAAATAAATAAATAAACAAATAATAAATAAAAAGTATCCAACCTTCTATTGTGTGTTGGATGTGAGATTGACATCAATTTTTCTAACAACAGCAACAACAAAAAAGCTGCTCTATGCCATTTTTTTAATTAAGATAAATTAAAATTCCTCTGGTTTGAAGATATTTTAAAGACTTTTGTGACAGCCTGAAGATCGTTACTGCCCCCCTGGGGCTCCGGCTGATTCCAGCTGCGACAGCGTCTGCGATCTGCCCTCCGGCCAAGACCCCAGGGCAGACGCCCCCAACCTGGCATGGAGACAGAGTTCCAGAACCCACCCTGAGACCTGGACGCTCCCAACTCCTGCTGGGGGTCGGAACGGATGCTGCCTTTGGGGAGCGCCATGCCCGGTGCTTATGAAAAGCCAGATTTAATATACGTGCCGCCTCCAGTGGGTGCTACCAAAGAGTGGAGTTCCGATCCATCTTACAGTGTGGGTGACCTCAAGAACAGGGTGCTGGTGGAGGGAACCAGGCACTCTCCCCCACGTATTGTGATTCCACTTGTAGAAGAGGCAACTCCAAGACAGAAAGCAGATTAGCAGTAGCCGGGGGCTGGGGCAGGCATCGGAAGGGAGTGCTGGTGGGGACGGGGCTCCTTAGGGGCAGCGAGATGTTCTCCAATCGATTGTGGTGCTTGCACAGCTCTGTGAACGCGGCAAAAATCACTGAATTGTACGGCACATGGATTATATCTCAATAAACCTGTTTTAGAAAAAAAAAGAAATCACTATACAGTAATAACGTATTTATTCTGAAAAAAGAAATGTATATATACATATACCCTCTTACCTAGCGATTCCACTTCTAGGAATTTTTCCTAAGGAAATAATGAAGGACGTGCACATAAATGCTTCCATACTTTAAAAAAGACATTAAAGTGTCAAGTGAGAGGGCTTTGAATAAATTACGGTGCATGCATTCTCTAGAACACTGCACAAATAGCAACTTAACACAATGTGGTAGAAACGCATCTATTGACATAGACGCGTGTTCACGCTAAACTGTTGAGTGAAATTAACAGGGAACAAACAGCAAATGTGGATACTGTCAAATGATATGCCTCACCCACATGGGAGAGCAGTCCCTGAGTTATACACAGGGGCTACTTCCAGATGAGGGCTTTGGGAGGATTTTTTCCCCTCCTTTCAATTCTCAGGATCATCTAGCTTTTCCATTTTGACCTGTGTTACTGGTGCAATACACTGGTATGGGTTCTTTTTTGGAGATGGCCAGAGGGAGGGCAAGTAAGGAGAAGGATGGTCTGGTCTGAGCAAACAGAGTCTTTTGGGGGAGCAGAGCAGAGCGGCCTCCCCAGCAGAGAGGGCTCTTGGAGCTGAGGACCAGGGTACCTGGGCAAGACCTGCCTCTCTGGTCCTCCGTCATGTATAAAATATATGATAAATCCCACCTGGAATCCTCGCTCCCATGCTGAGCCCCAGAGGCCCCGAGGAAGCCACTGAAGGAAGACAGCTGTGGGTACAGGAAGCCAGCCCCACATCCTCACGTCGCAGGGACCAGGCCTGGATGACGAGCTCGGGCCCCGGGCCAGCAGGTCGGCACTGTGCCTGCTCCCTTTGCCTGTGCATCATTTCCTGTTACTCAGCATCACTCAGCCCGGGAGATGCCAGCCTGGGGCCGCGCCAGCTGCTGGGAGGAGCTGCTCCCTGTTCCGGGCACGCTCGGCTGGGTTTGGGTAGCCCGGGCCTGAGCGGAGTTGACAGCGCTGTCTGCTCCATCCCGAGGAGGGTAGCTCTGGGAGCAGACACAGCAACACCCAGCGCCTGCCTGAAGTGGGGCAGGACCCCCCAGCTTAGCCCCGGGCCCGCCGCCCCTCCATGGCCCTGCACAGGTGCAGGAGGCTGTGAGACAGGACTACCCCGGACACCAGCCTCAGGTGATGAGGCCGGAGGTTCCATCGGGACAGTGGCAGGGCTGTTGCAGAGGGACAGCACGATCCGATCTGGCCCATGGCGTTAAGTGAGCACGTACTAACTGCTCTAATGGGCTGCTTCCCTTACCCCTCACACCAGCTGGGTACCCAGGCTTACAGATGAGGGACCAAGGCTCAGGAAGTTCGTTGCCCAACTTGATTACTAGCTGGGCCCAGACTTAAGTCTGCCTGAGTGGGGAAGCTGTACCCCAGGCTCCCTGCAGAGGGTCTGGGTTGCCAGGGTCGGGCTGCCCACCAAGCACCCGCAGGCCTCCAGACTGGGCCGGGGGCCTGGCAGCTCCACCCCCGTGGGGAGGCAGGGAAGAGGCTCCACCTGAAAGACCGACAGAGCAGGCGGGAAGGGTCCCGGTGGTCATGGCCTAGGGCAGCCTGTGGTCTCCAGAAGCTGCCGCAAGACAGGCAGGGCCAGGAGCCCGGGTTGGGCCTGTGCCCTCGGGGAGGAGAGGAAAAGTGGAGCCCGCCCACTGGGGGAGGGCCTGTCCCAGCTCTGCTTCCCAGGAAACAGGCTGCAGGAGCGTGGGCCCTGGAGGCCCCCCTGTAAGGAGCTGAGGACAGCAGGTGGGCAGAGAACAAGGCAGGCCTGCCGTGAAGGTGCAGCGGCCGAGTTTCCGCAGGTCACACGGGGTGGGGCTGGGGGCGGTGGTCCTGGGGCCTAGGCCACCACCTCAGAGCTGCCTGAACTGAGGTGGGGGGACAGGCCTCCACACCCACTGCATCAGGTCATCACTGGCACAGGCCCCCAAGGGGGCAGCTACCTTGGACCAGGAGGGTCCAGGTGGCCAAGAGCGGAAGGTGGCGGCTGTGAGAACGTACTGACGGCAGCTGGGACCGGAAGAGGGAACCTGGGTGGATGCAGAGCACGGTCAGGGGCAGAGGCAGCCCCCATCCTGCCCAGAGAGGGCTGGGGTCAAGGCGAGGCCCCCAGGGCTCCTATCTGCCACGGGGCCAGAGACGAGCCCTCCTGGTACCCTGAGCCTGGGCCCTCCATGCTGGCCGTGCTCCTGGCTTGTGGCTGCCATGCCCACAGGTCCTAGTGGGCCTTAGTGGCTCACTTCTCTGGCTTCCTTTCCAATCGCAGATGTCAAACCTCAGGGCACTGCCTGGGTCCCTTTCCAGAGGGAGCTGATGCGGGACAGCAGGTGATAGGGGAGGGCCTGGATTCCCTTCCTTCCCCTGTCCTCTGGCAGGACCCTCCGTGCATCCAACCCCCTACCGCCTCCCCCTAATCACAGCCCGGCCAGGAACCCACGGCCGTGCTCACCTGGTTGAAGGTGGCACAGCTCTCAACACAGCCCCTCACGGGGCAAGAATGCTACGTTCATAAAAGCAGTGTTTTTTCTCTCTATGAAGATTTTGGAACTCACTGTGTGGGAATCCAAACCACCCAGCTGAGCAGAAACGAAAAGTCTCCCCAGATCCCTACCCAGCTCGAACCTTCTGCAGCTTCAGTGCCACCCCCTCCCTGGGCCCCCTTGCAGGTTTGCAGAGGTTGAGGCATAGACCCGCATCCGTGCTCCCACTCTCGGGGTGTTTCACTCGACAGTGTGATGTCCGTCGTGTCCAGATACAGATGTGCATTCAGCCTGTCCAGTTACACGTGTCAAACCTCAGGGCACTGCCTGGGTGCCGAGGCCTCTGGGCGTGGGGCGGTGTCCCCCATTCCCCGACAGTTCAGGAGGATCGGAGAGGTGGGCGCCGGGACAGAACCTACAGGACCCCCAAGCAAGTGCAGAGAGCCCGCCAGGCCTTGGTGCCCTGGCCTGGGAAGCAGGGTCTGTTGACCGCACAGCTGCGACCACATCTGGTGAGTGGGAAAGCTCTCAGGAACGTGCGGGTGGCAGCAGGGAAATTGGAGCCGAAGAAGCAGAGACAGCCCGGCTGCAGTAACTTCTTTGCTCAATCAATAGCTATTTCCCGGCTCCAAATTACTTTCTTTTCCCCCTGAAACCATCCGAGGCAGCTACTGCCGATCAGCTATGACACGTTAAAGAAATGCTATTGGAATTTCCAGGCCTGAGAGGGTTCTCCTGACCCAGTGTTTGCTCAGCCATCCCTGGCAATGCTATGGAGAGGACAAGACGTAAAAAGAGCTAATGGACCCGGCTGAGCAGCTCGGCTCCGGCCACGGGGCAGCCAGGACCTGCGCGAGGCTCAGGGTCCCCAGAGCGGCCTGCTGGGGCCTCCACACCACGGCGGAGTGGGCGCCAGACTTCGGCAATCCACCCTGTCCCTCCCTCCCTGGGCCCGACTTTTTTTGTTTTGGTTTTGTTTTCGTTTTTTGTTTTGTTTTGCTAATTGCTTTATAACCACAACAAACTGGTACAGAGAAAGCCCTGTACAAAACAACACAATAAAGATCGAGGTGCTCCCTTAGGCAAGGCTGAAGATTTCAGTCTCTGGTGTTTGGAATCTAGGCTGCAGTCCTTGTGTTTGGGTGGATCACTGGGTATGTGGCACCGTCCATGCTTTTAACCACATTTGAACAGGAGAACGGCCACTTGGCTCAGGTAGATGTAGATGAAGTGTTTGGTTTCACGTGTCACATCACTACCAAAGTTCCTCCCCACGATGCAGTGCCAGGTAGGGCTGTACTTCTTGTCAAACTCCTTCCTGACACAGGCAGCAACGTCCTTCTCTATAGTCTATTTCTCTAGTTCCTGAGTAGCACGCTCCACCGAGTCCTGTTGCATCTCCTCTGACATATTGGCATTTTTCATCACGGCCTCTCGGTCACACGTGGTTACCAAGGGGCAGGGGCGGGCCGACTGCAACGGCGGCGCATCTATGGAGCCCCACGCCAGCCGCCGCCGCCTAGTCATGGGCCCGACTGTTAATTGCCCCAACTGCATGCCAGGCCGAGCATGGGGTACGAGCCCACAGAAATGACAGAGACGAGTGCCCTGCCCTCTGGAAGCAGGCAGGATGGGAGGCCACGCAGAAGCAACTCTTGGAGTGGCTAAAATAACCCAGTTGCGGCCGTGTGCTCACAGCAAGAGGGAGTCCATCCCCCCAGCAGGGCCCCGGGAACCCTAAGCCTCCCAGCATGGATAAGAGAGCCTCCGGCAGGCTTTTCCTGTGATGGGAACCCGTCTCACCTGTTCCCAAATGTAGTGGATTTGGGGGTTCTCAAAAGTTATGTCCGTGTCCTTACCCCCAGAACCCGTGAATGTGACCTTGTTTGGGAAAAAGGTCTTTGCAGATGTAATGAAGTTAACGATCTTGAGATGAGATCATCCTAGATTAACCGGGTAGGTCTTAAATCCGCTGGCAAGTGACCTTATGAGAGACACAGAGACAGAGGAGAAGCCACATGAAGTTGGAACAGAGACTGGAGGGATGCAGCCACAAGCCAGGGACACCTGGGCCACCACAAGCTGGAAGAGGCGGGAAGGATCCTCCCCCAAAGTCTCTGGAGGGAGTGCAGCCCCGCCGACACCTTGATCTTGAATTTCTGTCCTCCAGAACTGGGAGACGATAAACTCCTGTTGCTTTCGGCCTCCCGGTTTTGGGCAGCCCCAGGACACTCCCAGACCAAGCACGGAAAACACTAAGCCCAGGAGCAAAGCGTGTGGTTCAGGTGGGAGTCCCGGCTACTAGCTGTGTCCTTGGGCAAGTTACTTAACCTCCCTGAGCCTCAGTCTCTATATCTTAAAATGAGAATAGAGCTAGAACCTTCCAGAAGGTTGGGAGTGATTACATGAAATGACGTCTGGCACATAAGAGCCATGTGAAGGGGTCACCATTCCTAGGCCCCCTCCCTGAGGTCCCATCCTTGCCCTATCATGTCACCTCTACCTAACTTCACCAAGGCCCCCAGGGACTCACATAGGTGGGTTTGGGGGATCTCAGGAGCAAGCATGCTTCCTACCCTACCCATATCAGAAGGAAATGAGAGCCCCTCCTGTTCCTTGGCCTCACATCTCCAAGCCATCCTTCACAGTGCCCGTAGCAAAAATGGCAGTGATGATAATAGTTGTAGTAGTAGGAAAACACTTAGACATTCTTCTGAGAACATCATGGTCGCAAAGGCACCAGCACCTCATAATAGACATATAAGGTCAGCACTATAGTTATTCTCCGTTGACAGGTGAGGAAACTGAAGCATGGAGAAGCTTGTAAATTGCTCAAAGTCCCGGGAGCCGGGACACCCACCAGGCCATCTGAGCCTTTATCCTGTTGAAACTTGCCAAAGTGAATATTACAGCTGTATTTATATGATGGCGTCTGAGACTCTGGGTGTCACAGACAGTGCCTAGTGCCAAAGACATGGGATTTCATTCTGCTCCAACCACTTCTGTTTTCTATACGAAAGAAAGGAAAGGGGTGGGGGGAGGGAAGATGTGAGTCTGGGCCCCGGGTACATGGGGGGATGGGGGTGCAGCAGGGGGAGTTAAAGTTGGAAAACACCCTGGGCCCCCAGCATGGCCACACTCAGGACAGGCCCGGGCCTAGCCATCCTCCGCCCATGAATTTCTAGAACAGGAGATCCCAGCTGGGCTAGAAGCCATACTAGTTGGACCAATTAACTATGGTCTACACTAGGCAGTGTTTCCAACCTTGAAAAATACACTTAAAATGAAATAAATTAAAAGATGTAGGAATTAAGTGTGAAGGAGCCACACAGAGGCTTGGCCAGGGGCTCAGGAAGGGTAGCGTCCTGTCCAGGTCACCACTGCACCGCCAGTCCCTGAACTTGGGCAGGCGCCAGTAGTTGAGTGGCCGAGGTGGAGAGCAGGGCCCGGGCAGCTGGATGGAAACAGGCTCTGAGAGTGTGTTTCTCTTCCTTCCAACTCCCAGAACCCAAACAGCTGAGTGGTCTGGGCTCCTGGGTTTCAGGAGGTCCCAGGCCTGGGTCTCCGCCCCAGAGGGAAGTGGGTTTCTGATGCCCTCCAAGAGCACCCAGCTCTGATCAGTCGGAAGCCCCCGGGGACTTCCACTGCCCCAAGCTCCTCAGCTCGGCATTCCAGGCCCCCCAGCCTTTCTTTCCATTATCTGCCTTGTGATCAAAACCTCCCAGCCACTTCCTGATAGCACCCAAGCCAGAGCAAACCCCCCTTCCTTGAATCCCACTGAAAATCACCCACCACAGGCCCGAGTCCATTCTAAGACCTGTCGTGGAGACACCCGTGGTCCCCAAGGTGTGCACTCCCCACGACGGCAGCAATGAGTCCACCTGGTCCAAGCACAGTGTGTCCGTGGTGGCCCCTGCTGAAGTCATCACAGCACCGTATCACGTCACACCAGCTCTGGCCGGTCCCTGTTGCCCTGAAAACGCCCCTTGTCCCCCTTTCCCCTCACTGATACCTGCGGTGAATTCTTACCTGTCCTGTAGATCTCCGCTTGGACGATACCTCCTCCAGGATGCCTTTCCAACTCTCCAGACTGGCTTTGCTGTGCACGTCTGTGCCCCTGCCCGCGTGAGTCCCTCTCAGGGTCCTGGCAGGCTGCGCCATGGCTGCCTCTTTCCCCACCAGCCCCTCCCTGAGGGCGGGGGCTGGGCCCTGACCGCCTCGGTCTCTGCAAGGACCCAGGGTCCGGCCCCGCCCAGAGGAGATGCACAGGGAGGTTCCGGAGCAACCTGGTCTCGACCCCACCAACAACATTATCAGCACACGGGTCTGTGCAGGACCTCGGGCCACCAGCCCCGACAGTAATGATAACAAAGGAGAGTGGCCTGAAAACACTTGCCTTTCTCGTGTCCGCCGCCCCAGTGACTGAGTGGGTGAGAAACTGGGGGGACGGCTGGTGATGGGGGCCGACGTTCCTCACCAGTCCTCTGGGAGCCAGCGTCCTCCCAAGGGGCAGAGACCAGGGCACAGGTGCCGCCTCACCAGCGGTGTCCAGCACAGGGCAGCCTGATCTTTTCTGCAGGACTCACGGGCACCAGGCTGGCCTGGGAGTAAAACAGCCCAAGCACAGGCGTCACCAGCAAGCGCGTGAGCTACTCTCGCCAGGACATGCTGGGTTTTTAAAGAGGAGCCCTGGACATTCACACGCAAAAAAAAAACAATGTAGACACGGACTTCACATCCTTCACAGCATCAACTCAAAATGGATCATAGACCCAAATGTAGAATGTGAAGCTATAAAACTCCCAGAATACAACGTAGGAGAAAATCCAGCGGCCCCTGAGTATGGCAGGTCCCTCAGATGCAACACCAAAGGCACAATCCCCGAGATGATTGCCAGGGGCTGGGCGAGGAGGGACGAGCAGGTGGGGCACTGGGGTGGGATGTTTAGGGCAGTGACCTACTCCGTGTGATACTGTGATGATGTACATGTCATCACACAATTGCCAAACCCACAGGACGTGCAAAGATTCAATCCTCCCCTCAACCCCACTCAATTTTTCTGTAAACCCCAAACTGCTTAACAACAAAGGCTATTAATGTCAATTTTAAAAGAGGAACCCAAAAGAAAGAACGAAGCCAGAGGGTGACATTTCAGCCAGCAGGCAGGCCTTCTCCGTGGTCCTGTGCTCAAGAAGATTGCCACCGAGCTCAGGCCTGGGATGCTCTCAGTCAACTGACCTCCAGCCAGGGCTGTGGGAAGGCTGAGGGTCCTGGAGGGGAGAGGGTCCTGAGGGCCACCATGCGGGTTTCTGAGGACCTCCGAGCACCTCCTGAGTCAGCAACCGCGCCTTCTGTCATTCTCTCACTCATTCCTCCAGAACGTTGATGGCGTGATGCCGGCCGAGTGGCCCGCGCGTCAAGCCTCCATTGTTCATTATTCACAGACTTAGTCATTCATGCATTTAGTCATTTCCTTTGTCTCAAGAAGAAAGCAAATTCCACCTTCCACCAGCCCCAGCAGAATGACTGGGCACCCCAATCACGGCTGTTGGGATTAATAAGGTTTCTCAGACCCTCATTACCATTTCAGAAACGCTGTCCAAGGTACAGTGGGCAGGGGCACCTCATGCCAGGGAGGTGTTCCTTTACAAGATGAGCAGTGAGAAGGTCAATTAAGACAGGGGCCCCCCGAAGGGGAGGCTCCCAGACCTCCCCAAGTGCACAGAACTCGCCCCCAGAAATGGGTGTACCAGCTGGAATCTGGGGGTGGTGGGGGAGGTGGCAGCCGTGAGGGTCACTGCCCTGGACCACCAGCTCGAGTCCAGGCCTTCAGGGAGTGTTTGCTGGTGGCCACTATCACAAAAGCCACACGGACAGCCGGGTCTCACCTGTGCGTGTTAATGCACTAATTCACATTCATACACGCATTCATTCAGCCACGTGGGCATCTTCAACTGTTTCATGAACATCTAGTGCGTCCATCCTAAGGAGCCCACACATTTATTTATGAATCCACACGTCCACAGTGCAGGCAGGCACACATGCATTCAGTCCTGTAGGCTGTGTGGGGTTTGCAGGGGCAGACAGCCGGGTGGGTCGGGGGCCACTGGGAGAGCAGGCAATGCTTCCTGGGGAGGGGCCGTCAGAGTGCTGTGTGGGGAAGGCCTGGAGTTGCTCTAAGCCACAGCCACAGGGAAACCCCAGGCACCAACAAGGGTGAACCTTCCAGGTGGCAGAGGTCATGCCGCCATCCAGGGAGTCGGCTGGCTCTCAGAGGGCGTCTTGGTTTTGGGGTCCACACCGTGCGGGCTGTGGGCACCCCCATACCCACAGCACATCAGAACCCACCTGGCCGGCCCTACAATGCCCAGCGAGGGGGACGCTGTGGCCAGTGCAGCAATTGACAATGAAACACTCATCACTGCTGGCAGAGCCCTGACATACGGCACGGAGAGAGCAAAAAGAGTCATCTGGTATTTAGTAGTTGCGTCAACAAAGCTCTATTTGGAAGTGAATTCAACCTGATGGCATCCCAGCCAGTGAGCATGGGGACGCGGCCAACCTGTCCTGCAGCGGCAAGATGACGGCTCATTCCCGGGACATCCAGGAGAGAGCTCGCCAACGGGAGACACACCTGGGCAAGGCGCAGACTGGGCTTGAGGTCATAGCCAACGGTACTCCACTTAAGGGGAGCCCATGAAATTTTAACGACATTCTGAAGTTTGCCAAAAAGCATCCTTTTAAGAGGAGAGCAAGAAACGCCCCTGCGTGGAACCTGGGCAGCAGGGGCTCAGAGGAACTCATTCCTTCCCATCTCCCCATCACTGAGCTCCTAGGCGGGCACGCCTACAGGGCCACCCAAACTCCGGCTTCCCAGGCAACCGCAGCTCAGGCCCTGCCTCTGGCTTCATCCCCCTGTAAGCTCCTCCCCAGGGCAAAGGCACCCCTCGTCCCAAGGACCGGTGTCCTCTGTAAAGAGCTGCCTCGGGCCCACATGCCCCTCTTGAGTTGCTTTTCAGAAGTAATTTCCATGTAATGAGAGCACAGGGAAAACTCATTATTCTAGACACCGCTAATTAGGGGTCTGGGGCCAGCAGAAAGTGACATTTGCTTTCTCCACAGACAGTGCGAATTAACAACCAGACAAGATCGCAGGGACCTTTAAAGAGCCAGAAGCAGCTCCTGGCCAGCGGCTGTCAGCCGTCAGGAGAGCCCTGGGAGGGCGACACCGGTATTATTCCCATTTCACAGAGGAGGAGACTGAGGCTCACCCTGGGTCTCACAGGGAGGACCCCACAGAGACCAGAGACCACCAGGCCCCACTGCCTGGGGTCCAGCTCACTCCCCCCATGGCAGTCGGTGGAGAGGACACAGGCTCTGTACTCCATCCTCTGGCTTTGCCAAATTCCACCCCATCTGGGAGACTGGAAGGATGGGGGCAAAGGGACCCTTCTCCTTTGTAAACTGTGAGATCCTGGGGGGTCAACAGAGAGGGGCAGCTGGACCGGAAGGATCTTGTGAGCAAAGGTGTGGAGATCTGTGTTGCTGGAGTGAAGCGTCTCTGAGGGGCACACGGTAGGGCTGGGCAGTGGGAGCATCCAGGAGCCCGGCCACGCCATTCCTAAACTGCCCGGGCTCCCCAGCTGGAGGAGGTGGGGGAGGAAGCCCCCGCCCCAGGAGAGAAGGGACGGAGGCCAAACTGAGGGAGGGGTGGGAACTGGGGCTCATTTCCTGAAAATTCCAGCTCCCCCCTGGCGTTCTCCCCACGCAAAGGTCATCCCCTTGTCATGGAAAGTTGGGGGCCCCAGCCCACACTCACACTGTCAGCTTCTTACCAATCCGTCTGCTCCGCGTCGCTGAGAGATGTGGCCCCACTTAATCCCACACCCACCCCTGGGGTGTGACACCCGTGGGTGTGCGTGGATCTGTCCCGTCCCCCCTGGGTCCACAGCTAAGGAGCCATGCTTAGGGGGGTGGGGGTTAGAGACAGGAAACCTGGGAAAAGTCACATCTGCCTAAGAGGGTCCCGTGCAGGGGAGGGGTCGGGGGTGAGGGCTGCAGCGGTCCCGTGGCAGAACCTCCATCCCACCCTCCCCCCACCCCTGCAGGTGCGGAGGCTGCTCCACGGACACCAGCGGGGTCAGCAGGATGGCAGCCACGGAAGGGCAGACCGTCCACCCCACAGTCTCTCCTGCGCACGCAGAGGCAAGATCTTTCTCCACCTTCAGCTCACGAGGGATGGAATCCCCAGCCGCATGGGGTCTCCATCCTGTGTCCGTGGCCTTGAGCCCACTCCTGCTGAGAGCAGACCAGGCGAGGCTTCTGAGCCCTTGATTGGTCAGTAGCTGGTAGTCGTTGAGCTGGGAGGAGGCCCACGGTCACCTTGCCCAGAGGCCCTCCTGGCTGGGAGGGGCGGAGCAGGTGGGAGGGGCGGAGCAGGTGGGAGGGGCTGGGGGCGGGGCTCTGGTGCCGGTGGGTAGGCTGGGGCAGGACTGCAACGGGCAGGGCCAAGCAGGCGACCTGGCGCACAGGGGCAAAGGGCTTCAGGGGTCATCAGCTTACTCCTCATAAGATACTTGCTGGACACACGATGCAGCCCAGGCCCTGTCCCTCCCCGACACCCAGTCAGCACAGCAGTGAGATTTTCTCTGGACACACCCGCAGGGTGGGAGCTGCAGGGACCAGGTGGACAAGGGGGTTTAACCAGAGCTGGGGTTTTGCCAGGAGAGGGCCCAGAAGGGAGAGAGGAAGGGAGGGAGTGGGGCGATATGAAGGGCATGGTGCGGGCGGACTGGACTCCAAGCCAGGACAGAGGGCAGCGGCCAGGGAGCCTGGGGAGGAGGGGGGCAGAGATGGGGGTGGGCAGTGAGTCAGCGGGAAGCTGGGGTGGAGAAACAGGTCGGGGAGGGCCCCAGGTGCAGGCCTAGAGCAAACTGGAAATGCAGGGCCCTGTTCAAAACAGCAGGCAAGGTGGGTCATTAAAGGCATTGAGATCCAGAGCCTGGTCCTTTCCTCCACGTGATGTTTTTTATTTGCTGCTACTTAATGTCATTCAAAGTAAAGAAAAATTTTAAATGTAAATTCTTACATGAATTTTACCATTTATCCTGGTTTCTTCTCTGATTATTATATCAGAGCATCTAAGTCGTATATGGAATCACGGCAATTATTCCATTTGTATTTCATGCTCTTTCCTGAGGAATGTCTGCATGGAGCTGAGGAGAGAAGCCAAGACAGACTCAGGATGGGGAAGAGGATGCCCCCCAGGCAGGAGCTGCTCCAAGGAGCGCCCCTTCGGACCCTCGGGCAGGGCGCAGACCTGCCACCTTCCGGGCACACCCGCTCCGACCCGGCTGCTGGGTCTCCCCTCCCGCCAGCCGCCAAGGGAAGCACACACCTGAGTGCACACCCCCAGCCCACTTGATCAGTCGACCCCAGGGGCCTTGCAGCCTGCGCACCAGGACTCGGTAGGTAGTGGATGGGCGGGTGAGAGGCTCACCCCCACCAAGTCGCCGCCCAACCTGCCTGGGCCGGCGCCGTGGCTACCACCTGCCCCAGCTCCAGAGACCAGCCCGACCCCTAGTGCCCAGGCCCCTGCCAGGACAGAGGGCAGTCATGGTCTCTGGGCAGGGAAGGGTAGGGGAAAGTCGGGCTGGAGTCTAGGTGCTGACGGGTGACCCAGGTGGGATGTGGAGAGAGAAGCTTCGTCCTGTTGGTCTCTGTACGGGGGGCTGGGGGAGGGGGGAGAGAGGGAAGGGGATGGGCCCCGGGGGGAGAAGGGGGAGCATCTTTTGGGAACAAGCTTGCTCAGGGCCCTCCCTGCCCTCCCGCCAGAGCCACTCAAGGCCCGGAGGCTGGGGGAGCAGGGCCGTCTGTGGCTGGTTCTGCGCTGGCCTGGGCCCCAGCGCCGGGCTCCCCGCCAGCGTCTCCCCCGCCCCCGCCCCGAGTCCCTGTCCCCTTTGGAGGCAGGAAAATCAAGGCAGGCAGCCTGGAGGCGGTCGGGATCGCAGGCCACACCGCCTCCAGGAGCGGCCCAGACGGCACGGTGCTACTGCCTGTCCTGACCCCACCACAGCCCTGGGAAGGCTGCTTCTCGAGGAGTCGGGATATATGCAGACCCGGGCCCGCGCTGACCCCAGGCACCTGGGCTCTGGCCCCAGCGCCGCCCCTCCCCTGCCATTGCACCCAGCTCTGGACCCGTCTGTGGGCCTGGACACTCACTCAGACCCTCCCCAGGATGTCTTGCCCTGGACGTCCCCAGGCTCTCTCCTCGAAGGAATTTTCCATGAGTCTGCGGGTCACCTCCGTTGAGTCCCAGGTGACACCCAGACCTGGTGTCTGGCAATCAGTGAGCATGTGAGTCTGCATGTGTGTGCACACACACACCATGCCTTCACACACACACACACACACACCACGGGGTCTGGTCACCACACCATCCAGCCTTTCACAAGTAGAAACCCCATCTTTCTGGGGTCTCTGTCTCTCCCTCTCCCTCTGTCTGCATCTCTCTGTCTGTTTCTGTCTCTGTCTCTCTCTGTGTCTCTCCACCTCCTCCCATGTCCTTCTCTAAAGCGGGACGTTTCCATCTGGGCTCCAGCCCACCAGCGCACAGGATGGGGGGCCCGGGGCGTCACCCTCCCGTGAAGGGCGACCGCAGTGATTTATTCGACTTTCTGGCAACAGCTTAATCGAGTCTGGATGGGTACCCGGTTCTGGGCTCATCCTCGTGGCCAGGAAACCCTCAGCCTGTAGACCCCATCCCGTCCCAAGTAGCAGAGACGGTAGGCAGAGCCTCTTGTGCCCCTTGTGGCCGAGGCTAGGGCTGGGATGGCTGGGACAGTTGGGGACCACGGTGGCCTGTTCACCTACTGACTCCCTGGGGAAAGGGCCTGGTTGACGAAGCTCCCACGGGTGCAGGGGCCCTGCTTGCCCCGGCCCTCCCCAGGCACCTGACTCAGGGCCCTGCACGCCCACCCCTCCACCCTCTTCCCGAGCCTACTGCTTCCACAGACCCGGCTTTGTCTACCTCTCCAAACCGTACGGTGCCGTGGGGCACATCTCTTTGAGTGTCTCTCTGCCTGTAAACCATAAATGCCTGTGATCAGGACAGGTCTTCCTCATCATCATCTCCCCAGACACTTACATGCTGGGGCGGGGAGGGGGGGGGAGGAAACGGAAGAAGGGAAAGAAGGAGGGATAGAAGGAAGGAAGGAGAGGGGAGGGTGCTGGTGGGAGTGCGCTGGGCAGTCCTGGAGAAACTCGGGGCAGTGCAGCATCAGGACCAGACAGGGTGGGGCAGCTGACCTCACCAGGTCATTCAGACGTGGATGCCAGACGCCAGGACCACTGCATTTCCGCCTGGCGTGGCAGAGCTGAGAGGAGCCCCGGTCCCCTCGGCCCTCAGCATCCTAGGACCAAAGACCCCCTTCCCTGGGAATCGCGGGTCCTCGCCTGTTCCCATTTTTCTCGTTTCAATAATTCTTGCAGCCCATGTTGTGTAAATAAAATTATTCTTCCCCAAAAAATCATTAGCAGGGCCCGACATTAATTTCCCCTGCAATCTGTGTAATTAACTGCATGTAATACAGGGCATTAAAGGATCCATTTGCTAATCACCGCTCCTCTGCTCCAGGCACCTAATTAAATCCCTTCCTGTTTATCCATTTACAGGATCCAGGGCAAAGATACAGACCACCGGGAAAGCTGCTGTCATAAATCAGCTTTTTGTAATTGTCGGAGGGCGCAGGTCCACCTTGTGTATTTCATTTCACTCCCACCACTCAGTCCCCACCCCCGCAGTCCCCTCCCTCCCGGACTCGTGACTCTCCCCCCAGGCCCCTGCAGGGAAGGAGGACTCCGCACCTGGGAGGTGGGCTCAGGAAAGAGCACCCACGAGGTCCAGCTGAGCGCCTCGCCCGCGACATACCTACCCCCGGGTCACACCTTTGCCACTGCGGCCCCTTCACGTGAAAACTTTGTGCCACCCTCGCCTACGTCTATTAGGTGGGGCTCTGGGACCACCTTTCCATCCTGGGTCTCCTGCTTGTCTCCTTAACCACAGCAGCCGCTGGGGTGACTGGGGGTGATTTTGTCCCTTCACTGAGGTCCCCAGACAGCTGTCTCCTCGGAAACAGGGCCTCAGGAACGCAGCTGTGGCATCTGACATGAGTTTTGAATCCTGGTACCTCCTAGCCCTTGTGACCTTGGGGAGGCACATGACCCCCCAAGCTCCTGTTTCCTAGATTATCAAAGGGGCCAGGACGGTCGTGGAGGTGTGAGTAAGCCGTCGAGGGAAGTAACAAGGCTCGGCTCCCCAGGACAATCCCCCGCCGATGAGCATTGAGCACTTGCTACCCGCCGGCACCGCACGTAACCCTGAAGGACGGCCTGTCACCCAGCCCTGTGAACGGGCACGTTCAGGGTCCTGGAGGTCAGGCCGCTTGCCCAGCACCCAGGGGCTACTGGCAGAGACCTGTACAAACAAACCCAGGTCTGAGGAAGCAGGTAAACAGGGCCAGGCAGGGTGTGGAGCAACAGTTGGTGGGGACCAGGTTTCTTTTGGGGCGAGAGTCGCACAGCTCTGTGAATATACTAGAAGCACTGAATTGCACATTTTAAACAGGTGACCTTCACGGTATGTGAATTATATCACAGTGAAACATCATCGTGGCAGCCCAGGCCGGGACAAAGCCCACCCACGGACCTCTGGGGCCCCCAGCAGTTGGAGACAAGGACAGTCCCTCCCCTGGAGCCTCCAGAAGGAGCGGCCTCGCATCGTGGATCTGGACTCTGGCCTCCAGAGCTGTTGTTTCCAGGCACCCGGTTTGCAGCGATTTGTTACAGCAGCGCAGGAAACTCATACTTCTTCTGAATCAGAATCTGAATGTTATAAGATCCCCCGGGGAATTCAGTGCACGTTACAGCTTGAAAAGCACTGGTCTCCAGGCGCCTGCAACCCAGGCTGTCTCTGGGCTGAGCAAGGCTTGGGTCTGAACTCAGTACTAATAACGGTACCTCTACTCAGAGTGGGAAACCGAGGCAGGAAGTGAAATAGCTATGCCAAGGGCACACGACACAGGGCCAAGCGCCCTCCCCCAGGGCCCTTGTCCACACGGCTGTGAGAGCGATGAGGTCCCAGCATCGGCACGCTCCATCCAGAGCAGAGGAGGCGGGCGGGGACGGTGAAATCAGGCGGCCAGACTGAGTTTGTTGGAAGAGATTCGAATTCAACCTGAAAGCACCGGATGCCTGCCATGAGCCTCCAGTGCCCGGATGCCGGCCCCCCGCACATGCCCAGGACGTCTTGACTCCCCTCGTGGCTTGGTTCTCTGCACCCTGCCCCTGAGACGGAGATGGGGATGTGGGAGGTTCTCTGGGAGCCCTCTCGGGGGAGGGCCTGTCGGGTGAAGGAGGCAGGAGCAGGCAGTGGGAGAAACTGAGCGGCGAGGCGGTCTCGACAAAGGCCTCAGTCCGTCCCGCAGATGCTCGGGGCCATCCCAGATCAGGGCGAGACGCCAAGGCTTTCGGACCCACACAGGCCAGTCTGGGATGCTAGCCGCCCTCAGAAGGAGGCACGGGCTGGGGCCAGGCTGCTCTCTTCGGCCCAGGGCGAGTCTGCAGAGGGCTCGCTGAGAGCGCAGGGGGTGCAGGGGATTTGGGCAGCGTGAACCAGCTCCCAGCACCCTCAGTCTGGTGCCAGCCCCACGCGGTCCCCGCCACCCAGCTCTCCGTCTGAGTTCCCTCCCCACACAGCTGCCTGCCTCCCACCAACGTGGAGGCCCCTCTTCCTGGTCAGCGCAGAGGGCCTCAAGCCTGGGGTCCAGTGCAGAGCTTGGGGGGCAGAGCCATTACCCACCTTGATCGGGGGGTCAGTGGCGTGAATCAGCCTTCACGTGCGCGGTTAAATCGGGCCGCCTGCCGAGCCCGTCTCCAGCGATTTCCTCCTGTTAATAACGCTTCTGTTTGCCCCGTGCAGCGCATCTGTCGCAGCTAGCCCCCTGCTGGCCCATATTTTTAACTTCTACTTATGATCAGATGTGGGATATTGAGTAGTGTGAGGTCTTCTAGACGTCTACCGAGATTTCTTCCTAATAATGTCATTGTAAGGCTCTCATGGTTCATAACTTGGGTCATTACTGAAATACATATATAGCGGTGTCTCCAAAGTTGCACGCTCCTCGCCTAAGAAGGGAGTTTCAGGGGGAGAATCGGAGGTTGGAGATGACCCGGTGAGGAATAACAGAGGCAAAGACTTTCTCAGGTCCCGGCCGTGAGCCTCTGCTCCCAGGGGTGCCTCAGGTGCGCCTGCCCCGACACCTACTCCTGAGAACAGCTCTCCTGTGTCACAGAAGAGCCCTCAACAGGAGGAAGACGCGGGCCACCTCCCCTGGAGCAGGACGGTTAAGGGTTAGGCGGGCTTTGGGCCAGGAACCCCAGCTCTCTGAGTCTTCCAAGCTCCTCCCCAAAAGGCAGCATCAGGAGGGTCAGTGAGGGGCTTCGGTGTCATAAGCCCTGTCACCTGCTTACGCAGGACCTTGCTGATGGCAAGGTCACCCCACCAGCTGCAGTCGTGGGCATTGTTGTTCCCGGGCGGCAGTACCTTGTCCAAAACGGGAGCTCAGCACCGAGCACATCCCTGCAAAGAGCGGCAGAGACACCCGCCCAGCCCACAGCCCGCTCACACGTCTACCAGTGCAAGGTCGACACTGACAGCTCGAAACGACAACCCTGATTGATGGCTCTTTCCTTGCAAAACACCTTCTGCGTTCCCCAAAGACCCCTATCTTCCCTTCTACAGAGCCACTCATCACCCCTGCTACTACGCCCAGCACGGGGCGGACGCCGTTCCTTCTTCCCAAAGCAGGGCTGGTGGCAGCAGCCAGCAGGGGCCACGTCGTAGCCGTGGCTCTCAGACACACCCTGCCTTCCGACAGCTCCGAAACATCAGTCAAAGGACGCCCAAGGCGGAGCCACAGGTAGCGTCCTCGTGGCCGGTGCCCCCAGTTGATCCGCCGGCCCTTTGCTGCCCCTGAGATAGTCACCACGGTTTGCCTTCCCTCCCAGTGACACCCTCTGGCCCCCGGAGTGCTGCCTGCTCTTCACGGGGCTCTCCCCAAGACAAGAGAGTGTCCGTGGCCCACTTCCCGACTGGATGTGACCTCTCTGAGGCTGGCGGCTCCAATGTGCGCCTGAAGACGAGAACCACCGCCTGAGTGTCCATCTGCGACCCCGTGATCTGCACGTCCTAGCTCCAGACCACCTGTGCAGAGACCACCAGGAGGCTGGGAGACAACCCTGCCAACACCTGCCCCTCCCACACCTCCCATGTCCCCCCTGGAAGGGGACATGAAGAGTCCACCAAAGGTTGGAGAAGCAAGATGGGCACTTCCTCAAAGTAAACGTGGCCACGTGCCATGTTCTGCCCCCACCCCATGGCAGGGAGGTAGGGGATCCTCCTGTCACTGCAGGTCAAGTGAGGGAACCCGGGGCTGGGCACCTGACTGTCCCAGGTGAGGGGCTATGCCTGGAGCATCCCTTGTGACAGAGTGGGGAGCTGGGCTGTGTATGCCATGGCCGTGGTGCCACATTTGGGGGCAAAGACTCCAGTGGGGTTCTCTCCAGTAGGGCAGCTGGGTTCTGGTCATCTTGGAAGAGACCCCTCCCACAAACACCGCTTGGAGTGGCCAGGTGACCCCAGGAGAGGGGACAAGGGTGGCCAGCCAGCCAGCAGCCTCCCTACCCCACAGGCGAGAGATCCTCAGAGATGGGGTCTCCCAGGCCCACACAAGGACCCCGAGGAATCCGTCACACCCGGCAGGCACCAGCAGCAGTTACAAGGCACCGTCCAGGGTGCCCTTCTGCGCCCCCGGCCCCTCTCGACTCTGCTGGCGCCAGGTGGGTGGGGGAGGGAGACCAGGTAGGGCTCAGCGAATCAGCCCACAGGCGTCTCACCCCCGAAGGCTTGACCTCGGATGAATGTCTTGAGATGAGTGACTGTCGGAAAGACCATTTATTACTATGTAGCCCTTATCAGGGATGAGAAGCAGGGCAGGGAAAGTGCGCCCAAGGGAGCAAATCCAACAGGGAGGGTGAGAAGGAACAGGATGCCGTCTGCTCCCGCCTCCTGGCGCAGCTCCTCCAATAAACCAGTGACCAACTCGAGGCCAATGGTGGATGAACACAGAAACCGGATGTGGTCCATCCTTACCGTGGAACACTATTCAGCCTTAAAGAAGAAGGAAATTCTGATCCAGGCTACAACACGGACGAGCCTTGTAGACACCACGTTCATTGAAGTGAGCCAGTCACAGAAAGGCCAGTCCTGCAGGACCCGCCCCTGTGAGGTCGCTGGAGGAGTCAAACCCACAGAGACAGAACGTAGATGGTGCGGCCGGGGCTGGGGGAGGGGAGGGGAGTGAGTGTTCAATGGGGACAGGGCATCCGTTTGGGAAGATGAAAGAGCCCTGGAGACAGACGTGAGGATGGTTGCACAATAAGGTGAATGTGCTCGATGCCCCTGAGCTGTGCACTTAAAAGTGCTTTAAGATGGTATCATTTATGTTATGTTTATTTTACTGCAATTTTAAAATTTTAATAAGCCCGTTACACATGTATTTATTTTTATCAGAGCTCTGGAAGCGCGGACACCCAGCCCGTCTCTGGCCGAGGTGCTTACTTCATCTCCATCGCTTGTTCCTAAGTTTTCTACGCAAACACTCATTGTCTTTGCTGGAAACAGGTACAGTCACGTGGGCCCACCCGCTCAGAACGGGTGGGGGACAGACAGCCAGGCCATCTGGTGGGACTCAGGAGTGGACGCTGGGGTAGTGACCGCACCCAGGCCCCCAGGTCGGGGTTGAGTCTGCCCTGAGTGACCCAGGGTGTGACTCGGCGCTTAGAGAAGAAGCAGAAAAGGTCATCTCTGGTGTCAGAGAGCATGGTGAGAGGCAAACAGCCCGGTCCATTCCCCACCCTGAGCCAGAGCAAGAAAGCCTGGGGCAGAGCCCGCCGTTCAGGGGAGCCAACCAGAGGGAACCGAACCGGCGAATCACTGCCAGCCATTTGAGCAAGCGGGTTCTCAGGCCATCAATAAATGATGAGTGGTTGCCACAGCAACAGCCCCACCATATTTCATCTCCTGGAGACTCAGGAAAGCTCCAGCAGTGCTGCAAAGAGCCAGGCTGAAAGGGAAGGAGCCTCAGCCTCCCGCCTTTACGTTGGCCAGACCCCAGGGCTGGGTGGACACTGCTTGGATGACATGGGGGTTTGGAGGGAACAGAAAGGATGGGCTTGAGGCAAGAAGGGTGGTGAGCGACACAGCCCAGGAAGCAAAAGGGAGCCAAATTCGACCCCGGCTGACTCTTGATCTTTGTTGTATTGTCCAGGTCATGTGACCTCTCTGAGCCTCAGTTTCCTCATCTGCCAAACGGAGATAGAAAAAATGGAATATGATACAGTCTGTGGAGTGCTGGGTGCATGTCGGCATTTGGTAAATGGTACCTAACATCATTATTGTAGGTAAATAGATGTAAACTGTGGTTACCCACATAGTTACCATATTGGGGTTTTTATTCCCCTGTATAAATCCATAATTCTCTGTGGCATCGCTTCTTCCTGACAGACAGCTTTCCATATTCCTTGTGAGCAGGTGGTTGGTGATGCATTCTTTCAGCCTGGTGTATCCAACGAGCCTTTATTTCACCTTCATTTTTGAAAAAATGTTTTCGCGGGGTATAAAACTCTACATTGACAATTCTTTTTTCTCTCAGCACTTTAAAGATCTTTCCCTACTATCCTCTCACTGGTTTCCTATGAGAAATCCACTGTTTCCCTCATCGTTTTTCCTCTGAGTATAATGTGTCTTTTTATTTATTTACTTATTTTTGGCTGCGTTGGGTCTTTGTTGCTGCACGCGGGCTTTCTCTAGTTGCAGAGAGCAGGGGCTGTTCTTCGTTGCGGTGCGTAGGCTTCTCATCACGGTGGGTGGCTTCTCTTGTTGCGGAGCACAGTCTGTAGGCACGCGGGCTTCAGTAGTTGTGACACGCAGGCTCAGTAGTTGTGGCGCACGGACTCAGCTGCTCCACAGCATGTGGGATCTTCCTGGCCCAGGGCTCGAACCCGTGTCCCCTGCATTGGCAGGCGGATTCTTAACCACTGCGCCACCAGGGAAGTGCACAGTGTGCCTTTTTCCTTTGGCTGCTTCATCACTGGGGTTGAGCAAGTTGATTATAACATGCCTCGCTGTTGTTTTCTTCATGTAACTTGTGCTCGGGGTTCATTGAGCATTCTGAATCTGTGGGTTTACAATTTTTATTAAATTTGGACATCTGTGAGCCATCATTTCTTCCAATGACTTTTTGTTCTCCTCTTTCCTCTCCTTCAGGGCTCCAACTGCTCATATATTAGGCCACTGAAAGTCGTCCCATGGCCCTCTGTGCACTGTTCATACGTGTGAGGTTTTTTCCTCTGTGTGTGCCATTTTGGATAACTTCTAATGCTATATCTTCAAGTTCATGTATCTTTTCTTCTGCAGTGTTTAATCCCATTCAGGTGTATTTCTCATCTCAGACACTGCAGTTGGCTGTTCTCCCCTCTAGAAGTCTGATGTGAGTCTCTTTTGTAGCTTTCACACCTCTGCTCAATACGTTCAGTTTTCTTCCGGCTTTTTGAACGTAGTGACAGCAACTGTTTTAATATCCTCGTCTGCCAGTTCTAACACCTGGGCTAGTTCTGGGATGGCTTCGACTGATTGATTTTTCTCCTTGAGGGTCATATGTTCCTGCATTTTGTGTGCCCGGTAATTTTTTTACCAAATGCCCAACCTAATGAAGTTCACCTTGTCAGGTGCTGAATCTTTTCTGTTCAGGTAAGTAGTCTTGCGCTTTGTTTGGGGGTGCATTTACTTTGAAACAGTTTGAACCTTTCCAGTCTCGCTTTTAAGCTTCATTATGCAGGATCAGACAGTGGTTAACCTGGGTTTAGTTATTCCTCATGACTGAGGCCAGACCCTGCTGAGTGCTTCCTGCAGGGACCCGTGAGTCACGAGGTCTCCCATCTGGCTGGTGGAAAGGAAGCCTACTCCCAGCTCTGTCAGCCCGAGGGCTGTTTCCTCTCATCCTCTGGGTGGTTGGTCCTCGGCTAGACCTCAGGAACCCTCCTCACACGCATGCAGCAGCAGCACTCACATGAACATCGGCGGGAGGGCGGGGGGCCTCCAAGTCTCCCCTGTGCAGCTCTCTCCTCCGGGGCCCGGCCCTGTGACTCTAGATGCCTGGGTCTCCCCGGGCCCTCGGGTCCCTCTCCTCCACTCAGGGCTTCCATCAGGATCCTCCTGGGGTCCCCTCTCTGTGCCACAGCTGGAAACCCCCTCCTGGCCATGAGCTGGGGGCCATCGAGGGGCTCACCTCACTCCTTTCAACAATCACTGTCCTTCCTTGCCCGGTGTCCAGTGTCCTGAAACCTGCGATTTCATAGATTATGTCTGGATTTGGGGAGCAGCAGAGGGGAACCCTGAGGCTTTGAGCAGACTCCCACCAGGACCTCGAGTTGGCCCCAAGTCCAAGTCCAGGGGCATCGAGCCAGGCCCACGTCTGGGCAGCAGTGCCAGCAGCATCATTGTCATTGCCATTTATATTTTAAGGGGAGACAAGAAAAGGGGAGGGTCTCACACTCACCGGACCCCGTCTTTCAGCCTCAGTCTCTACTGGTCAGTAGGAAAGGCCTGTCTTTACCACTTGGTGCAAAGGCTGTTTGCAGACTGGAGGCCCACCCGTGTTTCCTTGAGGCTGGTCAGGGCCAGGCCAGCAGGCCCAGAGCACAGGAGTATACGAGCCCATCAGGAGGACAGAGCCCCATGGGCCTGGGCATCCACCCTAGGGCCAGATCAGGGGCTGGGGGGAGGGTCTGGAAGCCCCGAGAGAAGGGGGAGGGCTCTGCAGGCTCTCAGGAATCTTATTTTCATCGTTGCCACCACTTCACCTGCATACACAGGCCGCTATCACAGAAGGCCCCAGCCTGACCTTCCCTTCAACTTCCCACCCGGCCTCCACCTCTGCCCGGTCCACAGTGCCAGTGCCGGGGCCCCGCAGGGGCTCTCTCTAGACAGAGGGCGGGCTCATCCCCTGGCTCTCCTTGGCTTCCCTGAGTCCCAGGAGAGACAAAGCCGGCAAAGCCACTGACCTCCAGCCAATGGGCCTCTCGTATAAAAATCTACCACCAGACCGTGAAATGTTTAAACACCATGTTTCACTCCTAAAAAGTGAGGCAGGAGCCAGCACCTTCTGAGCCAGGATTTTCCTGGGTACAGATGGGCATTTTATAGACCAAAGCGATAGAACAAAATACATCTGACCAGCGAGCTGCTGGCGAGTGGGGAGCTCTGCCCGAGGAAGAGCCAGGGGGCAGCCTCCCTGCACTGTCCTGGCGCCACAGCGTATCCTGGCTCAGAGCACTCGGCAGACAGGATGGTTCAGGTCTCCGATTTCCAGAGGAAGAGCCTGAGGTCCTAAGAGCTCCCATGACTTGTGTAAGGCCCCCCGGCCCCATGGTGGAGACAGGCTTGAGCCCGTGTGAATCCAAACCCTGTTCGCCTGTTCTTGAGCCCCCATGCCGCCCACACCCAGACCAGGAGGGCTTTGGCCCCCTCTTTGCACACACAAGGGAGGGCGGGACATGGGGTAGTGGTGGAGAAACACAGCAACCCCTGGAGGGACACAATGGGATGGGGGTGGAGGTGGTGGGAGGGCCCCCCTCTCTGCTCTGGGAGGCTGGAAATCCGTAAACCAGACCCAGGCAGCAGCTTCCACACAAGCAGGGTCCTGCAGTGGGTTCTCCCACCCTCCCCCACCTAGGGGACCCCCAAAGTCCTCTCCAGCCCCTGCCCTGGATGCCCTTAACCTCAGAGTGGGACAGGAGACTGGCCCCCCAGCCCAGATGGCCCCAGACCTGCTCAGAGGCCACCCGCCCGGCTCAGCGGGGGGCAGGGGAAGTGAGGGGGATTACCAGATCCCCCCCACCCTGGGCGTCACAGGGCTGAGAGCAGCAGGAGGGGCCGGTCATCCACCCGTCGTGCCCTCGCACCCCTCGCGTGTACAGCCAGCATGTCCTGCGCCTACCGTGCCCCTGGCACGTGCGGGACACAGGGCATGTGGGAAGGGGGCATCTCCCGGGAGTGGACCCTACCACGCCCTAACAAACAGACAGGGGAGGGGCGCCGGGGGGCCCGCATGCCCAGGGTCCCCTGCAGACCACCTCAGCCTGTGCTGCAGCGGGTGCGTTTGGGGACAGGGCGGGAGCCCTGAGGGGATGAGGCAGAAGGCTGGGGACCCAGAACGGCAGCCTGAGCGGTGGGGAGCTTTCCTGAGCTCGGGGGCCACCATCAGAAGCTTTAGGCCGGAGGGGGTGAGAACAGGGACAGCCTGTGCGCTCCTGGGGGCAAGGGCGGGGGCACATGGAGGGCGAGCCGCGGCGGTCGGGCTGCAGGTGGAGGGAGGCGTGGCAGGGGGACGAGGCTGCCTGCTGGCCGTGTGGCCTTGGACAGGTGACCCCTCTGAGCCCAGAGAGCTTAAAGGTTAGGAATTAGGAATTAGAGGTCTTGGCCCAGAGCAGGGGTGGCTCCCCCCACCATAAAAGGGCCACATCGAATTGGCTCACACATGCTGCTGGTGTTGTCCTCAGCCATGGCCCCCCAGGGACGCCAGTCCCTCCCCTGCCATCCAGGAGACACCGACTCCCACCAAAGACTCGCCTGCAGACTCCTGTGCCGTGTGTTCTGCTCCAAGCAGCTCCTCAGAGGCGCTTCCCGAAGCTGGCGGCCCCTCCCGAGAGGCGCTGAGCCCACCCAAGACAAGCGTGTTTGCCCTCTGCCACGTGTTCTTTATGAAAGCCGAGAGCACTCCAGGGTCCCAGAGAGCCCGTCCCGGCCAGGGTCACTCACAGTCCAACAGTCAGAGTGAGTCCGCGAAGGAAATCCCGGCCTCTATTGATGCTTCTGAGAAAAACTGGAACTGATCCAAATCATCAAGTCCTTTACTTTCTTCTTTTTCTCCCACAACCCACAGATGCTCCAGGACCTCCAAGAATGTCCATCCCAGAGTCCACCCTCTGCTCCTGGGGCCTTAAACTCCAGCCGCCCCCCAGATGCTTCAGAACCCGGGGCATCCAGGAGCTGCAGCCCAGCCGGCACCCTGCCCTCACCTCCCTCCTTCCCGCTCTCCCCTCCCCCTTCCCTCCCCACCCCCTTGCCCAAGATCCAGTTCACAAAGACCCAGACTGCCCTCCCAGAGCAAAGCCCACACGCTTTCTTAGGAGGGAAGACTGGAGGCAAAATTCACAGACCTGGTCCCTGACACATCAGAGAACAGTGATTTCCCATCTGCCCCCAAAGCCTGCTGGCCCTGCCCTGTCCCCACTGGGACAGCCCTGAAAGATGAGATAATTCCAAATGGGGACATCAGGGCCACCAGGAACAAGAGGAGCCTGGCCCAGGGCCTGGGAGGGTTCCAAGACCTGCAGCCCCACCTCCATCCGGCCCCTCCTTTGACTGCGGGAGCCTCCCATCCACACCCACCCACCAGGAAGGGGGGCGCCACCTCCCTCTGCCCCTCCACACTCCCCAAGAGAGGAGGGAAGCATCAGGGTGCCCTTGAGGTCTGGCTGACCCCAGCCCCAGCGAGACCAGCCTGCCCTGCTGCCCTCCCACTGGGCAGTACCCAGCGGGAGGACTAGTTCCTCACCCAGGTCTGCCATCTCAGCGGGGCAGTGAGGCAGCAACTAATTACACTCCCCAGGGAAAGTGTCTCTGCTTTGTGATCTTTTTAATGAGGCTCTGGGCCTGAGCCTCCAACCACCACCATTAATTATCTGTGGGCGGGTCAGGTTGCCCACCTTCACGAGCCCCCTATGCTCAGGTCTCATCCTGCAAGGGGTGGGGCAGGCACGTCAGAGAGCAGAGAGCTGGCCACAGAGGGCACAGCCGGGACAGGAAAAGGAGGCCTGGGGGACCCCAGCAGGTCCCCAGGCCTCTGGATTTGAGACAGGTTGGGACCTGCGACCCTTTGCTGCAGTGCCTGCACCTGGACACACCTCTCCTCGAGCGTCAAAACACAAAGGAACTATAAGGGACTAAAAATAACTGCGTGCATGCACAGTTGGGGCAAATTCTGGACAAAAGATACAAAGAGATCAAAAAGCCCAACTGCCACTTCTGAAGAGCCGGGAACAAAAGCAGGGGGTTGGGAGCAAAAGCAGGGCACTGAGCATGCCCCCTGCACACACCACCACCAAGGGGGTGGGCAGACCTCCTAAGCCACGCCTCCGGCCCGTCCCCTGGACACACCCCTACCCTCATCCCATATAGGGAACCAGACGCCCCACCACCACCGCCAGCTCAGCGAGTAAGGGAACCTGTTACCTGTTCGTGCTGCAGCCCCAGTAGAGCCTCGCCTGAATTTCTTGTCTGGCCGCTAGTCAATGTCTATTGACTGAGGAAGGTCAAGAACCCTGGTTGGTATCAGACTGAGTGTCCCTTCCGTCGGCAGGAGACCCACACCTGACCCCCAGCCCTCCTCTGCCCCCCCCCGCCCCCGCCAGCTCAGCAAAGGCTCAGTTCTCCTCCCAGAGCCA
This sequence comes from Aethalodelphis obliquidens, assembly GCF_003676395.1. NCBI lineage: Eukaryota > Metazoa > Chordata > Mammalia > Artiodactyla > Delphinidae > Aethalodelphis > Aethalodelphis obliquidens. Next base: position 3,442,062 of record NW_020837951.1, read on the forward strand.
CACCTTCCTTCCCAACCCAGCCCGTCATCAGCCAGACCACCGGCCGTGCTACAAAGGGGCCTCCTCTCTGCCCTCCTACCGCCCCCCTCTGCTACCCTAACCCAATCACTTTCTTCTCTGTCCCCCCCAAAGACTGGCAGCACCATAAAGGCAGCAGGGCCTCTGCTGCACCCACTGCTGTAGACCAGTGGCCCCCAGTGGGGACCATTCTGCCCCCCAGGGGACACTCAGCATGTCTGGCGACACTTTGCCTGTCACACTGCCAGGGGACGCTTCTGGTATCCAGCGGCTGGGGCCGGATGCTGCTGAACACTTTGCCATGTCCAGGATGGCCCCGTGACAAAGGTCAGTCCGGCTCCAAATGGCCACAGTGCCCGGGGAACGGATCTGCGAGAGACTCGCCACCTGGCACAGGGCCAGGCTCATGGCGAGAGCTCTGCGACGTGTGCCCAAGAAATGCCAAAAAATGAATTCGCTGGTAACACATGAATGACGGATGACTGCTTCCCAAGCTGCAGGGAGGGGCTGATGTGTATTTTGAGACGTGCTCACACACGTACGAAGGTTCTCTGCGACAGTAGAGTTCATCAGAGCACAGGGACATTGCCCTGCCCCGGAGTGCACACCCTCCACACGCCCCCTGCGCCCCTGCCCTTCCCCAAGTCCCGCCCATGAGCTGAAGCCACACCCACCACCCTCTCTCCACCCTCCTGGGCTGCATGGACCACACCCCACAGAGGAGAAGGCTCAGTCCTGCCCTTTGGGGCTCTGTGCCCAGGGACAGATCACCATCTCCCTTGATCCTCAGTTTCCAACAATGGCCGCTGCCCGGCCACGACCCAGCACCGTCATGACAAAGGAACGAAACACTGGACTTGGAAGCACCTTGCAAATTGTAGGGTGCCACACCACCGGGAAGAGCATCCCTCCCGTGCCGTTGGGCCCTCCAGGCCCAGCCCCTTCTTCACCAGGGCACCTGGGCATTCCATGGGGCTGGAGTCCAGGGCCCACGTGTGCAGCTGGCAACCGTGCCGGGGCCAGGCAGCCCACAGGCCCCAGCACGCTCGCTCAGAGAAGAAAGGAACCAGGCAGATGGCTCGTGGGCAGGCTGGGGCCGCCACCCCGTGTGGGCAGTCAACGCAGACTTCTTTGTGCTGCCTCCTCCACACTGTATCAGGAGACACATGGGGAGAACGAGTTTGGCCCCAGAGACAGGCCTCCAGGATCTCAGCTAAGCTGTCTGTCTTCCAGGAAGCCTTCCTTGATCACCCCCCGCCCCCGTCAGGCACGGCTCTGCTGGCTGCCTCTGCACCTGTGCTGCCCTCACCCCACCCACGCCACACCCATGGACGCAACTGGTTTGCTCATCTGTCACGCCACCGGACTTTGGTTCCATGAGGGCAGAAACTACCTGGTTTTTCGCCTTTGGATCTCTCCCTCCCTGCCCACTCCCAGACCTAAACCGACTGTGTGGCTTGCTCAAGAAAAATATTTATAGAGTGAGGGGATGGATGGATGGACAGATGGATACATGGCTGGCTGGCTGGATGGATGGGTGGATACATGGCTGGATGGACAGATGGATGGATGGATATATGGCTGGCTGGATGGATGGATAGATGGACGGACAGACAGACGGACAGACGAATGGATGGACAGATGGACAGATGGATGGATGAATGGGTGGGTGGGTGGATGGATGGATGGATGGATACATGGCTGGATGGATGTATAGATGGACGTGTAGTGGATGGACAAACCGACAGACAGACGAATGGAGAGGATGGATGGATAAATGGATGGATGGTAGATGATTGGTTAGATGAGTGGATGGATGGATGGAAAGGATGATGGTTGGTTGGATGAGTGGACAGATCCCCGGGCAATTAACACACTCAGCACATAAGTAGAGGCCTAACATGAGATGCAGAAAAGCTGGAGGTGGACAGAGGCAGGGCCCAGGCCTGGAGCCAAGGCAGGAGGCCCTAGGACAGCAAGCCCAGGGAAGCAGGACCATTTGCAGGGCAGAGCCAGGAGGTGGGAGTGGTTAAGCCTGCATGCTCATCCCTGGAGCCCCAGCAGCCCTGCATTCATTAAGGTGTTGATTAGGAGAATTTCATGGCAAATAGATATTGATGCCTGAGGTGCTCCCAGCCCCGGCACCGCCAACTTCCTGATCAAGTGTCTCTCAGGGTCTCTCCGCGGCCCCAGGGCCACACTGCCTGCAGAGAGTCTCCAGGAGTGAAGGAATCCTTGAGCCCACAGGGTCCCTGCCCAGGACGATTCAAATGACCTTCTGAGGCCCCCACTTGTCCCCTCCCTCCACCAAAGAAAATTCAAAGATCCAAATACCAAGGACTTTAAAAACCGCCCAGGGACTTCCTTGGTGGTCCAGTGGTTAAGAATCCACCTTCCAATGCAGGGGACATGGGTTCGACCCTGGTCGGGGAACTAAGATCCCACGTGCCATGGGGCAACTAAGCCCGAGCACTGCCCGCATGCTCTAGAGCCTGTGTGCCCCAACAAGAGAGCCCGCGTGCCACAACTACTGAGCCCACGTGCTCTGGAGTGGGTGCACCACAGCTAGAGAGAAACTCGCGTGCCACAACAAACAGCCCGCATGCTGCAACGAAAGATCCTGCGTGTAGCAACAGAGATCCCAAGGGCCGCAACTAAGACACAACGCAGCCAAAAAAATAAATATTTTTTAAAAAAACACCCAGGGCTTCCCTGGTGGCGCAGTGGTTGAGGGTCCGCCTGCCAATGCAGGGGACATGGGTTCGTGCCCCGGTCCAGGATGATCCCACATGCCGCGGAGCAGCTGGGCCCACAAGCCATGGCCGCTGAGCCTGTGCTCCGCAACGGGAGAGGCCACAGCTGTGAGAGGCCCGCGTACCGCAAAAAAAAAAAAACGCCCAGCTCAGGCTGCCTGTAAGCATCCTGGGTGGACTTCCCTGGTGGTCCAATGGCTAAGTCTCCACGCTTCCAACACAGGGGGCACAGGTTCGATCCCTGGTCGGGGAACTAAGATCCTGCATGCCCTGCGGCAGGACCAAAAAAAAAAAAGATAAAAGAAGAACCCTGGGGGGCTCAGCCCTTCACCCACGGCCCTGGTCCCCCCCGCGCCCCCTCCCGTCTTTCCTTTCTCACGTCCTCATGTCTGAACAGGGCGCCCTTTGCGTATCCTGCTCATTTGAGACACACACAAGGCTGTCTGTTAGGTCTCTGCCTCTCAATTTCCACATGCAAAACTGAGGCTCCATAAGGTGGGGTAACTTGCCTTGGCCAAGAGGACACAGGCCAGAGCTGACCCCACGTGTGCTGTGGGCTGCCGGGCAACGTCCCCTCGGCCAACTGCACAGCAGTTGTGGAGGTTTGCCCACCACCTGCTGATGAACCTGGACGGTCCTGGCACCCAGGAGGCGGGAGGGAGGCTCGGGGACCTGCTGGAGCCAAGAGCCCAGCCCCGGAAGCCAGTGGGTGCCCGGGACTTACGGTTTCCCTACCACTTGCACACCTGAGACAGGTGTGGTCACCCTGGGACACTCCCATCCCGTTCACGGGGAAGCAGCCCAGCCCAGAGAGGTCTCAGCACCTGGCAGAGCAGGCACGGGCTTCGGGGTCTGGTCCAGCCTGAGCGCACGTGTGACCCCGGCAAGCCCCCTCCCCCTCTGCACCCCACCCTCGTCTCCCCCAGGGTGCAGGGGTGCAGACGACACCCCTCGTAGGGTGGAGAGTTCTGTTCCTGGGCTTCCCTGCAGCTCCCCAAGGCCCGTCCATCTCTGGACCTGTCTGAGCCCCACGGGGACCTTCAGTGTGACAAACAGACAAGGGCCCTCGTATGGGAAAGGACAGCAGGTTTGAGGCAGCTCAGCACGTCTTTGCTGGCGACCCCATTTCTCAACGTGCGGATGGGGGACTTCACGTCAAGTTGGGACAAATTAAAACACATTTGTCATCCGTTCTGAAGGCGTCCAGCCCCCGGGGAGTCCAGGCACCGTCTTACTCCAGCTCGCCCAGTGCCAAGTCAATTGCGGGAGCAGCGAGCTTCTGGTTGAGGAAACGAGGGGCAGGGCTGTGGTTGATCCCGGGCCCATCGCTCAGCCCGGACGGAGCCCTGGCTTCAGCTTCTCTGAAGCCTCGTCCACACTCTGCCCTTGGCCATGATGAGCGCGCTTTGGGAGGACCCTCCCTGCTTCCTCGAGGTGCCTCCTGCTGCGCGGGTGACAGCCCGGGGAGTCCTGGCACAGGCTCAGCCCCGGAACTGGGGGTGTGGTCCCAGACGGCGCTGGCGGTGGGAGTGGCGGTGAGGACCGCTGTGTGAGGGCCCAACGGCGAGCCTTCTTTACCTGGATTAACTTGTTCAGCCCTCAGAGCAAACACCGCTCCCATCAGCATCTACGGAGGGGGCCCTGCCCGTCTGCAGGGCGCCCCTCACGCGGAGCAGTAATTACATCACCCTCAAGACCACAGGGAGAAACACGGGCACTGGCAGAGCAGGTGGGCGGGGATCTAAGCCCATCGTGGGCCGGGATACGGCCCTGAGGATGTGACTGTTAAGACCGGACCCCAAGGCTGGAAAGGTCGGAGGGTCGGAAAGGGCAGGGGCCACTGAGACTGCAGGAGGTGTACCCTGGGCAGGACTGTCGGCCAGGAGGGGGTTCAGAGTGAACTCAGGGTCCTCGCAACTGCTGCACAGGCAGCCAGTGGGCGAAGGGCTTCACGGTCCTCAGAGGGACGCCCTTGGCCGGTTGAGGTGGCTGCCTGACCGCAGAGGAGGACAGATGTGCTTGGGGTGCACCCTGGGGACAGGCGGGCTGTAGAGGGTGAGGCCCCCTCCCTGCACACCTCACCTGGGGAAGACGGCAGCCCCCCCGGAGCTACTCGGCTTAAACGTGTGCTGAGAACTCGACCCACAGCCCACGGGCCCCTGCGTCACGTCCCAGCTGGGCGCTGTCATCGACTGCTTTGTGCAGGAGGGCCTTGAACCGCCCCGGGGGGCTGACCCCAGGCCCACCCCTTGGAGACGCCCCCGTCCTGTGCCAGCTCCCAGCTGTCTCTGCCCAGCCTCCGTCACCTCCTTCCCGGGAGGATCCCGCTGTCCATCTCACCCCAACCTTGCTCCGTCTCACGCCCCTCACAGCCCAGCAATGCCCCCTCCGCCGACCCTGGCCCCCTCTCTCCTGACTCTTCACACCTCAGGTTTCCCTTGCCTCCTGGAGGACTTTATCTCAGCTCCAGAAAGATGCCCAGGTGTCCTCCTTACCTCCTCCGCCCCACCCACCACCGGCCCCCTCCCAGCCCACCTCCCTGGCCTGGACCGCCTCCAGGGGCTGCTCGCTCTGCTCCTGTCCCCCCCCCTCCCCGCATCACCTTGGCTGCCCTGGCCCACCACCCTCCAGGTGCCGAGGCCCCCTCGCCCACTGCTCCCAGGCCCTGCCGTCTGCGTAGACAAGCACACGGCTGTTCCCGGGCTGGGCACCGGCTCCCCGCCCCCTCCTTCCCGCCCCCTCCCCAGGCCACCCAACCGCCCGCAGGCTCTCAGCGCCCCCTGGTGGACAGTCGCAGGCTGGCCCTCGCCCTCCCTCCCGGGCAGCGCAGGGCAGGGACCCCTCCCCGCTCCCACACAGGTGATGCCCACACCGCCGACAGCAGGAGGGCGGACGGAGATCTGAAAGGGGACCCCACGCCTGCGGAGGCGAGCGCAGCCCTGCGGTGAGCTGCTCCAGTGGGGGTGGAAGAGCCTCACAAGGGGTGAAAAGTCGGGGGCCCACACTGAGGGATGACACCAAAGGTCCCCATGGACGAGCAGCCATGGTTCTGAGGTATTAGGGCCCGGAGGCCCCAGGGCCACGGTTCACTTACTTATGCAACCCTCATTTTACCGAGTGCCGACCGCGTGTGGAGGGACCCAGCTCGGTGGCCCGGCTCACAGAACACCCCATCTGGGGGGACAGAGGCGCGCGAGTGAGCCACGCGGTCACCCAGCTGAGGGATGCGCATGGGGTCTCACAGAGCCCCGAAGGTGGGCGCGTCCCACCAGGGCTGCGGGGCGGGGTCGCACCAGGCTGGGCTGCTCGCAGGAGCTCGGGGGTCTGAGCAGAGGACGGACGTGGTCAGATTGCTGAGTTAGGGGGAGGACTCCGGCCATCCGGGGAGGACACTGCCCGGGGAGGGGACCATCTCAGGGTCCGGGGCAGGGCCGGGGGGGGTGGCAATGTGGGATGATGGGGTGGGAAGAGGAGACAGACACGTAGAGGCCGAACCGGCAGGCCTGGGTGGACTTGGGGTGAGGGGGCAACAGAGAGGACCCCAGGCCAGGGCGGGGCCCCCAGGAGGAGAGATTTCTAGAGGAAGACAGAGATGTGAGTGGGGGTCAGGGGCCGTTTAGGGGACTCTGCAGTTTCAGTGGGGAGTGGCATTGGCAGCACGGTGGGTGCTGGGGGGAGGCACACGGGACATGGCCGGCAGAGCCCCAGGGTGACCACGGGGCCTCACAGCCACCTCCTGCCTTCACGCCTGTTTACTGCTAACATGTACAAGGACCCCAGGGCAGGGAGGCTGGGGTCCCGGCACTGGTTCCCAGGCCATTTGCTGAAGGAAAGAGTGAGGTATGAGAACACGTGGGAAAGTGGAGGAATACTTTTTCCCACTGAAGCAACGTTATAGCTTCTGGTTGGCATGATCAGGGCAGCGGGTGTCTTTGTCGAGAAGATGTGGGGGAGGAAGCAGGACTCCACTGGCGGCAACCAGGCAGCATCAGCAGAGACAGCTCAGTTGCCTTCACGCTCTGCATGCGTTTCTGGTTTTCATAAACTGACCCATAGACGGCACTTTTTCCTGTGCCAGGTACTGTGCTAAGCAGATCTCAAACTCCAATTCGCTTAATCCCAGTGATAACCCTGTGGTTCAACGTCTGACTGTATGTATTTTGCCTTTTGTGGAAACGTCCAAGATAGGAGCAAGGACACTCCTGGGCCCAGAAGCCAGCGTGCTCCCTGGAAGGAGAGCAGTGCTGGGGACGGAGCAGCCTCGGGGGAGGGAGCAGCCTCCGGAAGGGGGCAGCTGGGAATCAGCCCCACCCTCCGCCACCCTCACTCAGACCCCCATCCTGGCCTCTACCAGATGAGCCCCCAGAGGGCCCAGGACCAGGGCTGGGGCGTTTGCTCCTGGATCTGTGCTCACTCTTTCAGGCTAAGTACTGGTTGCTTCTGGCCACGCTGTCTCCTTTGTTCCCCCCAGACCCCTTGGGTTTTAAGGGAAACGGCCCTGACATCCAGGTCTGCTGAGCTCCAGGCCTGGAGGACTCGGTCTCGTTGCTGGGACAGCCCTAGCCTTTCAGCCACTCCCCACCGGCCAGCTGTGGGCAGGGACCCCCGAGCTGCCCCTGACGGGAGCCGAGGAACTGAGCCCAGACGCACGGCAGTCTCACCACAAGCAGGGTCAGCCAGACCCAGGCCCCCAGGGAGACAGCCTGCACCTGCACGAGAGCCACACACAAGCCCTCCCAGGGGCACTAGAGGCCCGGATGCAGGGCCCACCCTGGGGGGAAAGGAGCCTGACTCCATCTGGGCGGAGTGACCCCAGCTGCCCTCCAGCCCCTCCCAAGCCACTGCCCCAGAGGCTGCCAGGCTGTTTGCTCCCTCAGGGGCAGCTGGATGGGCTCTGCCAGGACCTTGCAGGTGGCGGGGCTGCCCTGAGCCCAGGACCAGCCAAGGCCAGGGCTCCAGGTCCTGTGCCCAGAGCAGCCTTCTCGAGGGTCTCGGCCCTGTGGTTCCCCAGGCCCACAGCCGTGTCCCCACACACTGGGAAGCCGGTGACCCAAACAGGGTCAGCAGGACCCTGGCACCCCTCCCCCAACTCTGGGGATCAGACTTTGGTCAAGTCAGGCCATCACCAGACAGCTTCCTGGGGGCAGTAGTGGAGGGAACTTGGAGTGGACAGAAACCCTCCCCTTCCACAGGTCACTGACCATGTGACCTCGGACAGACTGTCCGGGCCCAGCCGCAGCCTGGGCCTGTGTGTCCCGCTCTGAAAATCAGGACAGTACGTCACCCGTCACAGGGGTTGAGACTGGAGCTCTGTCCTGGTAAAAGAGCTCAAAACCTGGTAGAAGAAGGGGGCGGCCGAGGGGCAGTGCATGGGAGCGGGGGGTACCAGGACACTCTGAGAACGCCTGCCGCTGCTAAGTAGGCCACCTGCCCTGGTCCCCTAGGCCACTCCAGCAGCTCTGCCCGTCCCCTTCCTCTGGGCAAGGCCGGCTCATCAACCAGATGGGGAGTGGGGTCCCATCACGATGGACAAGGACCCTCTAGAGACCGAGGGTGGGCAGGGGCCACCGCGGGCAGCATTTCCAGCTGGCCTCTTCAGGCACCTCCCAGGAGACATCCCTTGGGTCAAATAAATTTGAGAAATTCCACACTCGGCCGCTACAGCAACTCACAAAGTGCAGGGATGTATTGACCACCTGGGAAGCACAGTGGACTTCATCAAAAACGATGTTTCAGGCTTCCCTGGTGGCGCAGTGGTTGAGAGTCTGCCTGCCGATGCAGGGGACGCGGGTTCGTGCCCCGGTCCGGGAGGATCCCACGTGCCGCGGAGCGGCTGGGCCCGTGAGCCGTGGCCGCTGAGCCTGCGCGTCCGGAGCCTGTGCTCCGCAACGGGAGAGGCCACAACAGTGAGAGGCCCGCGTACCGCAAAAAAACCAACCAAACAAAAACAAAACAAAACAAAAAAAACCGATGTTTCCCAAACTTATTTGCTTGGATTCTTTTTTTTCTAGCCACACCTGTTAACGTCCCCTGGAGCCCGTGTCCTGAGTAGCCCAACTGGGAAATTCGGCCAAAATGTGTCTCAGAACAATTTAAAGGGTGTGACCTCTGGGTGTGACCTGCGCTGTTCCATGACACCCTTGTCCCCTCCCTGCCTCCACTGCATGCTCAGTAGGAGAAAGAGCCGAGTTCCAACACCCCGTCCTCAGACTCTCTCTTCTCCATTCAGGGACAGGAAATCATTCAACTAACGAAACTGCTTACATCCGTGTCCAGGAGTGGGTAGGAACCAGACGTCCACAAAATGGATTTTCCAGAAAAACAGAAATTGGCAGTCTTCCCTCAAGCTGGTATCAGGAGGGAAAAAACCATGAACAATTTAAATAATGACAGAAGAGAAAACTCACGAAATTCCCTGAATTCCCCTCTTAGGCTGAACGGGGGCCTGAGAAGTCCCAGGAAAACAATTTTAACTCTTCACCCAGCACTTCGGCACCTTGTAACCTCGTGCTGGGAAGGAGCCTGGAGGGGCCCGGGAAGCATTCCCCACCGTGTGGCTTCGGGCCAGCCCTTCCTCTGCACCCACGGCCTCAGCCGTGGACGCCGAACTGGACTCGGGAAACCGGGGAAAGAAACGCAGAACAAGGTGATTACGGGATGAGGCAGCCAGTGTGTCCTGAATTACATTGCTCTGAATTTTAACCCTAAGCAGGTATTAGGTTTGCGGGGCAGGGTTGGCGCTCGTGTCCATTTGCCATCTGGACACAGGGGCTTAGGGCAGACGAAACGTTCTCCTTCAGTGACGACACACAGTCATCACACATCCACACATGGCTGCCTTTATTGTACTTACGGATTTGTTGGTGCGTGTACTCCCCCAAGTATTGATAATGCAATAAGCACCGTTAGCCCCCAGACCTTATGGGCTCCCTCCATCCCCGCTCCCCACCTTCCTCACCATCCCAGAGATGATTGCCAGCCCGTGCTGACGTTTATTTGCTTCCTTTGCTGTTCATAAACAGTTTTATCAATCCAGAAGTATGCCGAAATCGTCCGATGTTCAGTTTGTCTCTCTGCTGATGAGATCCACCAGCCACTGGCATGGCTCGTCTCCTGCCGGGGAACCCTCTGCTGTTGCAGCACCACGACTGGCCCATCCTTTCCCCGGGGTGCTCTGCGGCACCTCCTGCTTTTGCACAAGTTGTGCACCTGTGCACACGGCCTCAGGGCGTGTGAATGTTCAACTTTGTAATATGAGCCCAAATTCTTCCAAAGTGATTGTTCAAATCTATCTTCCCACCAGAAAGAGAAGATCCTACAGACCCAACCTGGTTCACCACGTGGCAGGCTCTAGACTGCACTTAAGACGGAGTCACGGGTGCTCCTCATTTGTGCCTCATGTGCTGTCAGCCGTCTGTCTTCCCTCATCTGAGAGATGCCTGCCCATGGCTTTTTCCCATTTTGCTATTGAGTTGTATGTCCTTTTCTTATTGGTCCGTCAGAATTCTTTACATATGCTGGATCCTAATTCTTTGTCCATTATTTGCCTTGAGAATATCACCCAGTCCATAGCTTGCTTTTTGCTCTCTTTAATCGGTCTCTTAATAGACAGGATTCTTAATTTTAATATCTTCAAATTAATCTAGTTTCCATTTATGGCTAGTGATTATGGTGTCTTGCTTGCGAAATCCTTCCCTGCTTCCCCCCACCACCCACAAGTTGGGGGAGGCTGGGCACTGAGAGGGAAGAGCAAGAATCCTATGGAAGAGGATGTCCAGCGGGGAGGAGGCTGGGGGAGACCCTGAGACACCCCAGAGTGGTGTGAGGTCTCTGAGCACAGGGTGAGCTTGGGCTGGGAGGAGGAAGAGGAGGCAGAGTGACCCCCGTGGATGTGCGCGCCCAGGGCGCTGGGACCCTCTGCCTTCTCAGGGAGAACCAGGCTGTGCCAGAGGGGGCAGCAGACAAGCTACCTTCTGGCAGAGGGCCGCAGAGAACAAGGACTGACTGTCCCTGCTGCCAAGGCCTGGGCAAGCCCACATTCCCAGAATGCCTGCCCCCAAGAGAAGCTGAAGGGTGAGGGGGAAGAATTGGCCTTGACATCTCCCATCTCCCAAGAGGGGCCAGGAAAAGTCACCGGGAATGGGTAAGATTAAGTTTTGCACCCCAGATGTGCATGGGGGCTTCAGAGCCCAGTTCATTCCCAGAGAAATACTGAGTTTCTACCTTTCCCAGCTGAAATGCCCGTCTGCCCCTGCATGGGGACCTCGGCACCTGGAAGGGCCCCTGGTAGGTTTAGAGGCAGACGTGCTGGGCTTGCCCAGAGTCTGGTTTTCGGTCCTGACTCTGGGCACCTGGGTGGAACACACTCCATCCTGGGCCCACCGCCCCCACTGCGGCAGGAAGGGACCAGCCTGAGTGACGCTGTCCACGCCTCGCATATGCAGACAGGACCAGGGTGGCGTTGGTGTCGCCGCCAGGCCAGTAGTGGAGCAGCAGGAATGGCAGCCTGGGCTGGCAGCTGCCAACGGCCCCTGCAGCCAGGGCAGGAGGCCCGAGGTCTCCATCAGACACACCGACCCATGGCCATGCAGCTCCGCCCCAGCTGCGCAGGCACAAGACCCCTGTCCCTCCCAGACTGACAAAGTGCCACACGGCAAGGCACCGCTCTGAGGAACAGCACAAAGCCACGTTTGCAAAGGCAAAAAGAAACGGGTGAAGTGAATTCCGCTCATATATTGTATTTAGGCCAAACATATCAATTGTCAGTTTCAACGTGTAGCCGATATAAAAATTATTGATGAGCTATTTGCGTGTTTTTCTACTAAGTCGTTGTCAACATCAGGGCATATCAGTCACAGTGCCTCTCAACCAGATGGCCACATCTGATCAGGGGCTGGGGGCTGCCACATCAGATGTGCAGAGCCGAAAGGACACCAGGGTGGTGGATGAGAACAAGAAAAACTGCAGGCGCGCTTTTTAGAAAAGAGAAGCCAATGGTCAGTGCAGGGACTGACCAGAAAAAGGGCTGTTTCCGTGCTCAGCTTCCACCGAGCCTGGCGTGGCCATGTCTCCCGTGGGAGGGCTGAGGGCCTTAGGACTGATTTTTCTAGCATTTCAGTGACAACCACGTGGTTCTCGCCAAGCCAAGGGCATGACTGCTCCCTGCTGGACTCGCTGCTCCCTGCATCCGTCCTCTTAGGTGGGGAAATCCTGGCACCCAGTGGGCACAGCCGGCATTTCTGCAAGAGGGAAGCTCCCATGGCCGGGCTGGGGCTCAGAAGTATAGGGGCCATCGGTGAAGGGGGTTAGAAGGTACAAACTTCCGGTTATAAAACAAATAAGTTCTGGGGACATAATATACAGCATGGTGGCCATAGTTAATAACACTGTATTGCCCATTTGAAAATGGCTAAGAGAATAGATCTTAAAAGTTCTCATCACAAGAAAATTAAAATGTTCTAACTATGTATGGTGACGGGTGATAACTAGACTTATTGCGGCCATCATTCTGCAATAGATACACACACTGACTATTACATTGTACACCTGAAACTAATATAAATGTTACAGGTCAATTATACCTCGATTTAAAAAAAAAGAACAGGGCCACCTGGACCCAGTTTACCAAAAACATCAGAAATGGGGCTGGGAAAAAGCTGAGGCCAGTGAGGCAATAGAATAACTTAAAGGGGATGTCAGAAAACTCAGTAATCAAGATTTTATATATATATATATTTATTTATTTATTTAAAGTAATTTTTAAAATCAAAATTAACACTAAAATACCCATGATGAACAAAATATCAAATGTTAAATAAATACAGGATCTGACCCTCACCCAGTCCTGGAGGTGGTGGGGTCCTGCTTGGCTTTGGAGAGACCCACCTAAGCCGGCCCGGGACTCTCCCAGCTGCCAGAGGTTCTTTCTGGAAGAAGGTGGGTGTGTTAATCTGCTCAGGAGGCCATAACAAAATACCGTAGAACTTGGGGGGCTTAAACAACAGGAGTTTATCTTCTCACAGTTCTGGAGGCCAGAGTCCCAGATGCAGGGGCCATGGTATCTGGTGAAGCCTCGGTTCCCGACGTGCAGATGCCTACTCTCTCCGTGTCCACACGTGGCCTTTCCTCGGTGCAGAGAGAGACCTCTGGTGTCTCGTCCCCTTCTCTTTTTTTTTTTATAATTTTTTATTTTATATCGGAATATAGTTGATTAACAACGTTGTGCTAGTTTCAGGTGTACAGCAAAGTGATTCAGTTGTACATATACATGTACCTATTCTTTTTCAAATTCTTTTCCCATTTAGGTTGTCACATTCTCTTCCCTTTCTGATCAGGACTTCAGCACTATAGGATCAGGGCCCCACCCCAATGTCCTTATTTAACCATAATTACCTCCCAAAAGGCCCCATCTCCAAATACAGTCACATTAGGAGTTAGGGCTTCAACGTGTGAATGTTGGGGGCACAGTTCCGTCCACAGCAGTGAGATACAGATGCGGGAAGCAAACCTCCTGCTACCTTCCCGCTTCTCTCTGGCCCTCTGAAGCTGCCTGGGGGAGACTCTGTAGTCAGGCAGCTGGACCCTAGAACCTGCCCAGCACCCTCCAACCTTTGGCAAAGACATGGGATAAGCATGGGCTCAGTAACCCGCAAACTCCACCCGCCTGCGCAGTCCTTGGTGTCCTCACAGCTCAGACCAGGCTCCCCTGGCCCTCCTGAGCAGCCAGGCCATGGGGCCAGCAATGCAGCCACCGTCCAGCCCACAGGGTCTCCTGGATTCAGAGCTGACAGCCGAGGCGCAGGAGACCTGCCCCACAAGGGTTCCTTCTGCTCCCATGAGGGTCCCGATGGAGGCCTCTGAGCTGTTGGATCCTTCATTTCCATGACTCCCCATAGAGGGCCCATGGTCACCCACTAGGAAACCCGGGACAGCCTAGATCACGCAGACTGGCTGCCTCTGTCCATGGCTGTCCAGGGCCTGCCCCGCGGGGCCAGCACACTGCGGGGATGGAAGATGGACCTTGGTTTCTCTGGGCACCTCCAGCCAAACGGAACTGATTTCTTGGGAGATTCTGCAAGAGATTCGAGACTCCTTTTCCCACAGAAGTAGCCTGGAGGTGGGAGGACGGTCTGGTTTACAACTCGCCCTCTGAGAGGCGCAGCCAGGAGTGGCCTGGGGGAACTGCCCAGAAACGTAACAATCCCCCTTCACGGTCATTCCCTGCGCTGACCAGCGGCCTCTCTCTGTCTTTTTTTTTAGTGCTTTCCCAAAAGAATTGAACACACATTCACCTACGTGTTAAAACGTGCTTAAAAATGGTTCATTTTGTGAATTTCACCTCCATTTTTTTTCAAGTGCTTGAATCCCTGCAGGACACTCTGGGCCCAGCTGTGGAGCCTGTGGTGGTTTAGTACCTGGGGAGCTCCAGACTTTCGGGGGCTACTTCAGGTGATGCCATTCATCCGTCGTGCCCCCGGACACAAAGGACAGAAGTGCACACCTTCATCACAGATGCGTGCTGCATTCCAGCCTCAAAGAGGTCTTAGAGACTCAGCTGTAAAACGGGTCCCCAAAGCCACTGACCCTCTGCCTACTGAGAGGTGGGGCCTCTAAGAGGTCTTAGAGGCTCAGCTGTAAAACGGGTCCCCAAAGCCACTGACCCTGTGCCTACTGAGAGGTGGGGTCTCTATCACCTCCTTAGAGCTGGTAGATGGCTCCTCCAGCAGAGGATGGAAGAGGGAAGATCTCTGTTCAGAGGCCAGTCAGCGTGCTGCTGGGGTCCAGCTCCCTGGACCTTCACCCTGGGAGACTCCCTCTTTGAACCTGGCCACCGCCTGGAGAAGCCCAATCCACATGGACAGGCCACAGGCAGGCGCCGCCTTGGAGTCCGGCCTTCGGCACCACTGGGATGGTCCAGCCTCAGGCTCCAGCACTGGCACCTCCCAGCCGAGCCCAGACAACCTGGAACAGAGGCAAAGCCACCCCACTGCGGCCGGCTCGAACTCCTGACCTCCAGGCCCCTCCGTGAGTGTAATAAAAGTGGGACTGTTTTATCTCACACAATTAAGGTTGAGGTGGTGTGTTTCACAGAAATAGAAAACCGGATCATCAAGAGAGTTCCTTCTTTGAGTGACGGCTGCCCCATCACTTCCAATTTGAACGACCTCAAACTGATATCTTTTCCATCTAAAACGTCATGCTTTGCAGACATCTGAGCTCGCCCGTGTAAAGGCTTGGTGAAGGGCAGTATTCTCAGGAAGTACGGAGCCCTCTGGAAAGCTCTACTGCTCAGAACCTTCCATTGCAAGGGACAAAACACGAGCCAAACCAGCTTAGCCCAGAAAGGCAGGTGTCAGCGGGGCCAGGGCAGCCTCGGGCTGGATCCAGGGACCAAGGAGAGGTCGTGGGCGTGTCCACCCCCTCTCTTAATCTCTCTCCCTCTGATGGCTTCTTTCCCTCCTTCTGGACTTTCTCCACATGGCCAAGGGAAGGGTGGACTTGGCCACAGAGTCCCCGGTTCACACTGTCCCATGTCAGCAACCCGGATGGAAGCCCCCCCTTCGGTGCGTGTCACCCGTGCAGATTCACACCCCTATACACACACACCCACACGTGCACACATGGGAAGGACTCTCTCTACATAGGAAGACTTTGGGTCATAATTTCTACTTCCTTAGAAGCTGCGTACACGCTCATGTACGTGTACACAGATGCACGGGGCAACTGTACATACACACAAGCACACACACACACACACACACGCTCACAGGTGCGCACACACACTGGGTCTTCTGATCCCCACATTCACGTTGGGGCCACCTGCCCTGGTCTCGCCCTGCCGTGCCCACAGGAGGTTTTCCAAGACCGGGCAAAGGGCAGAACGATCCCTTTCTAACAACCCTTCCTGTGAAGAAGGTAGACAGACCTTCTTAACAAAAGACATCTAACAGAGGGAAATATTTGCACTGAAATGTAAAAATTGCTACTCCAAAGAGCATTTTTAATTATCTCTTTGAAACTGGAAAGTGTCTTGTGTGGGTGCAGAACCCAGAGGCTTGTTTCTCACTTTTCACTGCGTTACCGTCCTCGGGAGGGGCCCTGAGGGGTGGCATCCCCATCCTGGGCCCTAATGCTGACTCCCATGTTTTCTTGAGGTGCCCTGGCTGAGGACCATGCAAACCCTCCAACCTCGAAGCCTCGCTCCTGAGATGAAGACAGAGCTGCCGCTCCCAGGCTGTGAGCTTGGTACTGGGGCTCTCCCTCCCTCTGCCTCTTGCCCCAGCCAGGCTCCTTTGTTTATTCTACAGATATTGACAGAGCATCTTCTAAGTGCCAGACGTGTGCATCCGTCAACTGAGACCTGCTTTCAGCTTGGAACATTTAAACCAATTAATTCTCCCGTTGCCTTAAGTCAACCATGATAGAGCTGCAGCCGTGAACTTCTGATCTGCAGGATGCTCTGGGGACAGCAGTTGAGTGGGCAGGGGGCTCTGCCCTTTACAAGAGACAGATTTTTACACAAGACTATAAAGGCTCGTATGTTATCTTCTGCCAGAATGCAGACTCCCACTTCCCTTTTCCTGAGAAATTCATCAGAAACGGGGTTCCCAGCCCCAGCACGAATGACACTGGCGCTGGATCACTTCCTGTCGCGGGACCCCTGGGGCGCCTGCTGTGGAATGTGGAGCATCTTCCCGGCCTCTACCTGCTACGTGCCACCCCTGCCCACTGTGACAACTGCTGGTGTCTCCAGACTCCGTCCCGTGTCCCCTGGAAGGCAGTGCCCCCTCCTGTCCAGCACCACTGATTCAGAGGAAATACTTCTCCTAGATTGGAGTCTTTTTGAGCCCGTTAGAGAAACTAACGGCTTCCTGTACATGTGAGGAAGGTCTCTGCACATCACCTGGCCAAGAACACCTTCCTGAGAGAGCAGGCCCAGCGAGCAGGACGTCGTTACAGGGAAATCTCCGACGGCAGCTTTGGCCGCCGCCTTCACCATCGTGCCCTCTACTTCCCCATAATGATCGGACGGTCCGTCCAGGTTTCTACTTTTGACTGAGCCTTATCATTCCTGATACATCTTGACAGGCTTCTCCACTGCACACGGTTTGAATGAATTTCCTGTGAGGAGCCTTTCATCTCGAACCTAAACAGCCAAGGAGCATCCCTACCAGAGAGACAGTTGCTGAAACGCAAGGAGCATAATTGCTTCAAAGGAGGCGGCTTGGAGCCGGGGTGGGAGCCGGGGGTTCACTTCCAAGGACAGAGCCCCTGTTTGAGCTCTTGCTTCTGTGACTCTTTCTGCAGTTTGGATCCGCTGTGTGAGTTCTTGTCCCTGAGGAGCTGGTGCCCCTCTGTCCCCGGCCTCCCTTCCCCGTCTGGGGGGGATTTTCCCACATCCAACTCCACGAGCTTCTGGGAGCATCTAGAACCTTCTAGGAGCATCCAGAACCTTCCAGAACCAGGCCCAGATTCTTCTGCCAGGGAGAAATGACCTTTGCACTTTTTACTCCGTGAAGTATCAGAAAGGAAAAATCATTATTTCCCCTCAAGGCTTTTATACAAATAAGCAAAATTCTAAGCAACAGGAAAAGAGAAAGGGAAGTGCCCAGTTTTTTGTTTTTTGTTTTTTGTTTTTTTTAATCCAGTGAAAGTTGTCCTCTTCGTTTGTTCTACCGGAAGGGTTTGTTTAAATTATTGGAACATAATAAACGATAATATGTGTTTTTATTAAACTGAAGTGCTGTAAAAGATATTCCTAAAACCAAGATGACTTCAAAAATTTCTTTCAGGAAAAATGATTGCTGTCTTTAGCTATAAAAACAAGCCAGAACAGAGTCTCCCAAAGGGGGTCATTGTGTTTTTTTAAAAGAACCTTAGATATTTACTTGAAAAGCGTGAGTTTGAAACTTCTGCAGTGAGAATAGCTAAAGCTATGTCTTTATCTACCTGGATAACACGTTAAAGCAACAAGAAGAGTTCTTTTAAACCCCATGTTCAGAAAAACTAGGAGATAAGTATAAAGTACAGACTCTGAAAATACACTTAAGGGAGGGGAGCTAAAACTGGGCAGAAGGAAGACAGGCATCTCCGAGGGTGGTGGGCAGATCCCAGGCAGTGGATCTCAGAAAGAACCAGCAGGACGCATGCCTCATAGATGAAAGGGGCTCGCTTGGAAGTGAAAACACTTGATTGTAACCAATGTGGGGATTGCGGGAAGAGGAGGAAGTCACACTGTCAGCAAAAATCCACCTGCATCCAGGTTGGCTCCAAGAGCCCGAGAAGGTAGCAGACACACGTGGTTACATGAACCAGCAGTGTTTGCAGGAAGAGGTCCACTCAGGAGGGTGGAGGAACAAGCTTTGGAGTTGTGAGGCTGGGAGGTACGCTGAGCCCTCACCCAGAGCATACACACAAGCAACAGGACAAAAATCAACAGGTGGGATGATGCCCAACTAAGAAGCTTCGGCCCAGCAAGGGAAAGAATCCACAAATGAAAAGGCAACTTGCGCACTGGGAAAGAATATTTGCAAACCGTATGTCTGAGAAGGAGTTAATATCCAAAATAGATAAGGAACTCACACAACTCAACAGCAAAACCTAACCAATTTTTAAATGGGCAGAGGATGTAAACAGACGTTTTTCTGAAGAAGACAGGCAGATGGCCAAGAGGTACATGAAAACGTGCTTCACATCACTAATTATCAGGGAAATGCATATCAAAACCGCAATGAGATGTCAACTCACACCTTTCAGAATGGCTATCGTCAAAAAGAGAAGAGATAACAAGTGTTGGTGAAGATGGGGAGAAAAGGGAACCCTCATGCACTGCTGGTGGGAATGGAAATTGGTGAAGCCACTATGGAACACGGTATAGAGGGTCCTCAAAAAAATTTTAAAAAGGGCTACCATATGACTCAGCAATTCCACTCCTGGTTGTATGTTCAAAGGTAATGAAAACAGAATCTAGAAGAGATCCATGCACCCCTCCCCCGTGTTTATTTCAACTTCATTCACAATAGCCAAGATATGGAAACAATCTAAGTGTCCATGAACAGATGAGTGGATAAAGAAGATGTGGTGTCTATACAATGGAATATCATTCATCCATGAGAAGGAAGCACATCCTGCCATTTGTGACAACATGGATGGACCTTGAGGGCATTATGCTGAGTGAAATAAGATGCTCAGACAGAGAAAGACAAACACTTTAAGATATCACTTATATGTGGAATCTAAAAAAGCCAAACAACTAAGAGAAAACAAAATGTGAAAGAATTTAGAAAAATATTTATGTCATATCATTAAATATAAATGGGTTTAACTTATTATTCAAAGAAACAGACTTTCAGGTTGTACCTAAAAGCAAATCCAGTTCTATGCTGCTCAAAGAAATACATCTAAAATTACTAGAAATTTCGAAAATAAAAGGTTGTCAGTGGTATGTCAGGAAATGGAAAAAAGCAACTACGATTATGTGTTAGAGGATTATATGTTAAATACTGTCTACAGAAAATGAGGAATAAAGTTTAATATATACAGTTAAAATAGTAAAGGCAACACTATCACAAAAGTCAAAATCTTTCTAAGTATCATGACCTCAAATGGAGGAGAAAGGAATGAAGGACAATGAAAATGGTAAATATGCAAGTAAATGTAAATGAATATTAAGTGTATAAAACAAAAAGATAGGAAATACAGAAGAGTGTGAGAGACATAGTAGATGATGGAGAGAAAATCTAACACACATTTCACTAGGGTCCCAGAATAGGACGAGGCACAGAATGAGAAGCAATATATAAAGAGGTAATGGTTAAGAACTTTGCAAAATTGATGAAAGACATCAGTCTACAGATTCAAGAAGGCTTGTGAATCCCCAACGAGGATAAATAAGAATAAATCTATAACTAGACATTCATAGTATAAACCTGTTTAAAAATCTGCAATAAAGAGAAAATCTTAAGCAGCCAAAGAAATAAAGAAGGTTGTTGAATTTCACACACACAAAAAAACAATGAAATGATATCTTTGAAGTGATAAAAATAATAATAATAGTAATAGTAATAGCAATAGTTCTACCTAGAATTATCAGATAGAAGAGGTGCGGTGTTGCGAAACAATATACTCTTTACAGGAAATACACCTAAAACACAAATATATTTAAAAATTGAAAGTGGGGCTTCCCTGGTGGCGCAGTGGTTGAGAGTCCACCTGCCGACGCAGGGGACACGGGTTTGTGCCCTGGTCTGGGAAGATCCCACGTGCCACAGAGCGGCTGGGCCCGTGAGCCATGGCTCCTGAGTCTGCACGTCCGGAGCCTGTGCTCCACAACGGGAGAGGCCACAGCAGTGAGAGGCCCGCGTACCACAAAAAAAAAAAAAAAATTTGAAAGTAAAAGAATAGGAAAAGATAGCATAAAATACCAGCCAAAGGAAAGCTGGTGTAGCTATCTATATCAATATCAGAAAAATAAACTTTAGAGCAAAAAACATTACTAGACATAAGAAAGACTTAACATTGATAAAATAATCAATTTATCAGGAATAATGACAATTCTAAATTTTTATGTACCTAATAAACAAAGAAAAATAGACAATTACACATCATGGGAGATCTTAATACAATCTCAGTAATTAAATAGAACAATCATTTGAAAATCAGTACGGATATAGAATATTTGATCAACATGGCCAAGAAAACTGAGATTTGTTACTTCTTACAACTCCACACATTCTTCCCAAATGCACTCAGAGCATTTACAAAAATTAACCATATACTGAGCCAGAAAGGATGTCTCAAAAGTGTGAAAGGGCTGATATCATGAGGGGTACATTCTCTGACTTCAGGGAGTGTAGCAGATTGTAGTTTCAATAAAAATAGCTTCAACAGTATTTCTGTTTCAAGGTCTTCCAGAACTGTGTAGAGATGGAGTCTAATTCCCCTCGCTTGGAACTTGGCAGGGCTTTACCTTCAAGGACCAGAATCTAGCGGGATTGATGCTGAGAGACATCTAGGGCTGGGTTACAAAGCTGATGCCACCCAGCTAGCTCTCTCTCAGACAGGTCTCACCCTTAGAACGCAGCCATAATGTCGTGAGGAAGCTGAGGACACATGGAGAGCTCGTGTGAAGGTTTTCTGACCCAGCTAAGGTCCCAGCTGTTGCATTAATTACTAGATGTGTAAATGGATGAAACTTCAGATAATTCCAGCCCCCCGCCTTTGAGTCATCCCCACTGAGCCCTACCCAAACTTCAGTTCCTGAGCAAAATAAATACCACGGTTGTTGTCATTTTAAACCACTATGTCTTCGGGTGGTTTGTCACAAAGCAATATGTAACTGAGACACATCAAGCTAGAAATCAATACCCAGGGCTTCCCTGGTGGCGCAGTGGTTAAGAATCCGCCTGCCAATGCAGAGGACACAGGTTCGAACCCTGGTCCAGGAAGATCCCACATGCTGTGGATGCAGCTAAGTCCATGCACCACAACTACTGAAGCCTGCACTCTAGAGCCCGTGCTCCGCAACAAGCAAAGCCACAGCAATGAGAAACCCATGCACGGCAATGAAAAGCAGCCCCCACTCGCTGCATCTAGAGAAAGCCCGCGCACAGCAACAAAGACCCAACACAGCCAATAAATAAATTAATAAATAAAAATTAGAAATCAATAACCAAAATAAATCAGGAAATTTCCATTCTTGGAAATTACCGTTACATTATTATGAGAATATTTTTAACGAAATAATAATCAAATTGTAATACATCAAAACTTGTGAGATGCAGCTTAAGTCATGGCTTAGAAATGTATAGCCTTAAAAAGTATGTAAAATTAATAAGAAATGCTAAAAATTAATAGATGAGCATCCATCTTTTAAAAGACTAGAGAAAGAATAATAAAGTAAACCCAAAGAAAATGGATGGAATAATACAAATAATAGAAATTAATGAAATACAACAGCATTTAATACAAAGTTTTCAACAGAATGTAAATTTGGTTCTTTGGAAGAACTAATACAATTGATAGATCCATGATGAAGAGGCTAATGAAAGAGAGAGAGAGAGAGGAGGCATAACTAACTAGTATCAAAATTGGAAAAGAGGACATCGCTACAGATCTCGTGCATATATACACAAAAGATATTAAAGTGATATTATGTACAACTCTATGCCAATAAGTTTGAAAATTAGATTAAACGGACAAATTCTAAGAAAAATACAACTTACCAAAACTAGTATAAGTATAGATTCTAAATATTCCTAAGATCGTTAAATAACAGACCCAGTAATAGATACAAAGAATAGCATAAGACACTCAAATGTGTTCCAGAAATTCCTAGTTACCGATATTTAAAAATCTATCATTGTCCCTCACAACAGTGACAAACTAAAAATGAAAAATCATTTGACCATCTTACTAGTGAAGAAAAAGCATTCTATATATTCAACATCTATTCATGATAAATAGCTTGTAACAAACTAGAAATCAAATGGAGCTAGGAAAATATCAAAGATATCTACCAAAAAATAACACAACACACAACCCACTTGAACTCTTGTTCCAAGAAACTGCAATGCTTATTAATTTCGGGTAGGAGTGCAAAATGGTACAGCTACTTTTGAAAACAAGTTGGCAATTTTGCATAAACCTACCACGTGACCCAATGGTTTCACTCTTGGTATCTACCCAAGAGAGAAGAAAATGTCTGTCCATACTAAGACTTGTATACTATTTATGATAGCTTTGTCTATAATAGCCCCAAACTGAAAACAACACAAATGTCCATCAGTTGGTGAATGGATAAACTGTGGTACATCCAACATTTAAAAGGAACAAACTATTGATATATGCAGAGTCATGGATGAACCTCTAACTATTACACTAAGTGAAAGAAGTCATATTCAAGTGGCTACGTAATTGCCCTGAATCAGAATATCCTTCAACTTCTGAACAGACAATGAAGACAGTAATTAAGTAACTAAGACGGGGTGGTTTGGCAATACCATGTGGAACCCAGATAGAAATCTGTGCATAAATGGATACTTGATTTATTACAAAAGTGGCATTGCAGAGAATTCAGGAATTATGTCTCCACTTAATGGTTCTGGGCAATTAAATATTCATATTTTTAAAATATGGAATCAATACTTCACATTACATAGAGCAATCAATCCCATATGGACTGTAGAGCTAAATCTGGAAGGAAAAACAATAACTGTTTAAAGATAATACAAAAAAACAGCTTTTTTGGGCTTCCCTGGTGGCACAGTGGTTGAGAGTCCGCCTGCCGATGCAGGGGACACGGGTTCGTGCCCCCGTCCGGGAAGATCCCACATGCCGCGGAGCAGCTGGGCCCGTGAGCCATGGCCGCTGAGCCTGCGCGTCCGGACCCTGTGCTCCGCAATGGGAGAGGCCACAACAGTGAGAGGCCCGCATACCGCAAAAAAAGAAAGAAAGAAAAAAAAATTCTGCTTGCAGATTGAGTGGCTCCCATTTTAGCTCATGTCTGCCTTCCTGGTTCTCACATAGCGGAAAGAAGCTACCTGACAATTTCAACATGTCACCTAGAAATCTCTCAACCAGATCCACAGGTACATTTTCTATCTTCCAAGTTACAGACAACAGGCAACATTTTGTCAATTGTTGAGCTACGTGTTACACCATTTTTCCATCAGCTGCAGCATTTCTTCTTTAAATGCCTTTGCAGACTCCACTACCATTTTGCCATTTTGTTAACCTTTGCTGATAAGTTCTTTGACACTTTTCCATTTTCTGTCCACTGCCTGGTCCCAAAACTAATGCCACATGGGTTGGGTCTGTGTACTGCAGTGTGCCCCTCCCTCTTTCTGGATTCCAATTTCTGCTTCAGTCAGCTTTTGCTACATAACAAGCAACCGCAAAACTACTGGCTGGAAAAAAACACCATTTTATTTGCTCATCGTTCTGTAGTTCAGCAGTTTGGTCTGGGCTCAGCTGGCCTGTTCTTCTACCAGTCTTGATGCTCTCATGCATATGTGGTCAGCTGGTGGGTTGGCTGGTGGCTGGATGACTAAGATGAGGCCCTCAGCTGGAGTAGCTCCTCCTTGCCCCAGGGGTCAGTCATTCTCCATTCTGCTAGCCTGGGCTTCTTCACATGGTGGTCTCAGGACCGCAAACATCAGTGAGACCAGCAAGCCCCAGTGGGCAAAGCCATTCAAACCCCTGCTTATACTGTGTGTGCTGAGGTCCCGTGGGCTGAGGCAAATCACACAGCCTAGCCCAGAGTCAAGGGGTGGAAAAGCAAAGTCCTAATGGGAGGAGCAGTCACACCTCTGAGGACCACAGGCCTGGAGGAAGAGGATCGCCCCTGAGGCTGGGGAGATCAGGAGAGGCAGGCGGGAGGGGCCCTGCGGGAGGAGCGGGAGAGGAACAGAGGGCGATCACCTCGTCCATTCAGGCCGGAGAGGCTGCTGAGCTCCCAAGCCACTTACCCCCAGCCAAAGCCCCATCCAGGCCGCGTGGGTCCTGGGGGCATAGGAGGGAGGCCGGGGAGAGATCAGGATAGGCAGGTGGGAGGGGTCATCCAGGAGGAGCTGGAGAGGAGCGGAAGGCGGTTGCCCCGTCCACTGGGGCACGGGGAGCCTGCTGAGCTCCCAGGTTGGTCCCCTGTCCTCCAAGGGCCCCCTTTCCCCCGCCCTTCCCCCCCCCCCACCAGCCGTAATGGTCCTGGGGGCATAGGAGGGAGGCTGGGGAGATCAAGAGAGGCAGGCGGGAGGGGCCCTGCGGGAGGAGCGGGAGAGGAACAGAGGGCGATGCCTGGCCCGCTCCAGCCCAGGAAACCTGCTGGGCTCCCAGGTGAGGTCCCCCACCCTCTGAGACCAGGGGTGGGAAGCACGCCTGGGCCCCTTCTGTTCCTTGAGCCTAAGCCCCATCCCCCACAGCCCCCAGGACCTTTTCCAGCCCTGTGGGTCCTGAGCATGGGCCCCACCCACCACCCAAACCTCGCCGGCGCTTAGGCCACGCTCTCCACAGCCAAGGCCTTTCCCACCCACCCACCCCTTTTTTTTTCCTTTCCCTCCTCCTCCTTTTTACTATTGTGGTACTGATGTACCTTCCGATTGTTGATTCATCTATACCTTTATTTTTACATTCTTTCTAACATATCTGTTAGTTTCCTAGTCTAATTTTATTTTTTACTTTGTTACTGTTCTCTTTTTTTTTTTTTTTTTTGCCACCCCACGAGGCTTGCGGGAATCTTGATTCGGGAGCCTGGGGTCAGGGGAAAGCTCCTGCAGTGGGAGCTCTGAGTCCGAACCACTGGACTAACAGAGAACCGCGGACCCCACAGACTATTCATCGGAGTGAGGTCTCACAGAGTTCCTCATCTCAGCACCAAGACCCAGCTCTACCCAGTAGCCTACAAACTCCAGTGCTGGAAGCCTCAGGCCAAACAACTAGGAAAACAGGAACAAAATCCCACTCATTAAAAAAAAAAAAAAAAAATGAGATGGTAAAAAAATACGTCACAGATGAAGGAGCAAGGTAAAAACCTACAAGACCAAATAAATGAAGAGGAAATAGGCAATCTACCTGAAAAAGAATTCAGAGTAATGATAGTAAAGATGATCCAGAATCTCGGATGTAGAATGGAAGCACAGATTGAGAAAATACAAGATATGTTTAACAGAGATCGAGAAGAACTAAAGAACAAACAAACAGAGATGAACAACACAATAACTGGAATGAAAAATACACTAGAAGGAATCAACAACAGAATAATGGAGGCAGAAGAACAAATAAGTGAGCTGGAAGACAAAATGGTGGAAATAACTGCTGAGGAGCAGAATAAAGAAAAAAGAATGAAAAGAATTGAAGACAATCTCAGAGACCTCTGGGACAACACTAAACACACCAACATTCAAATTATAGGGGTCCCAGAAGAAGAAGAGAAAAAGAAAGGGTCTGAGAAAATATTTGAAGGGATTATAGTGAAAACTTCCCTAATATGGGAAAGGAAATAGTCACCTAAGTCCAGGAAGTGCAGAGAGTCCCATGCAGGATAAACCCTAGGAAAAACACACCAAGACACATATTAATCAAACTAACAAAAATTAAATTCAAAGAAGAAATATTAAAAGCAGCAAGGGAATAACATACAAAAGAATCCCCACAAGGTTATCAGCTGATTTTTCTGTGGAAACTCTGCAGGCCAGAACGGAGTGGCAGGATATACTTAAAATCTACAACCAAGATTACTCTATCCAGCAAGGATCTCATTCAGATTCGATGGAGAAGTCAAAAGCTTTTCAGACAAACAAAAGCTAAGAGAATTCAGCACCACCAAACCAGCTTTACAACAAATGCTAAAGAAACTTCTCTAAGCAGGAAACACAAGAGAAGAAAAAGACCCACAAAAACAAACCCAAAACAATTAAGAAAATGGTAATAGGAACATACATATTGATAATAACCTTGAATGTAAATGGATCAAATGCCCCAACCAAAAGACACAGACTGGCTGAATGGATACAAAAACAAGATCCATATATATGCTGTCTACAACAGACCCATTTCAGACCTAGGGACACATACAGACTGAAAGTGAAGGGATGGAAAATGATATCCCATGCAAATGGAAATCAAAAGAAAGCTGGAGTAGCAATACTCATACCAGACAAAATAGACTTTAAAATAAAGACTGTTACAAGAGATAAGGAGGGACACTACATAATGATCAAAGGATCAGTTCAAGAAGAAGATATAACAATCGTAAATGTTTACACACCCAACATAGGAGCACCCCAATACATAAGGCAAATGCTAACAACCATGAAAGGAGAAATCGACAGTAACACAATAATAGTAGGGGACTTTAACACCCCACTTACACCAATGGACAGATCATCCAAACAAAATAAATAAGGAAACACAAGCTTTAAATGATACAATAGACCAGATAGATCTAATAGATATTTATAGAACATTCCACGCAAAAGTGGCAGAATACACTTTCTTCTCAAGGGCACATAGAACATTCTCCAGGATAGATCACATCTTGGGTCACAAATCAAGCCTAGGAAAATTTAAGAAAATTGAAATTGATCAAGCATCTTTTCTGACCACAACGTTATGAGATTGGAAATCCGTTACAGGAAAAAGTAAACTGCAAAAAACACAAATACTTGGAGGTTAACCAATGCCCTACTAAATAACCAAGAGATCACTGAAGAAATCAAAGAAGAACTAAAAAAAATACATAGAAAAAAATGACAATGAAAACACGATGACCCAAAACCTATGGGATACAGCAAAAGCAGTTCTAAGAGGGAAGTTTATAGCAATTCAATCTCACCTCAAGAAACAAGAAAAGTCTCAAGTAAACAATCTAACCCTACACTTAAAACAACTAGAGACGGGGCTTCCCTGGTGGTGCAGTGGTTGAGAGTCCGCCTGCCGATGCAGGGGACATGGGTTCGTGCCCCGGTCTGGGAAGATCCCACATGCCGCGGAGCGGCTGGGCCCGTGAGCCGTGGCCGCTGAGCCTGCGCGTCCGGAGCTTGTGCTCCACAACGGGAGAGGCCACAACAGTGAGAGGCCCAAGTACAGCAAAAAAAAAAAAAAAACAACAACTAGAGAAAGAAGAACAAAGAAAACCCAAAGTCAGTAGAAGGGAAGAAATCATAAAGATCAGAGCAGAAATAAATGAAATAGAAATGAAGAAAACAATAGCAAAGATCAATAAAACTAAAAGCTTGTTCTTCGAGAAGATAAACAAAATTGATAAACCCTTAGCCAGACTCATCAAGAAAAAAAGGGAGAGGACACAAATCAATAAAATTCGAAATGAAAAAGGAAAATCACAACTGACACTGCAGAAATACAAAGGATTATAAGAGACTACTACAAACAACTATATGCCAATAAAATGGACAACCACAAAGAACTGGACAAATTCTTGGAAAGGTCCAATTTTCCAAGACTGAACCAGGAAGAATTAGAAAATATAAACAGACCTATGACAAGTAATGAAATTGAAACCGTAATTAAAAATCTTCCAACAAACAGAAGTTCAGGACCAGAGGGCTTCACAGGCGACTTCTATCAAACATTTAGAGAAGAGCTAACACTGATCCTTCTCAAACTCTTCCAAAAAATTGCAGAGGGAGAAACACTCCCAAATTCATTCTACGAAGCCACCATCACCCTGATACCAAAACCAGAAAAAGATATAACAAAAAAAGAAAATTATAGACCAATATCACTGATGAACATAGATGCAAAAATCCTGAACAAAATCCTAGCAAACAGAACCCAACAGCACATGAAAAGGATCATACACCATGATCAAGTGGGAGTTATCCCAGGGATGCAAGGATTCTTCAATATATGCAAATCAATCAATGTGATACACCACACTAACAAATTAAGGAATAAAAACCATATGATCATCTCAATAGATGCAGAAAAAGCTTTTGACAGAATTCAACACCCATTTATGATAAAAAAAAAACCCTCCAGAAAATGGGCATAGAGGGAACCTACCTCAACATAATAAAGGCCATATATGACAAACCCACAGCAAGCATCATACTCAATGGTGAAAAACTGAAAGCATTTCCACTAGGATCAGGAACAAGACAAGGATGTCCACTCTCACCACTCTTATTCAACATAGTTTTGGAAGTCCTAGCCACAGCAATCAGAGAAGAAAAGAAATAAAAGGAATACAAATTGGAAAAGAAGAAGTAAAACTATTTGCCAATGACATGATACTATACATAGAAAATGCTAAAGATGCCACCAGAAAACTACTAGAACTGATCAATGAATTTGGTAAGGTTGCAGGATACAAAATTAATGCACAGAAATCTCTGGCATTCCTATACACCAACAATGAAAAATCAGAAAGAGAAATTAAGGAAACACTCCCATTTACCATTGCAACAAAAACAATAGAATACCTAGGAATACACCTGCCTAAGGTGGCAAAAGACCTGTACTCAGAAAACTATAAAACACTGATGAAAGAAATCAAAGATGACATAAACAGATGGAGAAATATACCATGTTCTTGGATTGGAAGAATCAATATTGTGAAAATGACTATACTACCCAAAGCAATCTACAGATTCAATGCAATCCCTATCAAACTACCAATGGCATTCCTCACAGAATTAGAACAAAAAATCTTACAATTCTTACGGAAACACAAAAGACCCCAAGTAGCCAAAGCAATCTTGAGAAAGAAAAACGGAGCTGGAGGAATCAGGCTCCCTGACTTCAAACTATACCACAAAGCTACAGTAATCAAGACAGTATGGTACTGGCACAAAAACAGAAATATAGATCAATAGAACAGGATAGAAAGCCCAGAGATAAACCCACACACATATGGTCACCTTATCTTTGATAAAGGAAGCAAGAATATACAATGGAGAAAAGACAGCCTCTTCAATAAGTGGTGCTGGGAAAACTGGACAGCTACATGTAAAAGAATGAAATTAGAACACTACCTAACACCATAAACAAAAATAAACTCCAAATAGATTAAAGACTTAAATGTAAGACCAGACACTATAAAACTTTTAGAGGAAAATATAGGAAAAACATTCTTTGACATAAACCACAGCAAGATCTTTTTTGATCCACCTCCTAGAGTAACAGAAAGAAAAACAAAAATAAACAAATGGGGCTTAATTAAGCTTAAAATGTTTTACACAGCAAAGGAAACCATAAACAAGACAAAAAGACAACACTCAGAATGGGAGAAAATATTTGCAAATGAAACAACAGACAAAGGATTAATCTCCAAAATATACAAGCAGCTCATGGAGCTTAATATCAAAAAAACAAACAATCCAGTTAAAAAATGGGCAGGAGACCTAAATAGACATTTCACCAAGGAGGACATACAGATGGCCAAGAGGCACATGAAAAGATGCTCAACATCACTAATTATTAGAGAAATGCAAATCAAAACTACAATGAGGTATCACCTCACGCTGGTCAGAATGGCCATTATCAAAAAAGCTAGAAACAATAAATATTGGAAAGGGTGTGGTGAAAAGGGAACCTTCCTACACCGTTGGTGGGAATGTAAATTGATACAACCACTATGGAAAGCAGTATGGCGGTTCCTAAAAAAACTAAAAATAGAACTACCATACGACCCAGCAATCCCACTGCTCGGTATACACCCTGAGAAAACCATAATTCAAAAATAGACATGCACCACAATGTTCATTTCAGGACTATTTACAATAGCCAGGACATGGAAGCAACCTAGATGTCCATCCACAGATGAATGGATGAAGAAGATGTGGCACATATATACAATGGAATATTACTCAGCCATAAATAGAAACGAAATTGAGTTCTTTGTAGTGAGGTGGATGGACCTAGAGTCTGTCATACAGAGTGAAGTAAGTCAGAAAGAGAAAAACAAATACCATATGGTAATGCATATATATGGAATCTGAAAAAAAATATTGGTACTGATGAACTTAGTTGCAAGACAGGAATAAAGAGGTAGACATAGAGAATGGACTTGATGACATGGAGTGGGAGGGCGAAGCTGGGGTGAAGTGAGGGTAGCATCGACATATATACACTACCAAATGTAAAGTAGGTAGCTAGTGGAGTGGGAAGCAGCAGCATGGCACAGGGAGATCAGCTCGGTGCTTTGCGATGACCTAGAGGGGTGGGATAGGGAGGGAGGGAGGGAGGCTCAAGAGGGAGGGGGTATGGGGACGTGTGTATGCATATGACTGATTTGCTTTGCTGTGCAACAGAAAGTAACACGGTACTGTGAAGCAATTATACTCCGATAAAGATCTATTAAAAAAAAAAAAGAAAAGAAAAGAAAAAAAACGGGTGGTTTCAGCTACTCCAGCCTGGCCCCAGAGGAAAGACTGGTCACGACTTAAGAATTTATAGCCAGACTGTCACCTGATCAGATAAAGGTCAACTGACCAAGCTGCAGCTGCTGCCTGGGGGAGCCGGGGAGTCTTAGGCTGAGGCCAGACTGGAGGGAATCCGCAGAGAACTCCTGTCTGCTGGTAACCCAAGTCCCTGGCATCAGGGCGGTCGGGCCCAGCACAAAAGAACGTTCCCAGTAAGGGAGTCTCGGCCCTTTAGGTGTCACGTCTCCTTGACTTTTCTTCTCTGCTTAGACAGCTTTAAAGGAAGCCCAGTTATTTCCCAACTTAGTAAACCTGCACTTGTGAAATGCAAGTCACCATTCTGTGGATGGCGACCACGGTTCTGAATGTCAAGGGCATTGCGGGTGTGTGTGTGCACTTGAGGTAGGACCCCTGTTTAGTCCCATTTGGTGGCTACGACCCTCCCCTGTAAAAGGGCGGGGCTTCCCCAGATGGTCTGTGAAGCCCTTCCCAGCACTTCAGACTCTCCTTACATACAACAGCAAGCCTCAGGCTTCAACAGAGCCAGCAAGGGGACTTCCCTGGTGGTCCAGTGGTTAAGACTTCACACTTCCACTGCAGGGGGCATGCGTCCGATTCCCTGTTTGGGGAATTAAGATCCCACATGCTGTGTGGCCCAAAAACAACAAAAAACAAAAGAACAGCCAGCGAGGAAGAGTAAAGGAGCCAAAGAAAGGAGGAAACTGGAAATGGTAAATAGAGGGAAAATAGAAAACATGAATGCAGAAGATGCATAATGAGTTGCAGAGGGGATGCTTCTGCTGGGGGGTCCGCAGATTCAAGGGCTCTCCCTCCAGGACCCCACCAGGTGCTCTTGGGGAAAAGCCGATTAGACCCCTAGTGTCCGTAGCAGGGGAGGGGCAGGAACACGCCAGAGCCTGCCCCATTCCTGCCTTTGCCACACACTTGATCTGGGAAGACTGACCGCCCTGCCTGGTGCTCCGCGCTCTGGCCGCCGCTGGCCACCCCCTCCCTGTGCTCAGCCAGCCCACCCCGGCCCTGCAGATCCCTGCAAGGTGGCAGCTGGGGCTCCATCACTCAGTCCCGTCCCCTCGGCCAACCCTTGGGGCTGCCGTGGTCTTCGTCAGGGGCACAGAAGGTCTGACCATCCCCTTTTAAGGGCCACCGGCTGCCATTCCCATTAATTCCCCCAGGGAGTTGCGAAATGGTGATATTTGAATTCTACATTCCTCTTCCGTTTATTAGTCGGAGTGCTTTAATTTAAAAAACGAAACAAAACAAACCCCACTCCCTATGTACTATTTGGCTCCCCAGTGGCCCAGCTCCCTCGGGAAAAGCAGGGAAAATGCTGGATTTCTCCTCGTCACGTCCTCAAGATGACGACCTCATTCCTGTTCCCTCCCCGACCCCCCACCGACGGTAACGATTTGGGTTATTTAGAAATGTTACCGTGAACTCATGGACTTAGACTTCTTTTCAAATTTTACTCTATTTTGTGCTGAGCGGCCAGCAGGAGGGCACCTACAGCCTGTCCCGCCAGTGAAGGAGGATGGCCAGTCCACCTCCCTCAAGGCAGTGGACGAAGGAGGTGGCTTCCGGGTCCAGGCAGGGAGGCCGGAAGGTGAGCCCCTGAGCGCTGGTTCCCGGGGCGGGGGAAAGCCGGCTCCCGCACCAGAGCAGCCTCTCCCTTTGAACTTGTCCCCCCAGATCAAGGTCTCAGGTTCAAAGATCAAAGTTGTTCTATTTCAGGTCTCCAACTAAGTCTTGACACCAGTGGTAAGAAAAGTGAGAAGGTACTCTCAGGCTGTAACATGTTTCCTAAAATTTTAGCATTCTTATCAAGTTGGATAAGACTCCTGCGTTTGGGGCAGGATATCTTGAATGAAGCTGTCTCTGCCGCTGGCCTGTCCTTAAAGCCTAGAGTCTCTGGGCTCCCTCGGTTGGGCAGCCCTGGAAGAAGCCTTGTCTTTTCGTCAGGACCTTCAGCCACGGGATGCGGTCTGTGCTTGGAAATTTCTCCAGAAGTGGCCTTCTCCTCCACCAAGTTTCTCAGTCAGCTCTGGATTCTTCAGGAAAACGTCCACCAGGCAGCTCTCTCCTTTGCCAACCACAAACGTTCTGTCCTCAGTTCCCTGGTCTAGAGGCCCAAGGCGGGTGTCCCCAGACCACACAATTGGACGCTCTCTCCAGCCTCGTCCAACGTCAAGAGCAGCTTTGGGCGTGTTGGGAGGATCCAGCTGGCACACAGCAGAGACGCCTCTTTTTTCTCCAGGTCTCAGCGCAAAACAAAGCTCTGCTCTTTTCCCCAAGTTCAGCCCAAAGGCACCAAAATTCAGCCGAATTCTGTGAAGATTCAGAGCAGAAACCAGTTGTCAAACGCTCATTCTTCCTTGGGCACCACCTGTAAACGCCTGGGTTTCTCCTTTGAGGTTTTAGGTGGAGTTCCTTCTCCAATCGGCCGCGGGTCCAGGGCGGCCGTCAGAGCAGGGGCTGTCACCGTGGCACCCTCAGCAGCCCCTCCAGCCCCGGGAAGCTCAGACTGTGCCTGCACGTTCTGTTCCAGGCTCCCAGAGCCAGGGTGGCTTCTTAGCCAGAAGGTTTGCACGGCACGCCTGGCCCTTTCTATCCTTGGCAACAGAGGCTGCAGAGAATAACAGTGGCTGGGGATCCAGTGGGGCCTGCTTGCCCCCCACCCGGAGAATCCACTTCTGAGCCTGTCTTCTGTGGTCCAGCTCTTTTCCCTGACGCCTTAAATGGTGCTGAGATAAACTGAACACGTACAAGTCTCCACTGTGTTTCTGTGCATTAAGGATGAAACTAACGCCCCGCATCCTTAGACTATAAGCCAGCGGACTGCGCAGGGCGACATGAAAGGTCACCTCTGCCCAAGTCGTAAATGTAACCAACCAGCCTGTCCCCCAGCGAGTCTCTCGTATAAAACCTCAGTGGTGCTGGGCGGCCCAGGTAAAAGCTTCCTTCTCTCTGGCTTCTACTCTAGGAATTATGGCTACATTTTAAGTCTGTCTTACTGGTCAACCTCCTCTTGCCTCCCAGCAGCGCAAACCCCCTTCCGTTGTAACCGGAGACCGTGGTGTCTGAGTGTAGGGTGAAGTACCACAGCTGCTTTTTATAAAGGGGCTCGTCCTGCTGTGTAAACAGAGCAGGAAATGCCAGCTGGGCAGTGGGTCCACTTCTGAGCGCCCACCCTGGCACCCCGCCGGCTCTCCCTGCACACACTATCTCCGCAGGGGCTTGGGGGCAGCTCACCTGTCCTGCCCTGCAGCCTGGGCGCTGGGTGGGTCAGGCGTGTGGACGACCACACTGTGCCACCCATGTCGGAGAAACAGCCACACTCACTGGGCACACTCAGGGCGGTGAAACACTGTCACTTGAAAACTAAGAAAGTAAAACCCAGGCTCCCAGGGAAAAGCTGTGTCTGATGCTCTCATTTCAGGGAGGGGAAAAGCCTGCACGGCCCCCGGCTCTGTGCCCGCCCCGTTCACTCCTCGCTCCCAGCCTCCGACGCCTCTGTGTTCAGCCTGAGAGCCAGCCTACTGGAGCGCCCCCCAAGGACGGAGCTGGGTGTCTGCCCAAAGGCAGTCACCCCACCCATGCCCCCTCCCAGTGGGTCTCCATCCACCAGTGCAGGCCTCATGTCCCTTCCCGGGTCTGCAAGTTCCTGACGTTTTTCCAGTTATGTGCCAGAGCGAGATACTTCCAAGATGGAATACAGAAAGTGTCATGGAGGGGAATGTTTCTGAAACCGGCTTTAGTGTGAAAGCAGACAGTGCCTTCTAGAATGGAGAGAAGGGATGGGACACAGGGGAAGGCCCAGCTCTCCACGCAGCCCGACTTTCCTCTAATGGCACCAAACTAACTGGTACACAGAGAAACCAGGACCCTTTATCAATCTGAGGAGACCCTTCCCCAGCCCGCGTCCTAGGAAGGGAATACATGATTCAGGATCGAAGGAGCTTTGTATTCAAAAAAGGTTGAATTTTCCATATTGCCTTTCCAAAACTCAGAGAACGTGCAGTAGATTCCTCTTCTTTCTGCCAAAAGAAAACTGAAATAGAATCATTTTTACAGATTTGGGGACATTTTTGAGACTGAAGTGTGAACTCTCGTTTTTACTCTGTGCCAATTCGTTCCCCAGGAGCACGGAAGCGTCCTCACGACAAGTTCTGCCAGAACTGGTTTCCTTCGCCACACTTGCCATCATTTCCATCCTGATTGTTTCCTACCTGTTAACATTCTGATGCAGATTTTCATATCTAAGTCTTATAATCTTATCATTTCTGGACAAATTTTCAGCAGCCTCTTCCACTGAATGTAGTTGGGATAAAACTCCTATAGATTTAACAAGCTAACTCACTCTGCCTGAAATATGGATAGAAAGAGTGGCATTTCTCAAGTACAGAATTCGAGTAGCTGTTTCCAAAGGAATAAAGTCCTGGAGGTTTGCAGTGGACACAGGGCAGCTGCCCAGACCCCTTCAGAGCGGAGGCGCCAGGAGTGGGGTCTGCGCTGGCCACACTCCTGACTGAGGTCCTCTCCTTCCCGGGGGCCGCCCACGTCCAGTGGCCTCTGTGCAGGGGGTGTAACGGCCCGGCCACTTTCCTCAATGGGACAATCTGAGGGGGTCATCTCAGTCTCGGCCTCCACTGCACCCACATTATGGCCACCTCCCCTCACCCAGTCCTGTGTCCAGGGATACTCCAGCCTGAGCCCTGCACATGCTTCTCCTTCTCATGTCTGCGTGGACTGACCTGAGGGGGGCTCCTGTCCCAGAGTGTCTGGGCCCAAGAAATCCGACTTCTGCCAGCCTTTGTCGCTTTGCCTTTGCTCAGTATGTTTTCCTGCCTTTAAAGGGTTCCCCAAACCTGGGGGCCTCAGTCCCCAGTCTGGCCACCTCCCAGTGCCGCCCCAGTTACCCACAGGCCCTCCGAGGAGAGGACGGGCACAAACTTCCCAAAACTGCCTGATAAGAATGAGGACCTTGGTCCAATTTATTTTCTGCCAAGAATCAGAGAGAGAAAATCATTTTTCTCTCAAATCTTGAGCTGGAAGATATCCTGCCCTTGCATGAGGAAATCGGAGGTAATGCAACTTCATTCTCCGTTTATGACGGACTCTGGGCCCTCCTGAAAAATTTCTTCTCAAGGGGATTATTTTCTGCCTTAGTTTAGCTGCCTTATAAACAGACGATCTTAAACTCAAGTTGGCCCCTGAAATGGTAAATAATAAACTGAGTGAAATTCATGTCAGGAAAATTCTAAGAACCTGACACTCAAGAAATAAACTGAATAAAGGTCGTTTCTGAGGTGAGAGATTTTTTTAATTAATTTTTATGGGAGTATAGTCGCTTTACAATGTTGTGTTAGTTTCTGCTGTACAGCAAAGTGAATCAGCTATATGTGTACATCTATCCCCTCTTCTTTGGACTTCCTTCCCATTTAGGTCACCACAGAGCACCGAGGAGAGTTCCCTGTGCTCTACAGTAGGTTCTCATTAGTAACCCATTTTATACATAGTAACGCGTATATGTCAATCCCAATCTCATCAGGCGAGAGATTTTAAAAAATGGTTTTGCAGGGCTTCCCTGGTGGCGCAGGGGTTGAGAGTCCGCCTGCCGATGCAGGGGACGCAGGTTCGTGCCCCGGTCCGGGAGGATCCCACATGCCGCGGAGCGGCTGGGCCCGTGAGCCGTGGCCGCTGAGCCTGCGCGTCCGGAGCCTGTGCTCCGCAACGGGAGGGGCCCCAGCAGTGAGAGGCCCGCGTACCAAAAAAAAAAAAAAAATGGTTTTGCAGAAATAGAACTTCCAAAGACTGAATCGAGTGGGCAGAGTTACTTGGACCCGGTCTGGGTGGTGTATGTGTGTGTGTGTGTGTGTGTCTGTCTGTCTGTCTACACTTAAACACATGAACTTTCATACATTTCCATTCCATACTTTACATGAGGTGATTTTTGTATATATGAAAACAATGCTCATGATTTTAAAGTTGAAACCGTATAAAGAAGCCAGCAGAACAACGCAGCATCTCCTGGCCAGCCCTCACACGGGGCCACTCCACAAAGGACGTCTCACTGCTAACAGTGGCTGGCAAGTCCCGGGGGAAAATGCCACTCTGTCGTCCGTTCTGCCAGGCAGGACACCCCACGGCCACCAGCGAGATCAGCCCAGCCGAGGCTTTATGTGGACCCACCTCATCCTCTCCAGCAGAGGCTCCAGGCACAGATGGTCAGTGTCGCCGCCCCTCCGAACAGCCGTGTAAGTGGGGTTTGCTTTGCTAAGTGAAGAATCGTCTTTGTGGAGATCCACCTGCGTGAACCGTGTGACCATAACCTCGGGACAGAGTCCTCGAAGAGGGGTTGGCGGGCTTCACACTTCACAGACGCTGGTGGGGATGCAGTCCTTCATCCTCCCATCAGCTGGTTCGGGGGTGCCTGCATCGCCCGTGTCCCCCCTAGGGACCATCAGTGGCGGGGGCTGGGGGGGAGGAAGTGGCACCCCCTTTCATTGGAGGTTTTCATTATGAGAGCACCCTTAACTCTTTTAGGGAAAACAGGCACAAATAAAGGGGCCTCTGGCTTCTGTCACTCGCACTGACTCTGGCCCTGCTGTCCTGGCTGTCTTCCTGGGGGTCCCCTGCTCCGTGTGGAGAGTAACTGAGAAAGTCCCTAAGAATTCCCTGCTCCCTTGACAGAAGGGCAAAGAGAGGGCCAGAGAAGAGCAGTGACGGCACAGGGCCCCAGAGCCTGACTGGAAGCCCACCCACCGCCCTGGTCCCTGCTGCCAGCGCTCACCCATCTGGGACACAGCAGAGCTACTGACTGTCATTCTAGAAGAGTCAGGCCTGGGCTGAGCAGAGATGCCAGGGTGACCCCTGCCTTGGAAAAGGGAGACCACTTCATGGTGGTAAGAAGAGGGGGAAAGCAGCCTGTGGGCGGATCCTAGGAGACCCGGAACTTGCACAGTGAGGAGACTGATTGGGGGAAAACTAAACGCCAAAGTCAGCACCTCTTACAACAGGAAAGTTTTGATAAAAATAGATGTCCTTCTTGTTCCTCCGATGAAGATCTTACAGCATGCCGGAGACACAGCTTCCTCAAAGTTACAGTATAAATGTGTGTGTACGTGCATGTGTGTTCACACACGTGTGCCTGTGTGCACATGCAGGTGTGTGTGTGTGTGCACGAGCGTGTGTGTATACATAGGTATCTGAAGGTCGGCGGTTTCAAAAAGGAATGAAGAAAGCCTTTCCCGGGCTTCCCTAGTGGCGCAGTGGTTGGGAGTCCGCCTGCCGATGCAGGGGACGCGGGTTCGTGCCCTGGTCCGGGAAGATCCCACATGCCGCGGAGCGGCTGGGCCCGTGAGCCATGGCCGCTGAGCCTGCGCGTCAGGAGCCTGTGCTCCGCAACGGGAGAGACCACAACAGTGAGAGGCCCGCATACTGCAAAAAAAAAAAAAAAGAAAAAAGCCTTTCCCTTTCCAGAATCTGCTTATCCCCCGTCACACCCTTGGATTTCTGATTTCCACAGGAATCTGCAATTCATGCCCCTCCATGGCTTCAATTGTTCTTATTTGTAAATTTAGCCACTAAATTGGTAAACGCTTACAAAATCTCAGCGTGGTAAAAGCTGCCCTGGGCCTTACCGCTAAGCCAGAAGCCATAAAGGAAACTTCACAGATTTGGTTACACAAATTGAAAACTCGTGCATGGCCAACAAAACAAACCAAAAGCTAAATCCAAAGTTAAAAGAAAAATGACAAACTGAAAAATAAACGGGTATACACTGGAGATGAGCTAAATCCTTAATGCAAGAAACTCTGGAAAAAGAAAAAGACACACGGCCCAAGAGGAAAATTTTAAATGCTCACAGAACACGTACAGGCAATTTTCCAAATGGCCAACAGTAAAATAAAAAGATGTTCTACACCACCACCAGGCAAAGAAATTAAAATCAAAGTGGAAAAGACTTGTTTTACCTGTGAGATTGCCAGACGCGAATGCAAGGATACAGTCCAGCCGTGCTCCCCACTCAGTGGGTAGACGGTATGTCAGCTGGGCATTTCTGGAGGGCATTTTGGCCAAAACGCATACCAGTCCTCAGCCCAGGCCAGGTCTCTTCTAGGAATTTACCCTGAGGAAAACTCGGCCGGCTTCCAAGGACACATCAGCAAAGATGTTCATCACAGCACTATTTACAAACTGTGGAAAGGGACTTCCCTGGTGGTGCAGTGGTCAGGTATCCGGCTGCCAATGCAGGGGACACGGGTTTGAGCCCTGGTCCGGGAAGATCCCACATGCCGCAGAGCAACTAAGCCCGTGCGCCGCAACTACTGAGCCTGCGCTCTAGAGCCCACGTGCCACAACTACTGAAGCCCGTGCGCCTAGAGCCCGTGCTCTGCAACAAAGAGAAGCCACCACAATGAGAAGCACGCGCACCGCAATGAAGAGTAGCCCCCGCTCGCCGCAACTAAAGAAAGCCCGCAGCCAAAACTAGATAAATAAATAAATAAAATTTAAAAAAATAAAAACACTGGCCGTGTAGGAGCTTCTAGTAACAGGACTGCTGATGCCCATAGTAACATCTGTGCATCCCTTTTTGTGGCTCATTAGGTTATTAATTAGATGTCTTTTCCCAAACTTCTGGTAATGAAAGAGTATGACTCATAGAAGACAGTGTTTATTAAACAATTCTCTGAAGCATGAATGCTATGTTTTCATGGCTTTCAAAATTCCCTAGGTGGATAAGGCTAGAAATAGCCCCCTTCTCATTCCTGCAGGAGGAAGCCTCTGACTTTTTTCTCCTGTCCAACTTCTGGCACTTTTTAGACAGGAAGCGAAACCCCAGTTCACCCCGAGATACGTCTGGGTCAGGGGCATGGAGGCTGGTAGGGATGGAAAGACGGACAGTCTTCGTGTCTTGCTTTCAACCTGCCCCTCCCGCTGCCCGGGCTCCACCCCCACCAGCCCTAGCACCCTGAGTAGCAGTGGGACACCACAAGCCTCCGGTGAAGATCTCTGAACTGTTGGAAAAATCAAACAAAACCAGAAAGAACTTCAAGGCCACACAGTCAGCGAAGAGACCAGAAAACAGAACCTGTCTTACTGTGCGGTGGCGGCGGGGGGGGTTGTTCCTGGAAGACAATGCTCCCTCCCCATTCCCAAACAGGCCAAACGCCCAGGACAGATGTGTCTTTAACATCTGTTTCCTCCTGTTGGAACCCAGCTGCAGGTACGCCTATGGAGCCAGTCACAGGGTGCCCCAGCCTCCACCCCGGCCTCCACAGACCCCCAAGGCCAGGCCAAGGGCCTGCACACGGTCAGGTGCTCAGTGACCATCTCCTGAACGACTGAGGGATGCTCTGCTCTCCCAGGTCCCCTGCGGCTCTGAAGTCCTGGGCTTCCACTACACATGAGGCTGCCTCCCGAGCTTCCCTGCTGCAGGACCCCGGCCCCTGGGCGGGCTGTGTATCCATTCTTAGCCTCAGGTTCCTTATCCCGAAGCTTGGGGTGAAGTAGGAAACGCAGACACATAGAAGCATTGGGCAAAGGCGGCAGGAGGCCTGGGCAGCTTTCCTGGAAAGAAGGCTGGCCATGCAGCACTGGAGCTTGGGGTACTGGGGGGCAGGGGGGCACAGAGGGACCCGCTGCTTCCAGGGAGCCAGACTTGAGCTCTGCGCAGACTTAAGGCAAGGAACCACCTCCTTCCAGCCGGAGGCACGGTGCTAGGCACACAGCGGACGCTGGCCGTGTAGGAGCTTCTAGTAACAGGACTGCTGATGATCACAGTAACATCATCCACGACAAAGTAGCCCATCTGTGCGCCTCCCGGCCTGAACTTCCCACCGGGGACCGCGGAGGCAGGGCGGCGTCTGCCAACTCGGCCACTGACTCAGCGCACGACCCCCGCTCCCGGGGCAGTTGGGGGCCAGGGGAGAGGGCGCCCAAACAGCACCGGAGGGCCCCAGCCTCTGGCCGGAGTGGGCTGGGGGTCAGACATCACTCCAACTACTCACTCCAACCGCACCGGGCGCATTTCGGGGGCAGGCCCGAGGCTGGGGAGGGGCGGGGCGTCTCCGGAGGCTCGGGCCGCCTCCGGGCTGGGCAGGCGCGGGGCGCGAGCGCGGGCGCGAGCGCGGGCGCGGGCGCGGCGCGGGGCGG